>NW_028141168.1:13913708-14441639 GCF_030444845.1 Prenolepis imparis | reverse complement strand
AAGCAGTGGTATCAACGCAGAGTACTCGGCGGCAGCGGCGGCGGCGGCGGCGGCGGCGGTGGAGGCGGTGGTGGCAGGGTGTGAATAAAAACGGAGTGTGTAGGAGCGGCGGGCGACGCGCTGAGATCCAGGATGGCCTGGGCGGCCGACAGGTCCTCCTCGGCGGACGTGCGTATTTCCGAGATCGGTTGCAGGCTGTAAGGACGGTAGATGTCCTTCTTCTTGGGCGGTAAGGATAACGCCGCGCCGGTGCTGGTGAAGGACATCGAGAGGCTCTTGCGCGGCGGCAGACACAGGGACGCGACGGACGAAGACGACGACGACGGCGACGATGACGATGACGACGACGGGCTCGTGCTCTGATGCAAGATCGGTCCGGTCAGTACCGGGACCGGTAGCTCCTGTTGGGCTGCCGGGGGTGGCGGCGACGGAGCTATCGGACGCGCCAGCTCCGCCGCTGAGCGCAACGTCGCGTACTTGGGCGGCTCCTCGTGGTTGATCCATGCCTCGTGCGTGTAGCCTAGAAATGGGTAGCAAGTAGATTAATCCACAGAGATAGGCGGTCGTAGCTTTATTTGATTAGGCTGTGCTCTTGAGGGGTCTGGTCTTATCTTCCATTTGTTTTAAGCCGAAAGTTATTACTCTACTACTCGTACGAGATACAGTCGGAATCGTAAAAGGACTCTATTTGTGTTTGGTCGTTGCGATATTTTATTTTATATCTTTCGCAATGCAACAAATCAAGCAATTTTCGTTAGTGTACAAGGCTCTGTGTATATCTGATTATACTAAATTTACTAAAATCGTCAATTATCTTGAAACATTGTTTTGTCTACTTCATATTTATCTATTATTACGCAACTTATTGATAAGATATACATATCTAAAGTTTTTTATTCAAGCTCAACATATAGCTCGCCTTCACGAGCATAAGATATAAACCGGTCAAGCATATGACATGACAATGTATAAGAATGTTTCTAGTGGAAACGGATATAACGACTGCTATTCAATTTTAAAATAATCACTCGAGAGTTTTCTCTAATGAACCCTTCTCACCCCCAACCCCCTTCTCGTGATAACGTAAAATACAACGCGGTGGAAGGGTAGCGAAGGCGCGGTGTAACACGCACAGTACAACATCTCATTTCGTCTTACGGTGATATGAATATTTGAATTCGTGAATCACTCACGAGTTGCGTGGCGTTTCATTTCCTGCGCGCCAGCTGTTTCCACCGTATACGGTCATTAAAGGATATAAAAGGGGGATGGAAAAAAAGTCGGTTGTATGCAGCAGGAGGTGGCGCGGCACGTGAACACGGGGGTGTATAATAACGCGATCTGTTGTATCTGTTGCGCGCCGCTCGCTGTTGCGCAGGGGCGGTTCCGCGACAAGGGGTTGAAAGAGAGGGAAGGGGGTAAAGAGCGAAATTCGCGCCGCTGCTGTTGCTTGGGAAGGACCATGCGGAAGATTCATGCGAAATGTGCGCGAAACAACGCCTCTCTCGTGTATGTAACAGCGTATTCTTCTGTGAGCGTTCTCATTTCCAGCACGCCGTTATATACGCGTGCAAGAAATATATATTATTAAACTCCATTTCAATTAAAATACCAGCTTGCCCGACCATTTCGCTTTCCGAATGTTCCAGGTTTTTTTTTCGCGCGAAGAGCAGATTTATTGAAGTGGCAACATTAAGAAATTTAATAATATTTCAGTAGTTTCGGCTACACGATTTTAGTTTAAATAATTATTTTTTAGTAATTTTGATTCAAAAAGTACAAATTGTCATTTTATTACTACGAATAAAGTGGAATGATTTGATATTATGATATGATTGGATGTGTGTATGACGCTCGTTAAGATTTAATAAATATTTGCCATAGTATAAATTTACAGTAAGCTATCGAATCGCAGTATGTGTATTTACTTTTAATAACAGCGTTGCAAAGCAAAAATTGGTAAATAATGTAACATAAAAAAATATTGTGATGCTATTATCTGCATGAATTTAGAATAGCGGATATGACTCTGAGATTTGCAAATCTCGAAAACAGTTTTGAATAAATTCGCGTTTGTCGCATGGCTTTAAGGCGCTGCTACTCGCAATTCGAATGTTACCTCGTTATTAGTTATTGATGCCGTCTAAATCCCGTTTGTGTTTCTTTTATTGCTTTCGACAATGTAGACAAAGCACGCAACAGACGACTTTCGCCGTGAAATCGATACGCGTGCCGTCCAGCTGGTTACGTAACGCGAAAGTCTATGCCGTAAGCAGCGAACACACTATATTATGTAGGCACTAATTAATGAGGGCTTCTATCTCTGACTTAACGATATGAGAATTTAGGTTGAATCAATCATTATCGCCAAAAGAGGACAGGTGAATCAATTTTTCTGTGAATAACTCTGAAAATTTGATTATTTTTTTCACAGAAGAATATTATTTTTGGAAACATATATTTATAGCTACGGATATTTGATTTGTTCATGTCCGCCTTGACTATGTCTGTATTATGAAGATAAAAGTAGTAATTAACTTAAAAATAATTTTTCACCAAACCAAAGATTGAATAATGAAGAAAGTTTTTTATTGTAAAAAAATTCTTTTTTATATATATCTATTGACATTTAAATCAATTATTATATTTAGATCAATCATCTATATTTTATTAATATGATTGAAAATTAATATATTTCTTCGTTCTTAAAATTTAATTCGACATCATATCTTTTTGTATCCAAACATTTAATATCGAATATCTTAGTGACTATGCCATTTTTTCCCTTTACATTCAAATCTATTTACATTTTGCTGAAAAACAAGATTATTGTAATTGCAACGTAATTGTCAAAAATATTCTTTCGTTTTGAATCAATCATATAGTTGAAAAACTGATTCGTTCTGACTATTTTCAAGGATAAATTGCTTAAGTTTTCGACAAAAAGTATCGTCACGTGCGTCAAACGCACGTTTCTTATCGAACATCCTATTTCAACGCGCCGCTACTTTTCCTCTAGATAGACGAAAGGGTCCTAGGGGAAGATGGAAAACTGAAAGGCGAATATATAAATCAGAAAAAGTGTGCTGTTCGCGCGCGATCGATCAGCTGACGCGTATCTATTATTGGCTGAAATAAAGGGAAGTCAACACAGAGGTAAAGGAGAATGGCCGTGTCTGCAAGTGCATTTCATCAACGGCAATAGGAACGCAGCAGTTGTGGAACGAGAAGGGTAGAGGGGTTGCAAGAGGGTCGTATAGGGCGGAAGGGCGAATCAATAACAGCGAATGAATGCTCCCACGCGCTCCCACGAGTCCGTTGATTCTAGGCTCTTTTAAAGACCGATAAAAATCTCCGTTGCGATTAACGTTAACGTCAACTTCTTCCCTTTATCTCTTCTCTATCGAGGATTGCAGAATATTGCAAACGCGGATTCGATTTTTTAAAAATCGTAAAAATTTATGGATCCTGTGTTTGTGTCATCTGTTAATTAATTTACATATTTCGTCGTTAAACCAGTCATTGACCATACGCAATTTATCGCAGAATGCATAAGTTGCATGTAAAAGAGATAGTCTCTATAAAAGACATAACGAAGAGAAGAGAGAGAATGTCGTAAGGTTTCGTTCATATACTTCATTGTTATCGTATCATTGTATTTATTTATCGATGCGATATAATTTGATTTAAATGATGAACTTATTTATAGTTTCTCTCGATTAATAAGAAGTACATACGAAGAACTATATGAATAGAGATTTACTATTTTCGTGATGTTGTTATATTAATAATAAAAGTGAGAAAAAAAGTACTTTTTATTACAACGAACAGAGTATAGTCTTATCCAAAGTATCTGATTAAATTACATTTTTATCGATTGGTGACATAATTACTGACGCTATCTGATTTAACGTCTTACAATTAGAAAGTAATGAAATCATTATATAGAACGGTGTAAAGTGACATGAATTATCTATGAATTCTAGGTGGATTCTCTATATCTACGTTATCTATCACAGATCACAAATATAGCCCATAAAGCATATTTATATACCTTGAATGAACATTCCGCACATTCCTGTAGATTTATCGCCTCTGATCTTTATCGACCCTGTGAGCGCAAAACAAACAGCAAGTATAAATTATACTTGATCTATCAAATCATTTGTAATTAAATAAAAATTTATATTTTTATGTAAATTATTTATAATTAGCTGTTAATATTAATTCTTGTCTTAAAATAAACATTTGCCAATATTTAAAAAAATTATTTAAAATTATTATAAAAAAAAAGAAAAATAAGCTTTTGACAAAATAAGCTTGTCGCACTTTGAGTAGATAACAAAACATTATTTTTCTATTCTATTCTTTTTATTCCATCGCGAAAGTAAATATTGATCATAAAACATGTATCGTATTGGATGCCTAAATAAACATAAAACATAAAAATATAAGTTAAAGTTCCAGCCACAATAAAATTTTATTAATTAAATTTGATTGAAACTTGGTTAAGTTATTTTTCTTCCGAGATATTTTTTGCTGCAAAAAATATTATCAACTACCCTCACATTTTATCTCATGGATGATCAGAAATGGCGAGACTTTATCATGTGTATATATGTGATATATATATATATATATATATATATATATATATATATTACCTTATCAAACCAGTAAAAACCAATCGTTAATCGTACAACAAGAAAGTCAAGGACGAAGAAACCTGTTAGTGAACGTACATTCTTATATTTTTCTTACGTGACTGTAATCCCGTTGGATATTTAATCTCTATGATGATAGATAAACTTCCGTACAACTTGATTTTCATTCTTATAATTTTTTTTGTATACTGTTTGCAAGTGTGTATAATAAACGTTAATCTAAATAAGAGTTGACAATTAATCGTGCACAAAACTTTTTGTTGCGTGAATCTAGAGCTCGGTTGTAAAATATTCTTCAGAGATTAAATAAGCTAAAAAATATTAATTAAATATAAAATTATGCAATGTTGGCTATCTTTACTATAAAGACGACCAACTTTAATTATTTATTGAAAAAGCAAATATATTATTGCTTTGGCGAATATTGTGGCAGAGTCAAATTTTAGTTGCAAAAATGAATTGATTGAGAACGATTGTAGTCATATCGTGGCGCATGTTATAGTGATAGAGAACACTTGTTACATAACGTCATTTGCGCCATTGTGTGAACACGTGCGCAATCTAGTGCCTATAAGCAGCATAAATAAGATAGAAAGAGGTTGTTACTCTGTATTTCTGGCTTTCAAGAATACCTATGAGCGATCAAAGCATCGGCGCTCTAATCACATGCACGCAAAATTTCAATACGTTCATTTTTTATAGAGTAATTTCATGCAAGAGCCTCGCATTTTATAAATATATAACAAATACATAAATATATGTGTATAATAATTCTATCTGATAATATTTACTGTTAAAGAATGATGACATTTTGATTAACAGAAAAAGAATTTTGATAATTTATCTCTTTAAAGTCTCTTCCACTAACTTTACACGCAAAAGTGTGATAATATATTAATACAGATGTAACATAATATAAGTCTTAAACGAAAAATTTAGATTAACGAATATATATTTAAACTTTTTTATTTAATTTTTTTATTTTTGTCACAAAATTCTTGCTGTTGAAAATAATTTTTAAAAAATTGCCAACAGAGAAAACAAATTAAATTCAGAATTATTTTTCGCTCATTTAATATAATTACGTAAATCGCGCGTATGATGATTTGTACAAAGTTATTGTATATACAAAGTACTTATAAATAGAAAACAGGTTTCGGCGCGAGAATATTCAACAAACAGTTCACTCGACATAATCCGATATCGTAGGCGTATTCATCTACGTCACAAAAGCAATTCGACCGTTCTGGATAACTGGTGGTTACACAACAAGCAGCGACGTTAAAACGCAGTCAGCTTCCTCCCTGTCTGATTGAGAGCTCAACAAATGCGATGGACGAAATAGCTCTTGACTACAATAGCCTACAATGACATATCGGGATCATGACTCAACGTTAAGGGTGCCAAACGTGATCGTCGACGTGATCGACGATATACAGACGGGTGTGTCGCCATGTACGTACATACGTATATACATGTGCGAACACATGGACGATTTCGCGATCGGTTTTCCGCAGGAAAACGTGAAAATGCTTGTTGCGCGCTGCGGCCGTTGACAAACCTATCTTTCCGCATTTTCGAGGGACTATATATATAATATAGTATGGCGCGTTTAAGCAGCTACTGCAATATCTGTCTATAGCGCACGCCAGCGTCTGTAATAGGCGTGTCACCCTGCGTGCTCGACGCATGGCCAGACTGCACCGAATGTCGAAGCTAGCGAGAAGCCCTTGAAAAGAGAGAGAGAGAGAGAGAGAGAGAGAGAGAGAGAGAGAGAGAGAGAGAGAGAGAGAGAAAGGGAAAGAAAAGAATAGTAGCTCATGGATTCTTCCCTTGCGCGAATACAACAAGAAAAGTTCTCGGTTTAGGGCGTGGCGCGTCTAACCTACACTCACGTTACATCACGTAAAAGCGGGCAATTGGCGTGACCGCGTCATGCTGCCGCAGTGAAAAGGAGAACCCCTTTAGAGGAGAACTTACTCACCGTGATAGTACAGAGCGCCGGAAGCGTTGAGGGGCGGCGGACTGGGGGCCGTAGCCCCCGCCGTGGGACTGTGCGGCCCCCAACAGGTCTGCTGATGGTCGACCTGATGATTATCGACGTCCCCGACCACATCGATCTCCTCGTCCTCGATCGGCTCATGCCTGTGCGACCGTTTCTCCATAGCGTCCGCGGTGCTCTGATGCAGCACGTGATGTTGCGCCTGCTGCTCCTGCGGATTCGCGGCCCCGGGTGGCGTCGCGTCCTTTTGCTCGTTCGTCTGATCGTCCACGCGGGCCTGCCACTGATTCCATTTCCACTTTTTCGCCATGAGACAGCGTGGCATAGTGGTGACGCGGATCGCGTCGACCGGCGGCGTCACCAGGAACCGACGATGGCGATGGCCGTCGTCGTCCGGTCACCGGGGACGACGACTCGGAACACTCGCGTAGGACACCACCGACACCACGTTCAACACCAACAACCGCAGCACCAACCACAGCACCACCGATGTCGTCACGATTGGCGATAACCGCGGCTACGGCGCGTCGTCCGTGGACGTCGCCGTGGTCGCCGACGTTACCGCGACGTCGACGTCTACGTCGCGCCCGTCCGTCGCCCGGCCCGGCCGTCTGTGTCTGCGGCCCGTCGTCGAACCGGTGGACGTCGGAACCACCTCGGCTAGGTGGCCGCTCGCTGGCCGGCTTCGCCTTCGTCCTACGTGGTACGCGCTGGTGTGGCACCTGCAGCCTCGTCATCGGCGCGGCGAGGGCGGCTCCTTAAACGGATGCACCACCACCGCCACCATGCCAGCCACCGACGCGCGGCCTGCGTGTTTCTTGCGAGCTACGCTTCAATTTGCTTTTCTTCGTCCGCTCGATGGTGGATGGTGGTCGAGATACTCCTACCTGGACCGTTTCTTCCGCGGTTTGCGCTCGGTATATCAGTAAATGTGTATATGCACGCGCGCGCGCTTGTGTGTATATATACGTGTATTCACGTGTCTCTGTTTGAGTATGTGTGTGTGTGTGTGTGTGTGTGTGCGCGTGAGTCTAGGGGTGGCTTATCCTGCGCCCCGAGACTTTGCTGAGAGGACCGACTGACTGACTGACTGACTAACTAACTGACTGACTCAAGACCCGTTCGTCCGTTTGTCCGTCCGTCCGTCCGTCCGTCCGTCCGTCCGTCCGTTACTCTTTCGGTCGCTCCCTGTCGCGGCTCTCGCCAGTGACAGGGGGTGGCCTCGAATACGACGGCGACGACGGGGTGCGACTGTTTAGTCGGTGGCGCTGCCGCTCCGCGTTACCGTCCTCTTGGCCCTTTACCCCTTCTCCGCGACGATCGCCCATCTCCGTCGCGCCTATAGGGTTGTTCTCGTCACCCCGCTGCGGACTCGACCAGTCAGCAGCACCCCCGGCGTCCCTCCGTTGCGGCTCCCCTACGGATAGAATTGAAGGGTGGCGCTGCTGTTGCTGCTACTGCTGCTGCTGCTGCTGCTGCTGCTGCTGATAGTGATGGTGATGGTCTGTCTGTGCGAGGGGTTGCACAGCTACCCCTCGAGAGTGCTGATGTCGGTTCTCGATTCCTGCAGGTCGCTCGTTGTGGTTGTGCATGCGTGACACGCGCGCGTGGCACGAGGGCGAGCGATGTGTTGACGATGTCAATGGCGTAGGGCGCAGAATTGTTTGCGCAGTATCGTAGCCGTTAATCGCTGTACTTTCATAAGAGAAGAGAACAATTTTTTTGGAGACAGAAAAGAAAAATCCATATATAAAAAAATGGCCCGTTTTAGGTAATGAAATAATCTTTTTGGTTGAAATATTTATCTAAACTGATAATTATTGTATTTATTGTGGGTACTGTTTGCTCGAATAGAATTTTGAGCTAAACATTGCAACATTAAAAGCTAAATAATTCTCAATATTTTTGCTAATTATAAAAAAAAAGAGTGACTGATGTTGATCAATTTAGTTATTAAAAAACAATGTAAGGAAAAGTAGGATTTGATATATATATATTACACAACGATATAGTCTGCACACAATTTACAATTTAGCAAATTAAAAATTAAAGTTTATTTAAAATAGAAATACACAAATACATGCATAAATTTTTTACTTTTTTTAAAATGTCAATATATTGTAAACGGTGTATTGTAACCGCAATATTTCGCTTTACCTTTATAAACGATGATTTTGTATTCTTAGTACGTACACACTGGTACTTTGCGTAAAGTTGAATTTATGTTATACCGCGTATTTGAAACTCGCTACGTAGACTCGGTCGCCTAGCCTGATTTAAAAAGCAGATTGGAAAAATGTAAAGCAAGGAAGCTGGTGCTGTAATACCTTGTATTCACTACGCTTGCATTTATTCGCTGTGAAAAACGGTGAACTATTCTTGCAACTTTAGTCATTTTCGAATTAATTTGCTCGCTAATAATATCTATACATTTTTTTATTTTCTTAATAATTATTTAATACAAATTAAATATTCTTCCAAGTTTCTTCAAATTTACAAACTATATCGTTACAATTTTTCTCGGAGAATCGGTAATATTCTAACTTTCTGTTTTTGTACAACTTTCTCTACAATTTTCTGCAATTTGCTATAATCGTGAACAAGAATTAATATCCCAAATACAAAAGTGGAAGTGCGTTTACGTCAACGGCGACACGTGCGTCGAACTTTCCCCGGGGGAGTCAACCGAGACGAGATTTCCGATCGACCGGCAAAGACTCTCGATCCGGTCGTCGACCTTTTACGATACGTAACGCACACTAAGCTATCTGTAAATCTCTTTCTCGCAAACTCTCCGCCGCTGTTTATCGCACCGTACCGCTTCCGGCGCAGCGTCGCGTGTATACACGCGCACACAAACACGTCCCGGGGCTCCCGCAAAAATCGAAGGGGGAACAGCAGCTGGTCGGGGTGCTGCGTTCCCGAGCCTCGTTCCTAGCGTTACGACTAACGTATAAGAACTCTTTTCCTCCCCTTGTTTCAAGAGAAAGAGAGAGGGAGAGATAGGGGATGAAAGGGAAAGAGAGAGATAGAGGACCGACGGTAATTCCTACGGAAGATTGGCTGCATAGTGACGATGCGATATACGTCGTCTACTTGTTGTCGCCGACTATGATGGTAGTGGTGGTGCAAGGGTGGCGCACACGTCGTGGGGCGCGATACTACGGCAGGGGTGTATCTCCCCTCGTGGAAAAACGAGGAGAAACGAGGGTGGTGTGCGCGACACGAGCGTAGGTAGGTAGGGAAGAGCGAGACAGGGTACGAGAAAACGGTATGTGTAGAGAGAGAGAGAGCGAGAGAGAGAGGAGAAGGGGGCTGAAGAGGGTGATGGCGGAAGGAAAGAGAGGACAAGGGCGAGGGGAAACGATCGCACATGCGCCTGCGTTCGGCATCGACCCGATGTCTAGGCAACACCTGGTAGCGCCCCACGTGCCACGTTAGGGTGGCACCGGAGCGCCATCCCTCCCCGCGAGTTCCGCGATCCATGCCCCCGGAATATCGAATATCCCGCCGGCCTTTCCATCCCCCTTCGTCTCCCCTCGGGCGTCACTTGTCTACTGACCCACGCCAACGCGAGTAGCATGGAGAGACAGAGGAAGAGAGAGAGAGACATCCCTCGCTTTCCAAATTCCTGATGCGCCTGATGCACGCGCGCGCCGCGGATGCCCGGCGACGACGACGGAATTCCGGGTTCTTTCCTCCAGGGGTGGGTCGCGCGCGCGGCCGGAATCTCGATACCCCGCGAGCTCGCGAGAGCGGGTGGCTCCCGCGTCGATCGCTTCGGAGATTCGGGGAGACTCCGTGTGGTACATTTTACACGCATCGTCAAGACCATCTTGATGAAGGCGCGATAGTACAATCGTAGATTGTGTCTGAAAGAGATTTTGTCGCGAAATACTCTACAGGAAATTCTTCTCTGATCTCTCGCCCCTCCCTCTCTTTCATCCCCCTTTTATACGACGAATAACTTGTATCAAACGCATCACGATGCCTTTCAACTTATCGCGCGCTTTTGCCGTTCAGTTTCGCGAATAATATTTTTCTCTCGCACAGATATGGACATGTATGCAGAGATTTGCACGGTGGAATAACGCGGAAGAACGAGGGAAGGAAAGGGGAGTAAATGAGACGAAAAATGCGACGCGTTCTTTTTATCTTCCGGAGAAGTAAAGTACGGCTTTTGCCTTGTGTGTGCACGGGTCATACACCGCGATCTATCCTTCTCTCCGTGAAATTTAGTCACTTTCTGCATCCTCATTGAACTGTGTCAATACAGTTTAACGCGAGGAAATCTCGATATTTGAATTCGATAAAGAGAATTGGAAATTTCTGCCGCGCGGATAATATTTGCTAATTGGAACATTCTCTTGGAAATAGAATGATGTTACGCAGAGTGACCTAGAATCCTCGTTCGTGCTCCGGGCTTTTGAACTACTTAACTTCATTTTCTCGCCGAAAATGGTAAGGAAGATCTCGAGATATTTGGGGAATAGCATCAAATTACTTTAAATTAATTAGGGTAGAGATTGAGGGGCACACACAAAGTTGTTCTTATCCTACTTTGTATATCGCATCATATACTTATACAATATATATTTATAGACACCGGATCTGTATCCGATATATACCATACATATCTCATCGAGTAAAGTGTAATTGTATCGACGTTATGTCGTTTAGACGGAGATTTAACGTGCAGTTTGAACTTAGCCTACGGTAATCTTTGCTCTGGGCTTTATCTTAAGTGACGGAGACTTGAGCGCGTCGCGATGTGAACTTCTTCATTAACACAAAGAAATTATTTCCACTTCGCGGAGTTATCGCGCATAATCCCATTATCTTTCGTCTAATCCCGCGCGACAGCCTCTCGTCCGGTTTTATCGCGCGATTATTATTATTCCGTTAAAATCTTGCTTCGGCAGGAGCTCTGCGCGAACGGGTAGACGGAAGGGTGGAAGAGAGAGGAGGGTGTCATCAACGATAATCTATTACCGAAACGCGGCGCGGCCACAAAGGGCAGATAAGCCTCTGTACACTCGCGTCTCTCACCTCATCCAGACAACACACCGGTTACGCGAAATCGTTATTAATTAGTTTGGCTTATCGTAAAGCATCGAGGCCACGCCAAGATGCCTCTGAATTATTTATACGGACGTGAGCTCGCTCTGGGTCACGCAGGGTATTTATCCTGACTTCTTCTTACAGCGAAACGCATTAAAATGATGATTGCCTGTGTAACTTTTGCTTTCGAATATTATTCGATGGTGTAGCGAACCACTTTATCGAAGAATATATAGTAATTCTCTGTTCAATTATGCATGTGATACGCCTTCGTAGTTAGACGTAGTTTAGGTTTCTGAGAAAGAAGAATGAAGTAAATAAACTGTCTAATAATAAGTATGTGTGAGTAATTTCAAGCCGTTCAATTGTTAAATAATAAACAGTTATTTTATAAACAGTTATACATGTTTAATATAATTATATTATTTAATAATTTATTATTCAATAATATTATTTAATAATTACAATTAATAATTATATTTAATAGTTTAATTATATTACAATTAATAATTATATAATATATTCTTTTGATAATAAGAAAATATATATATATAATCACCGTTTTATTATTTAACAATATTTCTTACGTCGCGCTTTGTAAATTAGAAGAAATGATCAATTCGAAACAAGTGGAAAATACCAATTTTTGGGCAGACGTCGTCGATGCTTCGCACAATACATACGTGATGCGTGAAGAGAGAGTTATATTTACGTTAGAAACGAAAAGACGAAACTCTTTCTCTCCCTCTCTCCTGCTCTTCATGTGCTCGTTGTTAGTTAACGAGCAAGAATAATTTACAAAGCACGGTCAGCTCCAATTTAGATTCCACTGTCGGGAGCACGCGAATACGGGGGACGAGATTGGGCGAAATCAGCCCACCCGCGTAGGAGATGCGAATCGCACGCTCCAACGACACGCCACTCGCTCTCGTGTCCCGCAATCTCTCTCGAGATACCTGAAAGGTCGTCGATGTGGAAGACCGAATCGCCCCGGGTGTTATAAAGAGAACGCCCGCTAACGAGATATTTCCCTGCTCGTGTGTATGTGTGTGCGTGTGTGTATGTGGATGGATGTGTGCGTGTACCTCAATCGGGGCTACGCAAATATTTTGATTTCGAACCGGCGCGACGGTCCGACGTTCGTCGGAAATTTCTCCACGTCGGGTTGGAAGGTTCGGTGGCGTGTTTTCGTTCTCCGTCGTCGACGGGCCCTTTCCAATTTCCAGTTATCTTTCGAAGTTATTGAAGGGCACACCGTATTGTGTATCGAAGTTTCGGCTATTTTATGCGCGACATTGATTTTTATTCCTATCTCTTTCGCAAATATGTATCTATATATTATCTGTTTCAGGCCATTTTATATTGAGTTGATTTAAATAAGTTCCGTTTTATGTAATAAATTGAATTTTCATATTTAAAATTATTTTTAGTATATTTTTATCTGTTTTATATTCTTTGTTACTAAAATACAACTTGTTCCCATTTAAGATGATAATTTGTTAATTCTGCTGTACATATACATCTATCATGATTGTTTCGTTTTGATTAAAAAATTCATGATTCTCAGAAGAAGTCATTCAGTAATTATCTATAGCGGAACTTAGTTATAGATCAACCCATTATATTGTGAGAGTGTGGTACAATATTTTAATCCAAACTTAATATAATATCCGTAAATAGTGCTTCTAAAGAAGGGAGAGTAATTGCTAATATTATACACGCCTGTTCGTATTAATATATCTCCGATATATTGAGGCGCAAATCAACGCGATTCTACGCGGAATCAAACCAGAAGCGAATCGAAACCCGATTGTGTGCAGCCGATTGTCGTCACCGTTGCCGCTGTATAAGTCGCTTAACTCGCATCCACAGGTAGTTGATTTCGTTGTCCGGATTTTGCTGGCTTCACGACCGTGTTGGATTGCACTCCCATGTTTGAATGCAAGAATGGCAAAGGGAAGAGAAGAGAGAGGACTTTGAGTTTTGGCTCGCGGGTTGCCAAGCTTATTTTATTCCGGAGAGTGCGCAAACTTTCATGCAGTTGCGATCGCATTCTTATATGCGTTTTTTGTAGATGGCGAATTGATGGCGAACCGTGAAAGAAAAAAAAAAGAGCCGAAAAATTATAATTAATTAATAATAATTACATACGCGAACCCGATTTTTTTTCTATTAAATCAAGAAGAGAGTAAAATTTATTCTCTAAACTCTAAATTCTCTTGAAGTATCTCGAAAATGTCGCTGATAATCTCGCGCAATTATTAATGATGCTCAACGATTATTTAATCGAATCATTTACTGGCTAAACTTTCGAGGGAGAAGCCTTGGAGCGTTCAAGGTTTCGGCTGCTGGGTAAACCAAACTTCAGATATAACTATGCGAAAGATCGATCGGTCGTGTGCTCGTATGCGCGTTGTGTAACAGGCGCCCTTGCACGGTTCGCGTGATTTCAATCGCGAAACACTTTGACGTGTATCCCCGAGATGCAGGGTGGAAAGGATGAAAAAGCTTGATGCTTTACGCGACCGCGCTTATAGTTTGACGATTTACTCCATTTTACGCTCTTCTCTCTTTTTCCGTCGCTTTTCACTCAGCGTGGATGAAAAACAATAAACGGTCCGAAAATTCTCGTGTCAATAATTGACCCTTTGACAGTTCGAGGCCGCGACTTCGACGAGAGATTGGCGAGAGAGAGGACGGGATACTTAAGTGTCTTAAGTGTTTCTTGCGGCCTTGAATTACGACAATGTAGCAAGCGATAGAATTAATCGACAAAAACACTCTACTTGTGGTATTACGAAGATTACACGAGTAATTTGATTAATTACGTGTGCAATCGTATCTTCAATTACGTGAAATAATTATATCTTTCACATTGAGCGATATATACATATATTATAATGATGTTAATTTTGTGTATTATTAAGTCTTCTAATTGACCACGTTATTTATTAATGTGTTATAACATATATGCGATCAACTTTGTTTGAACAAGTTTATTGAAATGACGTAAATTGTGTTTATTGCAAAAATAATTTACTATATCCATATAATACTATACATAATACTAATTTTGTATATATAAAATAGCAGAAAGAGAGAGAGAGAAAATTATTAATTTGTCAACAAATTATCTATTTCTTAACCAAAGCGAAATGACAATAGTTTTTGAATAATAAGCGAATGAAAATGCTTCGAGAAGCTAGGGATCTTCGAAAGACAATATTTCCTCTCCAGAGTATTACATTAAATATGACGTCTCTCCTCCGGAAAATCTTGAGCGAACAAACCTTTCGTTTCTCTTTCCTTTTTACTTCATTATGCATTATTTATCTTACTGAGTTTGCCACTGCATTGCGTCATCGCGTAATCTACTTATCTATAAAAGTTGAACGTGGGCTCTTCCGCATCGTGAAAAGTGCGACTGTTTGAAATATCAACTTGTCGTCGTTATTTTGAGAGCAAGTCTTCTCGAAGCTCGTATTCGTATTCGCGAACGGTGAGTAACGTCTATTGCTAGGGTCGATACCGTGATAATGTCTGGAATTATTGATCGGCATACATTAATGGCTTCTTCTCGCATCGTGAAAATCAAGGATAACGAGGGGGGAATCCGGAATACGTGAACTTTTCTACGAGAGAGCCACAGTAGTAGAACTTCCCTTCATTAAGAGAGCGACGGAGAAACCAATAGCGGAGGAGAAAATATATATGTGAATTATTACGTGGATTAAATTATATCGCAAAGATATTATTAGTGTCGAAACGACGAATATTTATTAAAAAATAGATTATTTATTTTAAATATTATTTACTTTACATCGATATTCTATGATTAAATGAAACCAAAGATCACTTTTTCAAACGTGCGATGTTTTAAAAGTGACGCGGGAATAAAAGTTAATACATTTTTTTTTATTTTTCTACATTTCTTTATGTAACTTGTGTGAATTAGAACAACACTACGCATGCGCCGTTGTCCAATTTTATAAAATTAAAAATAATATAATTTTGAGGATTATATGAGCATTATGAGGATTTCGAGGATTTTAAATATTTTGAGAATTTCGTGGCTGTGTCGATGATTTTGAGAATTTCGAGGAATATGAGGATTATGAGGATAATCGTCAAAATCCTCGAAATCCTCATAAAATAATTGATCTCATAAATTAATTATCTAACTATTTACTTATCTAATGTTGATTGCATAGATGACGCGCGAGAATATTATTCGTGTTATTGTCCGTCAGGGTCTTCTAGTAAACTAATTTAAGATGTCTGTCGGAGATTCATTAGAGGAGTCTTGCGAGGGTTGAAAGAGCGACTTTGTCGCGATGTGCTTACGCCATGGCATCACCACCCCATGTGTGTATCTCATTATTCCGCGTGTGTGAGCGCATTGCCAACTGTTATAAGCGTTCTAAAACCATACAAGTGCAAGAGATGTATCTACAGCACTTTATCGCGCGATATATACTCGACGGATTTACGATTTACGAACTTGGAACAGGGATCGCGCGATGCCTTATCGGTCTCTTATTTCGTCCCGTGATGTTTTTAAAGTCAACTTTGTACATATGTTACGCTCGTAATTCGGACTGTCGAGAACCAACGCAGATCACAAGCTCGTAACAAAACAGACTTAATACGATAGCCGTACGCTGTTTTCGTTATCAGCGTCCGCGCAAATAATCTGTCTACCGAAAAATTACAAGAATTAAATGTTACATTTAAATATTTTATTTAAAATTGCAATATAAGAGTGATGAAAAATCCTCACAGTGTTGAATGAAATATATGAAACGATTAAAGTGATAAAATTTTATACATGTAACTTGTTATTATTCGATTATTATTTAAAAAATATATTATATCGTAACAATTTATGTTAAAATGAGATGAAGTAATGGAGATCTGCCGAAAATTGTAGAAGTTTTATATAAGAATTCTAGATTTCTGGCAACGCTTCGACTATTCCTCTTTCGAGCACCCTTCCGCAGTTCTAGGGTGAATCATTCCCCTTCTCGTCCTCGAGCTCCGACGATAATGCGACTCCCCGCGCATTTTGTACCCTCGAAGGAGGTCAGGTCTTTGTGTCGGGTGATATAAATTTATGCGTAAGGAGAAGAGGGCCGGACTATGAAATATAGCGATAACGGAGAAAAATGTCATACGATGGCGGAGAGATAAGCGATCGGACGAATTTGAATGAACCCGCAGGGAGACATGTGAAATGTTGAAGTTTGTCATATTGAGTTACATATTACATATTTTTTTTGTGGAATATAAATTGGCCGTAGTCGTGCAAAAAACGTGGCGCGAATTAAACTCTTTGCGTATGAACAAGAGAGATATTAATTGAAAGACACAAGAAAATGTGAGAAAAGTCAATTTGTAAATCGATAATTTGTAAGATTTGCTTTGAACACAAAAATTCGTAAAATAGAGAGATCTTACATAAATTATCTCGGCTTTATCTCGTTCATGCATTGAACGCTCTCTGATTCCGATTCGTATATTTCAGATTAATCCTATCGATTATTTAAATTTATCGTTATCCAAAATTATATTTATTACCACTTTCAAAGTATAGCTCGTACGAAGGTAAGAGAAATGTAGAGGAGATGTAGATGTATGTTTGAACATTTGTGTGTGGGTATAGAAGAATCACACCTCGAAGAATTGTTCGTGTGTATTTCCATGCTTCTGACGTCATAATCCGTGATAGCTGACGTAGATATCAAGGATCTTTAAAGACCCGTTGTCTTACATGGATTTGCAAGATATTGATTTTTGTACGCTTTTTGAAACACGCGTGGTTCATTGTGCTCAAAATGAGATTCCTCGAAGAAGGTACATATACTTCTTATGCCGTCTTCTTTCGAGCAATTTAGTTACGTTCTTTACCAACGAGATGCTAATCTTCGCCAATCTTGATATGAATATTTTAGGAACAGCAAAGTTATTAACTCAAACGAAAATTTAATTCCTAATGCCGTTAATTTGCCGTAATATCTCCAGCGACTTACCACTATAATTCACGAATGGGCTGCATAATCATAAGCGAATTTTATAGGGCGGTAAAACGAGGATATTTTCTCATTTGGCGTAGAAAAAGGGGCGGACAAATAATTACATTCAGCGCTACGAAGTTATTTCTCACAAAGTTTGTTATTTTTATGCCAGTCCAAAATGATACAAATGACATATATCTTTTTCTCGTGAATTTTTGTAATTACAATGAGAGAGATATTAAATATTAGCTTCTGTACAACACAAAAGTAATGTAATATTGTTATTTAATATTTTTCGGAGGTTACAGAAAACGCAGAGAGAAAAATTTCACTCTTCCTCTATCTCTGTTTTGTTTCACGTATATTTATATTCGTGAATAGATTTTCCTTTCGAATATATCAAAACGCAATAAAGACAAGAATAAAAAAGATACATTAAGAAAATTAAGACACATTAAAGAGAAAAAGATTAATCCGAAGCAGCCGGTATTCTCGTTTCGCCGGCCGGTAATCATCGTATTATCGTATTTTAAACGAAGTTTCAAATTTTACGACTCAACTTTAAAGTCCCAAGTTTCCACTACGGTGAGCCATTATCTAACGTAATTTACAGTTCCGGGGTAAATCATCTCTGTGATATGGCGCTACTTACGGGGAAGACGTCTCGGAGAAAAAGCGACGAGTACAAAAAAAACCGAGAGACGTCAGAGAAAGAATGGAATTGTAAGTCTCGCGAACATGGTGTTATTAACGTCATCTATTACTCGTTTCGTTAATTGCTCTTCCTATTAACGTTAACCTTAACTTATATGCATTTATCCCAGTCTTAGAAAATAAAAGAAAATAAAAGAAATTGCAGTTTAATAACATCCGACGTAATTTAGATTGATGTATCCAGCTCACTTTAAACTCGTTTGGGTACGTCGAGGTATAATGGGCCAAGTTAATAATTACATTATACAGGATAAATGGATCATTACTGCTGCGAGGATTCACTGAGAGAAGAGCCATTTTTAATCTCTATCTCTTCTAAAACTTTTGATAAAGTTTCGTATTGCAAATGGAGGTAAATTCGATGTCAAATAGACATAAAACGATTAATCGAGCTCAATATTTTTTTCTCCTTTTTTTTTTTTTTTATTTCAACGCTCATGGAACGACTGAATAAGGGGATCCTGAAGAGAAAGGCAACATGGCCTCGTCGCGGAGAGACGAAATCCATATCACCCACGTGCTACGTGACATATTCGACTTTTATCCTTTTACGCCTCATGCTGTTTCCAGAGATAACACTCATACAGATGAGAATGAAACAGTCCTGTACGAGCGCGCGCGCGAAACGACGTAATATATATATTTATGTACGCGTCGTTTCAACGGCCCGAAAAATCACCCCTCGCTTAATGGAACTCCCCTTTAACAAAATGGCGACCACTCGAGCGAAATTGGAATGTATCGTACGTTATTGTTCCTCGCGATCCTCCCGAGTGCGTCCGAGGCTTATTTCGCATGTTTGTGCGTTTCACAGGACCGACTTTAAACGAGACGGCGCCCCGGATCCACTATACTATACGATCCTTCTTTATTATGATGAATCGATATATTACTTTCTACGTACATTTGTTAAATTGCGGGACAAAATATCGTATAAAAAGGGAATAAATGATTTTTTTAATTTTTTTTTAAATACGAAAATATCTGTGTATTTCTGTGTAGGTGATTCCAAATATGTGTACCGTATTATCAACGTTTCTCTTGGCATAACGAAAATTATATTTCCAACTGTGCGTACGTTGCTCTTGGGAGAAAAATTTACAGAAAATTAAAAATTCCAACGCAACGATTTTCCGCAAAGCAAAAGGGAAATACATTCTCGATCGCGCTTTCAATTGAGCGGCGCCTCCCGTGCTTTACGGGCCTGCGGCTAAATTCGGGAATGGCCGGCCGTTTCGTTATTATTCGTTTCTCTCGCTCTCCATTCGACTCGAGCACATCGCTTCGCCGACCATCATCCGTTGCTCGGCAACCTCTGACTCGCGACGTGTCGTTATATGATGGCGGCGGGGGTGGATAACCGGTGTGGTGGTTCAGTCCCTCTCTCTCTTCCTTATTCTTTATTCCTTCTCTTTCTCTCGTTTTATTTCTCATTCTCTTTCTCGTATCTCGACATTGCTAGCTGTCAAGTGGCACTCGTTGACTAAACGGTCATTACGTTGTTAAATGTTAGTTATACCTTGACGACGCCGTTAGACACTCCGAACGAGAGCTAGCACGAATCGGTGGGGTGTATATAGGGTGAACCGCCGTAACCACCTTCAGCGAGTAGCGCTGTTGGCACCCACCGACCTGATGCAACTGCAGCTACTACGGGATTACAGCTCGTACGTGTTCGACATGACTTTTGATCGGAAGAACGTATATGTATTATGGGCGAGATGAAACAAGATAAATAGAGAAGATAAATTATCCATGTATACGCGCAGCGAGGAAATAACGCTTTATTTGAATAGCTCGAAAAAAAAGAACAAAGCTTTCAAATCGATAACAATTTACGTCAAAGTACATTTACAAACTAATCACTCGAACGCTGAATAATCTTCTTGCTTCTAAATTTGCGAATAAAAGATTGGCACTAAATGTTTTTGAAAGACGTTAAAATGATTATTAGTTGTAATGAAAAATATTTCAATTGGGTTATTCGTCAAGGGTCTGTATATCCATTAATTATTCGCGACTACGTCATAATCATTCAATTTCGCGTTTCGAGATGATTAGCAACGTCTCTATAAATTTCATGCACGTTGCGAATTTATTAGTGTCAACGTCACGCATGTGCGAAAAAGAAAATGAGAGGCCTGATTGAAATATTGTCGGTATATCGGCAAATAGCCTCTGGGATAATAAAGTCTTATTGAAAATATTATAAAAAAAGGAAAGAAAAAAATTCATTGATTAAAGATATTAAAGATACAAGTCCTTTATCTCCTACGTACACAATATCGATTTAAATATCGATTTAATATGACGTAGGAAAAATTATGTACTTTGTCAATCGTAGTAGTTACAAGTTGCAGTTGCATTGTATTTCGTCATCTTAATTCTAAATAACATTGTGCTGTATCTACCGTGTAATCGTAAGTAGTAAAACGTAAGTAATAAAACAGCGACCGAGGAAGAGAGAGAGAGAGAGAGAGACAAAACGAAGAATCGATATTTGTTAGCTTTTATATGGAGCGCACGTGTAGTCAATTCCGTTTTACGTTCCAAGCTCAACGTTCGACGCTCCCTTGAGAAAGTTCGAGCGACGTACCATCGACAACTTCTAAGAAAATAATCCGAGCTAATTCCATCCCCGGAGTTACATTCCGGAGCAGCTTGTTAGCGCTAATTCCGAGAGTCTCCCGCGGAAAGAGAATAGACGCGGCGCCGCGTACGCGATAAATAAATTCAATATATATATATATATATATATATATATATATACGATACACGCGCGAGAGGAAGGAGAGTGAAATAGAGGAGAAAACGCGGATCGCGCGATCTAACCGGCCGACGAAGAAGACGTCGACAAAGGGAGGTAGAGACGGAACCCGCGGCGCGGAATAGCGCGAGGGTGAAAAGGAGGAACGGAACAGGGGAGAAACGCTCTCGCAGGGAGAGAAAGAGAGATAGGGGATAGGGGTGAGAAGGAGAGAAAGAGGGTAGCGCGAGTTGGATGGCGCGCTATCGCAAACCCCGCCGGCGAACGCGGCAGGATGCCGAGGTCGACGCTATCGATTGGCGTCGGTGTTTCCTCGTCGGTATCTAGCGGCCGGTTGCTCCGCTCTCTCCCTCTCTCCCACCTTCTCCCCCTTCTCTCTTTCTCTCTCTCAACCGCGGAAGGGATTCACTTCTCTCCCCCGTCCCTCACCTTTCTCCATCTCGTTCCATCTCGCACCCTCTCGCACCCTCTTCCATCCTTCCTTCTCGACCACCCACCGGCGGTAACAGGTGTTGGTCTGGCCCCGAACTCGTACAAAATCGATGGACGAGAGCCGGATCGGCGTCGCGAGGGGGTTTCCCCGCTGATCCACCCTGTCGGCCTTTCTCTCCCCTCGCGATAACTCTCCTCGATCGAGGACGAGAGAAAGAGAGAGGGTGAGAGAGGGTGGCGCGTATAAGAACGAAGAGAGAGCGAGATAACGGCGCCACAACCGACGTGTGGCGGGAGGGGAACCCCCGAGAAGGGAGTTCGGGAACGCGAGTTACGCGGGACGGGGGAAAAGGGAAACGGGGGAGAGAAGCGCTGCACACGAGCGCGGCGGCGAGGACGCAGGCGCCCGGGACGCGGGGCGACGCTCGTCGGCGACGCTGCATTGGCAGTTGCACCCCAGCCACACCCGGTACGAGCCATGTAGTCGGGCTACCCTCCACCGCGATACACGGCGGACAATTGTTGCTTCTGCGCCTACAGGTGGTACATCTTCGTCTTCGATCTTCGCGAAGCTCGGTCGGTGCTCGTCGTGTCCGCTGTCGTCGTCGTCGTCGTCGTCATCGCCATCGTCGTCCTTCTCGTCTTCGTCGTTATCATCGTTTTCATCGTCGTCGTCGTCGTTGTCGTCGTCGTCGTCGTCCTTGTTCGACCCGTCGTTCGCTCTCGTTCCACGTCACCGCCGCCGCCGTCGCCGCCGTTGTCGCCGTCGCGGTGCTCGTTGTCGTGGTTACGCCTCGTGTATATCCGTCCGCTGTGCGAGCGAGACCAACCGGTAGTCCGCGTGGATCGCGTCGTCGACACCACGTTACGAGGGCGTCCATCGTGACACCAGGCCCTCGGTTCTCGGCGAAACGTCCGAGGGTTGGCGACACCGCCAGGGTGCCACCGGACGTGCGGAAGTGAGAGGGAAGTGTACCACACCGGTAACTTTGGCCTCGTAGCGCTACGTTCAGCCAAGTCGCCTCTCCAACTGCGTGTGTGCACCATCGAGGGGTGCGAGAGCGCGAGGGGGTGGTGCGAGGGTTGGTTGGTTGCGACGCAAGGGGTGCGCGCGGGATTTCCGGGGTCGCGCGGTGAGAGGGCTAGAGGGAGCTATCGACCACACACGTAAGGCGGCGGCGGCAGCGCTCGCACACACCGGCGCACACGGATACACAACATCGCGGACCTGTTGTCCAACTTGTTGCTCGTCCCTGCGAAGGCACACCCGCCCATCTCCGGAGTCGAAGGTGAAGAGACTTGTTTTCGGAAAACGGAGGAGGAGGAGGAGGAGGCGGAAGCGCAACGATCGTGGAAGATCGTCGAGGCTGCACCGCGTATCGGAGCACCGCGCTCCCGAGCACCGACCCCTGGAAACGGCGGACGTGGGGTAGACGAGAGGATCGAAACTCGAAGGGAAACGTTTCGAAGCGAGAGAGAGAGGAGAAATGGAAGAGTGGAGAAAAACCTAACGACGATTAATATACATAGTGTGTTTCCGCTCTCTGTATATAAGTTTATACAACTTTTGATCGTCAGTTTAATACAGTGTTTCTTCAGTCGGAAACTATATCGGATCGTATCTTTTTTGTAAGGAGAACGGAAGTCGTTCCAATCACTATACGAAACCAAGAAGACGCATCGAGGGAGCTAGAAGAAAAACTCTTCCTTCATCTTCAGGATAGAATATCCGTTTCCTTACGATTCAGAGGACCAACTCCTTATAGAGAAACTCGACTATTCGCGTATCGAATAGAAACTCAAAGTCCGTTTATCGAACTGTATAAAGGGAGCAATAGCCAACACGGACCGTTGGCCGAAGAAACGTCGAAATTTTATGGAAGCGAAAAGCTCAAGACTTTTATCAACAAAATAAACGAAGAATCGCCTTTTAATCGCATCGCAATTTTCTCGAAAGTCAATACGAAGAATTCCCGTCATACTCCGGGATCCATACGTCGTTCTTCATCGGTTCACAGAAACCATTCAACGTTCGTCGTCGCGAGGGGATCCGGACTGTCACGATGAGAATGTTATCGTCGAAACACGCGCGTCCCAGGGCAGCGACGTCATCGGGAATCGGCGAGACAAGATATCACCTGGAGCAGCCGGGCGAGTGAAACGTTTGATTCCCCTAGAGCGACGGAAATCTCGGCGCACGACCGTTTCCGACGCATGCACTGCCGGAGGAAACGTGGGATAACGAAGTCGCGGTGGTGAAGCATAGGAGAAGAGAGAGAGAGAGAGAGAGAGAGAGAGAGATAAACCAGATATGGGTAGAACGAGCACACAGACAGGCATGAGGCCGGCGTCGTAGATAGAGAGAATGTAAATCGTCCACCCGTGAATATATACAACGAAAGCAATACTACAAACAAGGTAATCTCGAGGAACAAAGCAAAAGGCAAGCCGCACACACACGCTTCTCGCCCACTCAACCACTTATATAATCTCGCATCCCCAATCGACCTGAGAGAAACCGCGTGGAAACACACATCGTGTACACGTTTCATCCTTCTTTCCCCGGTTCGATCGGGAGCTCCTCTCAGCTTTGCTTCACTTGAGAGATATTTTAATATGAATGTATATACACGCGTATAAGAGACACCGTAATCGTACGTACACATTCATCCTTATATATATATAATTATACAAAAATATATATATAAATATAAATATACATTTACACAGGAGTCCTATTGAAAATAATCGTGCAACGACGTCTAGGATTAAATAACGATATATCGTCTGGTGAATTATCTGCCGAGCTGAGCGTTTTATTTTCCCTAAGGGAGCAGCCGAGTAACGTTCTCTCGCTCCTCCTTGCTACAGGAATTTCAGGAGTGTAAACGGAACAATTCGATCTGTCACCGAGATCATGTCGCGTCTCAGGACATCCGTAGGGAGGAAGCGCGCGGATGGGACGGACAGTTGGAGCATCGATTGAGGGATCGATCGACGTCCGGTGGAAGATAAAATCTCGCGTTTCCGCGAGAAACGGCAGGAACGATTAACGAAAGGAAGCAGTGCAATCTGGTGCGAGGGGGAATCGCGATACTTTGACGTTTAACACTTCGCAAATCACATCATCGGGAACGTACAAATATATACTTGCAATAAGATACTCCAAGTACGAAGAAGAAACGACGAGGGAAGGAATACTCGAGAGAGGGTTGTTTACTTAACGCGATTGTTTGGTGATCTTAGAACGATACACCGCGATATTAATCCCCCGTAGGAAGTGCGCGACGATCAGAGAAGCCAAGATGCCGCGTTGTTACATGGTGAAGAAGGCCCTGTGCAACAAGTACATAAGCAGCGTTGCCAGAGGATTCGAGAGCTGGGGTCGAGGAAGGAGCACGCCATCGCCAACCACCATGCAGCTGCTCGTCTCGCCCACTGAGGGGCACGTCGGACCCCCTGTTGCACAAGGTACGTACACTGACGGAATTTTCTCTTACAATTTACCCTGAAAATCATGCTAATCGTGGGACAATATGGTATGGAAAGAATTTTATGAGAATTTCTCTGATTAATATTTATCACAATAAAATATAAAACATGTTTGATTAATTTCACTATGCAGTTTAGTAAAATTAATCAAACATCTTTTATATATTATTGTAATGGATATTATTATTTTTAATGTGATTATTTTTTTTCTTTATCACTGTGCAATTAATATTGAAACAATAATTAATGTATATGTACAGTAGAAGAAAAAAGATGTTGTTCAAAACTATGAAAAGCTCGTCATGCAATTTTGCGATGTGATCGCATGCAAGATAATCCTTACAATTGTGCATGCATGATAGCTCGGCTAATGAATGCAGATCTTAAGAGTGTATTTTCTCGAATTAAGTGCAAGCAATAAAATCAGATCAGATGCAATGGGTCGGTGGGTTAAATAAACGTTATACGTGGTTGCCTTTCGCTCTGACCGCTAATTAACAACGTCCTCGCGCAATAACAAGTTGTTGTCATTAGAGTCTTTCTGCACGCAACAAACATCGCTCTTTCCCCCGATGGTTCATCGACCTTAACTGGCGTTTCGAGATATCGAAATGCCTGTGGATTGATCTAAAACACGGAGGAAATAAAAGCTTTAAAAGCCCTCCTTCATCGCGCTTTCTCTCTCGCGAACAGATATATATTCTAAATATATATTAAATATATTTATATATTCATTAATATATATATTAATGAATTACATATTATATAATTGAATTTTATCCAATAAATGAATTCAAATTAGTCCAGTTTTTTGGTCGTCAATATAAACCTTCTTCTATATTCTTTACGACTGGCGGTTTTAAAAAATATATATTATTATTATATTATATATTATTTATTAATTATATATTCATAACATATTTTTATTCAAAATATAAATATATTTCTATTACATTATATTAATTATAAATACATATTGCATTTATAATATAATATATTAATTATATTTTCCTGCGTATTAAAATAATTTCTCTCTCTTTCGAGAATATTTAAAAAAGGAGATAGAATTATTCCTTTTTTTTGCATTCTCTCGCGAGTGTTTTAGTACTTTAGCGGTACTTTGAAATTCACTTGGACGCATATAAACGCACCGGCCCGTTTGTATCGAATTATCAAGCGATAATTGCACACGCCGCTGCGCCGCACCACGTAATTCCCGACAATGCGCGTTGCCTGGTCGCAACGAAACGACCTTAATTGTTCCGTGGAATTCCCCATGGCGTATTACTACTTGTACGGCGCATCCGTAAACTCTCTTCGTGCGAAAATGGCATGCGAAACTTGCCGAGACATAGTAAATGCAGTTACAAAGGCGACGCTCAGAATCATCGTAATGCGCGTGTCGTTATAGCACACTGTCGTTACGGAAGAGAGTTTCGAGTGCAATTCGGAATTAGCCGAAATCGCGTTTGCGGAAGCGTTCAAAGTGCGGCGAGTCTTTTATTGAAATTTTCCCGAATGGTTCGAAGGTGCAGTAATTAAGGAAATTAATCGCGATGGTGCATTTTTACAGATAATATGTAAAGAGAGAGAATATATGATAGCTAAAGAGTTGGAGCAAGTAATAAAATTATTAAATCAAAGCTTCTTGTCCCACATTTTTATTCGAAAAAAATAATTTGCAAATTTTTACACGCGCGGGTTCAATATTAATACATAAACACGTTATTAATATAAAAAGATGTGTGTATATAAAAATATGTAACTTTTATAATCTCATATCTCTTTTTACAGTATAGAATATCAATACCCGCACGACACACAGGAATATATATTTCCGGAAAACTTTTGCGTATATCCTAGGTTGATATACGACGAGAAACAGTATATCGTACTGCGACGCGAGGAACGGGACACCTATACGATACATTCGCGATAATAATTCATAGCGACGTCGATCCGTTCGCGAACTCTTCGTGATCGCAATAGAAATTTATCTCGCCCCGCGTGCGGAGAAACAAACAAGGACGCAGAAATATTAAAACGGATCGACAACGGTGGCGTAAGGAAGTCGGTTGCTCTCTTAAAGCGAAACGTGCACTTTCATAACCGAGTTATCATGAAATTTTATATCCGCTTACTCCGGGCGACCTTCTAGCTTCTCTCTGCTGCCATCCCCTTTGACCTCGTTTCTAACATATTTGCCTCACCCTCCCCCGTCCACAATCTCCACAATCCGTATTGTGCAACCCACATTTTCCTCCCCCACCCTCCCCTCTTCCACCTTTCTCTTCGTCTGTACGCTGCACTTCCTGCTGCCATCATCAAGGTTCGACACTCTTTGCTATCGAGTCGGTAACGAGAATCGGATACCATTCTTATTCCATTTAAAAGCTCGCGGCGTCGTTAAATCTCGATTAAAAAGTCAAACGGAAGCGAAGAAAGCGAGATTACACCCCCGCGGCACGAACAGAGACGTCTCGCAATAATACGAACCGATTTCAATCGATTAACTTGTATATAAATATATGTATATCGTCTTTCTCTCTTATACATACATATGTCTCGCGGACTACCTGGAATCATCACGAAGGCGCAAACTTATCAACTCTATGATTCCCGACAGAGTATCCCGACACGCAACCGATGGCTTCCGCCGTGCCCGAAGCGAAGTCCTCGAAAGAGGAAGCCTCGAGCGACGCGAGTAGCGCGTCAACGACGACAACGACGACGACGACGATAGTTGCGTCGTCGTTGTCGTCATCGTCATCATCATCATCATCGTCGTCGTCATCACCACCGTCGACGTCATCGTCGTCATCGTCGTCATCTTCGTCGTCGTTATCAGTTATCTCCACGGACGCGATATCCGCGACGGACTGCTCGATGACGATGCGAATGGAGACGACCACCGTGATCACCGTGACGCCATGCACCACGACGACGTCTCCGACGACTCCGTCGCCGGCGGAATCGATCGTCTCTCCCGTCGAGAAAACGACCACGACGACGGCGACGACGACAACGGTCGTTCCATCCTTACCTCCGCCGAGCGTGGTGCGAACGACCTCCGGGAGAGCCGAAACCGCGATCGCGACGACATCCATCGCGACGCTGTACCATCCAACGTCGGTCGGGGACTCGTCCTCCGTCGCCTCTACCACCTCGACGACGCCCTGTCACCTGAACGACGCTCCGGAGCACTCGAGGATGACCAACGACTTCAGGATACGACTCGCTCCCGCGTCCTGCGGCGTGCTCATGCCCAGCCACGTGTCGACCATGTTCAAGGATCGTTCCGCGGCGGAGACGGAGGCGGCGCACGATCTTCTGGAGCTGTCGCGATCGCTGCCGCCATTACCACCACCTAGTGTCGCGATTGGTCCTCAGAGCGTGGTCGAGGCACCAGCGAGCGACGTCCAGGAGATGACGGTCTACCAACCGGCCGAGCAGCCAATTTATCAGGTGAACACGATCGATCTGACCGGCTCGACCATCTACGGCCATCATCATCATCATCATCAGCAACAATCGCAGCAGCAGCAGCAACAGCCCGCCGCGGCTGCAGGCATCATCTATGAACCCAGTGCGACTATCGTGCCACCCTCGGGCAGCGTCTTCATACCTTTGTCGCCGGTACAAGAGATTCTGCTCACGTACAGCACGTCTAGCATACCGTGCACGTCGATCGTCGCTCAGCAGCCGCATCAGCCGCCGCCGCTGCCGCTGCAGCAACAGCAGCAGCAACCGTTGCAACAACAACCACAATCGCAGCAGCAGCCGTTGCAACAACAACCACAATCGCAGCAGCAGCCGTTGCAACAACAAGCACAATCGCAGCAGCAGCCGTTGCAACAACAACCACAATCGCAACTGCAGCCGTTGCAACAGCAACAGATCGAGACGACGCCGCCGTTGACGCCACCGACTTCCGAGTGCAGTAGCGACATCGAGAACAGCAACCCCAACTCGCAGCCGACGCAGAGGGACAAGGAGGTGCAGACCATCACCGAGCAGACGGAGGGGGTGAAACCGGCCAGTTATACGTACGACACGTTGCTCGTCTCGGACGGCAGGTCGAAGAACAAGAAGGCGTCTCCCGCGCAAAAGAACCAGGAGACCGAACCGATCGAGACGCCCGAGACCTCCAAGACCGGTCGTTATATGTGCTGCGAGTGCGGTGAGTAGAATAAACTGAGGATAAATTGAATTAATCTCGCGATATATTGGATTGATCCATATCTTTCTTCCTTTGGTTTTAAAAGTTTATTGATTTTATAGTTTTTGTGTTTTGTGCTATTTTTTTTTTTTTTTTTTTTCAATCTTTTATTTCGGACAAATATTTCAACGCTTATTTGTGTTATTTAAATTTATTGATCTCTAGCATAGTAGTCGTATTTTAAATACTCTATCTCACACGCCAAATCTATGTGAAAAAAGAACACGAGGATATTTTGTATAATATTCTTTTCGTGATTAGAAACATGTTGAAAATATAATTCATGAGTTAATATAATATATTAAAGATTACAATCACGATTATGTATATCAAGTACAATACATGCCCTTAATATAGTACTCTCATTACATATATTATATATTTATTAATATCTCTTCCTTTTATACAGAAAACTTTAGCAAATACAAGTTAAAAATACATTGAGAGAATTTTCTTTTAGAATTTATCCTGAAAATCATGGTAAGCGTGGGACAATACGGTATAGAAAGATTTTTATGAGCATTTCTCTGATATTTATCGCAATAAAAATAATAATATCTATCACAATAAAATATAAAACATGTTTGATTAATTTTACTAAACTGCATAGCATATAATTATTTTTATTGTGATAAATATTAATCAGAGAAATTCTCATAAAATTCTTTTCATACCATATTGTCCCACGATTACCATGATTTTCAGGATAAATTCTAAGAGAAAATTCTCTCTGTGTATAATATTTTATCTCTGTGATATAACACATATTAAATAGTAAAAATATTAAGACAGAGTTTTAACCGACAAGATTAATTACATCATACATTATCAAGATATTAATTTCTTAATACTTATACTGCACACATTACCCTTACACCTTACACAATTCTCTATAATATTACTTTACATTGTATGTTTATAATATTAAATTACAAAAAAGTTTATAATATCAAATTATTAATGTTTGAATCAACGAATATCGTGGATAGGATAATCTCGAGATACACAAACTTGATGAACATTGTACGAATATTCGCTCTCCTGTTAACCCGCACCCTTTCTTCTGTTTGCTCATCAGGCAAGCAATACGCGACCTCGTCGAATCTGTCGCGGCACAAGCAGACGCATCGCAGCATCGACTCGCAATCGGCCAAGAAGTGCATCCACTGCGGCAAGGCTTACGTCAGCATGCCCGCCCTGGCGATGCACGTGCTCACGCACAAGCTCACACACAGCTGCGGCGTATGCGGCAAGATGTTCTCGCGGCCCTGGCTGCTACAGGGTCATCTTCGCAGTCACACCGGCGAGAAGCCGTACGGATGCGCCCACTGCGGCAAAGCGTTCGCCGATCGCTCGAATCTACGGGCGCACATGCAGACCCACTCGGCTGACAAGAACTACGAGTGCTCCAAGTGTCACAAGTCGTTCGCGCTCAAGTCTTACTTGAACAAGCACCTGGAGTCGGCGTGTCTGCGCGACATCGATAGCGACTACGAAATCGACACGCCGCCATAAGGCCGGGATGTCGAAGACGCGACGATCAGGACGTAGGTAAGGTTCGCGGAAATCAATTATTTCTTTATAATTTTTTTTTTTTTTTAGTTGAATTTTTAGTTTTTTTAAATTGATGTCGATTTCTTCATTCTTCTTGTTTCTCGCTGGAAAATACTTAGCTCGCGCGTGTCGCGAGCGACTTTGCGTTTTCAACATTCGTGAGTGAACGGGCACTTTAATTCGCCGCGACAGACCCGCGATCGATCGTGACTGTTGTTCTTGTATTTAAACCTAATAGCGCGTCCGTGCTAACCGATCAATCCGCAATTTGCAGCCGGTCATGCATGACGTAAACAGAAGATTGCAGCGGCGTTGACCGGCGATGTAGAAAGAGGAAATAGTAGTACATATGCTGCATATAGATACACACCTTTGTGCATCCATTCATGGACCAAAAAGACAGAAAGGGAAGACGAACACGTACACACACAACACACGCACACACACAAATACACGGGAAGTCTGCAGACCTCTCATGCGGATGCGATTGGTTTCGATTGTTTCGCACGGAATTTGAGTCGGCAGTCGAGTCTGCCATTGAGTTCGATATAACGACAGCAACTCGTGTTCCTCTTGTCCTTAAGTTTGAAAAAAAATTGCACGTTGTTTGTGCAAAGAGATTTAATATCGAAATTTTCGGGTATTTGAAAGTTTCGCGAGTTATAACGTTCTTTGTTGAATATTGGCACTTTCGTTTAAATTATTTTTTCATTAGATATCATATCTTAAAATGTATATCAATTTGATGTGTACTGAATGAAAGTCTTAGATGTATGTAAATTTTATTTGTATTTGCCAATTTATCAAAATATGTCTCTCTCTCTCTCTCTCTCGTTTCTTTTTTTTTTTTATTAAAATGTTCTATTTTCTTCTCAAAAGGATATTAGTGCGATTAAACACGTTTTCGAGATCCAAGCGTCTCGAAACTTATCGTAATGACTCTGCTCTCTGCTAAGTCCGGAGAGATTGGATTGATTCGGATTGGAGAATACATGAAATAATAAAAGAGAAAGAGAGAGAGGGGGGGAGAAAGAAACAGCTTTAGTTAGTCGATAAGATTTTACTCAAAATTGCAGAACGGGCTAATGACTTGCTGTCAACTGTCGAGAAGAGCTCCACTCTTTTGTGCATCACACAGACGACGATCAGACGTCGAATCTCCGGTAACATCCAATTTCAACCGATATCTCTCGGTAAGCGCAAAGTAATTCGATTTACTCGTCGGCTTTAAACGTCGCGGATGAGCGAAAATCTCGGCGGCTGCTACTGGAGAGGACGAAAGAGTAATTGACATATCGGCGTCTCTGGATCTCGCGCTCGTCTCCTCCACTCGCGAAGAAGAAAAGAAGTTTCTCTGAATATTTTACCGCGCTTCTTCTCGCGTGTTTCGGCGCCCGGTTCTATTTTCGAGACCGTTTTCCCGATTCTCTCTCCCTCTCCTTGACGCCCGAAGAGGAGATGTATATAGGAGTGTATATACACGTGCGAATATTTCCAACAAATACCTTTTTTTTGGCTAGAATCGATGAAGTCGCCCATTAATTTTTCATTCGTTGCCGACTACATTTTCCGATCAAGTTCCACCTACGATAAACTTCAATTTCTCCGTCCGAAATCTTTGTGCGTTGATTTCTCCAAAGAATCTTTCCCTGAATGAAGTACTAACATATTGAAAAAAATAAAAGAAAAATCTCGCCGATCATTGAGAGCTCGTTCTTCGAGATGCAGAGAGAAACTTCTTTTCCATCAGTGCGAGAAGATCTGTATTTTGATTCGCTAAGTTATTTTTAGGCAAGTCTGCCGTCTGTGAGGATGCCTCGACATAAAAAGATATTTCAATATTTCATAAATGATATCGATATGTTTGGGCATCCTCTCTCGCGAAGATCGATATGATAGCATCGCAAATACACCATCTCATTTCGTGAATTCGCAAAAACGACGAATCGAGATGCTCTCGTCGAAATGAGCAGCGATAAAGTCGAAAATAGTGCAATAAGTTTCTTATGTAGTTTAAAGAAGCACTTTTTTCATCCATCTTTGCTCGACGATGAAGATTCATCAGTGTTTGTTTTTTTTTTTCTCTTTTCTCTCCCGAAACGAGAAAACTTTTAATCTTCTCAAACGAAAAATATCTCTAGTAATCTTATTTTTTATTAAAAGGACGATCTCAAAACGTGCAATTAAAATTAGGGCTTTTAAATCTGGTGATGTGAAGCGGATTATCGAAAATTTAGTTATCGCTGTAGGTTATTTTATATATATATTTTTTTTATTTGTAAAAGTATTGCTGTATATAACGATGGCACCTAATGGCAGATAATGCAAGGTCGTTTGCGCATTTAATGGTGCACTCTCGCGCGATTTTTGCCGGGATCCTTAACGTAACGCACGCGCGGGTGCTCGTGGAAAGTTTTCATCAACATTTCACGTAAACTGGACCACCTGTTGAATGCAGAAATGACCATTCGGTGGCAAAAGGGTCGGTCGTACTGCTACCCTGAATTATGGAACACATCATTTCCTCGGTTGTTAAAAGCGCGAGCAATTGTAACGTTTCGTATGGTTTATCGATATTTTTTTTTCGTATTCGCGCGAAAGAGATACATCCCGGATTTTCCTTCGATCTATCGGTGATATCATTTAGATACTCCAAGTTATTTTTATAGGATATTGAAATTATTTGTATCCTTTGTTTTTAATTTTTAATGCTCGATGTGACAAAGTGCTATGAGATTACTTTGTTAACGAGTCTTCTTTCCCTATCGCACGTTTGCATTATTATCAGAGTTCCTACGGACAAAGTCTTTGATATTTGTTTTCTTTTTATATCTTTTAATTTGTTTTATATATCTTGTTATTATACAAATTATTTATATATGTGTATATATAGAATTCTTTAGGAAATCAAATATTTAGTCATCCTCAGTATTAATAGGAATATTGTTGCTCAATTTATTTGCTTTATTTTATAAAGTCTCTTCGCTGATATCTAGTCATACGATTACTTTTTTACAATTACGTGATTCCTATCTTTTAGCAATATAATAAAAAATCGCGTATATGTAGCACGTGAAAATCTAATATACTGACAAGGAGGTGTTATATTATTTGAGAGAGATATTTTCGCGCTTCGAGCAAGAAGAATGAAAAGAGTGAATCGCGTATGAGTGCGTTTTATAGACGGTTGCATTGCGCAACGTCATACTATAAAGATATGACCAAAAGAAAAAAAGGGAGGAAAACAGAGAGAGGAGGAGCAAAGGAGGATGGAATTATAAGGGGGGAGAAGAAAAAGTACTTACGATCTAGTCAACAAGTTGCGCTTGAATTACATCCCTTTTATCTTAGTTGCCTAAGGCGGTCGCATGTATAAGCGAGAAGGAAGAAAAAGTGACGCTTATATATTTTCTCTCTCTCGTCGTATATTTTAAACCTTTTTACTTTTTTTCTCCCTCCCCCTCCCCCCCGTGTCACTTTGCACGTCCCTAGAGCGTTTCTAATATAACTTAGACATATTTTGGTACGGAAAACTTTACGAGCGATTATAAGATAACGCGAGGGAGGGATTGATCGAACTTAATTAATTAATTAATTAAACGTAGTACACGTGGAACCACACGTGGTTACACGCTTATCGTTAACGAGATTTTAGCGCCCAGTGAGCGAGAGAAAGAGAGATTTAGTGATTTTAATTAATACAAAAGTATCAACACCAAGTGAGTAGACCTCGATCGCTTTTTATTCGCAGTAGAAACGCAACGATAAGGGTGAGGGAGAGGAGAAGTCGCCGGAAGTCTCCTACCTAAGATTCATTTCCCTTCCTCTCGAGAACGCGACGTCGAGAGAGAGATGCACTGAAATGTAAAAATAAGATATGAGAAATACGTGGAAGAAAATTCACAACATCCACTAATGTAATAATGTAACGTAATAACTGAAAGAAGTAACGAAATTAAAAAAAACGGGGATGTGTGATAAAAATATTAAAAAATAATCCACCTGAGAAACATATCGTTTATCGATATATCTGTTGCTGGTTGAATCTCTTTCCTCCATATAATGATGAAATAATAAAATAATAATAATAGAGATTTTACAAAAATTAAAATTTCTCTCTTTTGAGCGAATTTTTAATTCTTTAATTCTATTTTTCGCAAGACGCATTCGTCTTCTGCAAGACGTTGCTCGTATTTTGTTCTTACATTTCGTATCTCGACTCGTATAAAGTCGTCTCGCAAGAAAGTAGAGTCGGGTCTGTAGTCTTACGGGAAATCACGAAACGCACGTAGTTCTGCAACTCGGCCACGTTTTTTCGTAATATATTTGAGATTTTAACTGTAGACACTCGTCTCTCTTGTACCGTATTACAATACTCGACAGTCAATCGAATCTATAATTAATAGAGTAACTCGTAACGGTAGTCAATAATAGAAAAAAAAATAGATGGAACCGTGAAGGAGGATGAGCGTTTATCCGCGACCCCGTACCAAGTTGAGTCCCAAGTGAGTTCCATCGAGAATACGTGAACATCGTGGCACAGTTTACAGTAGTTTTAGTATCGCAAGCAAGAAGGGTGACAAGAAGTGAAACGATGTTTCGTGGCACGATTTCGTGTCACCATATACACACATTTGTGTGCCGGTAACAAAATAATATTTTTTTTAATTTGCCAAAAAATAAAACCTGCGAGATAATTAATAAATTTTTGTTTATAAAAAATTAGCTATTGATTGAATTGTTTTCTACAATTTATCAGTGTTATCTTTTCGTAAATAAAATATTAATAGATAAAAATAAATTATAGAATAAATATTGACAAACACATAAAACTTTTTCATTATTTTTGCGTTGCAATATAAATAATCATTGTACAAAAATAAATTTTATACCGATAAAGATATTTATTTATTTGACTTCTGTTTTTAATCATAAATTATATAACACAAAGTTCACGAAATCTTGCTGCGAAATCGATATTTATCGACGTGAAACATTAAACAAGAGAATTAGAGAAGCAAGAAAAGAACATCCTGTTGCAATAGATGGTTGTCTAGAGGGGTGAGATCGCAAAAGTCACAGAATTGATACTCGTAAGCGCGAGATAGATGAGGGCACAGCCAATTACTATTAAAAAAAAAGAGAGAGAGAGAAAGATGCACAAAGAGATGATTTAAGCCAGGCCCCAGGACGATCATGCCTCATACGTTTCTCACGTCTGGGGAAAGTTCTTCGTCCGTATTGCGCGTGTCGGGTCTGAATAAAAACAACAGTAACCTCGCAAATTGGGCGCATTCGTCTTGAAACTTTTTTTCGTTTCATAGGACAAACAATACGGAGATGTCAGACGGATTAATCCTTATCCGAACAACCTAAGATAAAAAGCCACTCGTTGTTATAGACATATAAAAATATAATATTGTATAAAATAAAAATATATTTTGTTAATTTTATATATCTGTATAAAATATTTCATATCGCACCTCTCTCTCCGTAAATATGTATTTGTTTTCGCAAACGATTAAAAATAATCTAGAATATATTGTAATGGTGGAAATTTGTTTTAGACAAGGAATATGACTTGGTTTTGTGAATTTTATAAGTCGACGTTGCTCAGATAAGGATTGACATTCGTAATTATATGTAATACACGAATACATTTTTTTCGATCTTACTATATCGTAATATGAAGCGAGAGCAATTATTCGTGTCTCACATTTGTATTATCGATCTAATCCTTTACAGTTGCAACTTTTTATGATAAGGCGTTTATATAATATATCAAGTCGAATGTAAAAAAAAAAGAAGAGAAGCATTTCCGATGTAGAGACATATAACATGCGAGATACAACAATAATATATGAAATGAGAAGGCAGGAACCGAACGCGGTGTCGCGCGCTTATATAAAGACTCCCAATTCAAGAGGACCAAGTTGCTAAACCGTTTCTATGCCGTTCTACGCGCGTGTGCGCGCAAGGCGAGTTTAACAGTCGTAGTATACATACATATATCGTCTTCGAGGTGATAAGAATCGTCAATATAAGCGATAGGAAGAATAACTCACTCAACTAACTGAATGTTAATATATCGAACGTAAAAAGAGAACAACGAAAATGTGACAAGCATTGTACGTAAATATAAAAATAATACTTAGACACACACCGAGAGGGGAGGGGGGAAAAAGGTATCTATTATATACATACACATACACACACACAAAAAGGAAACTATATAGATGTATGTACATGTATGTATGTGTTAATCGACGGAATTGCACTGAAATTTTTATTCGTTTCCAATCTGATAACGATGCCGTTTTACATAGGTCCGAATAGATTAGATTAATATTATACTTGTTGCATTTCGTTGATAGAGATAAGATATACATCTCTCGCTCGACAACAAAGTAGTACTCTTTGACTCTTATATTGATTTAGCCGCAACAAGCGCAATTTATTAAAATTTTGCTCTCTATTAAAATTCTTTTTCTCGTTTCAAGATTTCTGAAAATAATATTCCGCGGAACGAAACAAGATAAAAGGAATTTCAAGTATGATTCCGTCAATTAATATATTTCCAGAATTATTGTAATTGAGTCTGAGCGAAGCGAAGAAATGTGTCGCGATAGTCAATGTGTTATAAGAAAAATACACCTGCATACACATGTACACGAACTTGCGGAGAAGCAGGCATGATCACCGCTAAACCTGGCTTTTCACGGGCGGAAAGGGAAAAAAAAGATAGAAAAAAAACGCATATAAGGATACATAGGGTTTAGATTAGTGTGATACAAGGTACGACAAAGCAATAATTTAGTGATTGTACGATATACTTGATTAGCAAATTAGTGCTAAGTTAACGATACTTTCGAAATCTATAAATATTTACTCGATATAAATCGTATAGTTTTGTAGAAACGCTGGAAAGATTGCCATTTCAGAGTAAAACTGTCTTGGGATCAAAAATTTAGGAAAAAAAGAAAAAAAGAAAAAAATTGGTAGTTTGAAAGTTAATGGACAGAGACAGAGAACCGCAATATATATATATATATATATATATTGTATAATAAAACCTGATCACAGAAATCTGCGACGATCTTTTTCTTTCGTATCGGCAAGAGACAAACTTTTCTTGAATTTAAAAAAAAATAATAAAAGAGTAAATAATCAATTAATCCTGTTTCGAGGAAGTTGTTCGCGCCTTTTCCTACGGAATGAGTAATTTTGAATAATTGTTCGATTATATCGAAAAAAATATAAAATACAGCCTTTACATTCCTTCATAATATGATGCAATGTTTCGTCATTAAAAAGTGGGAGCTGTCTTATACAGGTGCCAAATTTATGCACGCCGAAAGATAAAGATTTGTGAAGAGATGAAGAAAGAAAAATCCGTATCGCAGTGCAGAGTATCGTTTATGATGAATTTATGACATTCGCTTGTCTTCACGTATTGTTGATGATACACCACACATAAAATGAAAATCTTCACTTGAAGAAGGAGACTGAAATAAATGTATTATAAGTTTTTTCCTAATTTTTTAAAACTCCAAAAGAACCGTTCGGCTACAATTATTGGCTAGTACTAATGTATGATAATTTTTCATTTTTTGTGACAATATTATTGCGGAAAGATGAAAAATTTGCATTACAGAAATGAGATCGCGTCGGCAGAAGGTTTACTCTGATCTGTCTAAACGTCAAGTTTTTAACACAGGTGAAAGGAACGCAAGAAATTTATTGCTATCGGAAACTTGTAACCGCATAAATTTGTAGCGTAAATAAAAGTGAATTGGTAGAGGAATTCACTTCTTTCAACACATCCCGGAAGCAAACTTTATATAGAATTTTTAGAAAATATACACACAGCGCGCAATTTGTTAGCAAACGATCGATACACTTATATCGCGAGGCTTACTTTTCATCACACATGGGTATCAATTTCTTCGACGTTATTAAATATATAAGACACGTCTGTGCAAATGCATCGCAATAAAAAACACTGTCTGCAGTGCATTGAAATAAATACGCGTAGATAAAAATATTTCCAACAAAATACGTACAAATGGCCGAAGAATGAATTATCAGAATATAAAGATTTTTTTTCTTTTTATAAAAAACAGTATAATAAGAAATAACATCAGTCGTTTTATAAATCTTTGTTTTTCTGGTGAACATTGTTTTGTTGACGAAATATATCGCCGAAATTGAATGGAATCTATTATTTGCGGCTTATCTTTACTTGTGTAAAGCCGATAATCCAACGAGATTGGACCGGAATACCCCGTTGTAATATCAAAATTGATTCATTGTGCGTATAATTTTTTTCTCACACACACACACATACACACATACAATTTTACGGACTACCATAGAAAACTCGTGCATGTACGAACGGTGATAAAGGTGAATATGCCAACTTTGGAACAATGTAACACCAAACTTCAACTAGAAATATGTACACGTCGCGCGTACTTTTTAATGTCAAACCAGACTTTATTAGTCATTTATAACGTCGTGTCGTTGCATCTGTACACCTACACCTGTCGATAGAACGATTATCCCCTTCCAAGGGGATAGAGAGACCCTGTGCTTAACATCTCCGCAGATTCAGTACCTGTCACGAAGACAAGATTCCATTTATATGATGCTAAAATAATTATGATAAAAAAAAAGTTCTTTCAGATAATATTGATACGCTTAAAAATGTTTTCAGATTTTCATATTGTTCATCCGCTCATCGTGATGATTATTTTTCACTGAAATTCTCAAATTAATCGAGGTCAGGTCAGATCAGCTTTCGCGTGTCAGGTGTTGAATCGAGCGTTGAATTAACAAAACACGAAGCATTCACCCGAGATGTGTAGGATAAAACGTTTTACGTGACGACAAAAACGCTCGATCAACGAGTGAATCACGAATAAAAAATAGTGGCGGATACACTTTTACAAATTTTACGTAGCACAAGCCGCGACGATGTGGAGCATCGTCGCGACGTCTCGACGAAAGCAATTTTACATATATATATATATATATATATATATATATATATATATATATATACATATATATATTTACAGCGATGTGCAATAAGCGACACACGTCAGACGTAAATTAATTCGTACCCAGTAATGTAATGCAGAAGCCGATCGTGTTACTGATATGTTTCTTATCAATAAACTAAACCTTAAATATGGATTGTACATTGAACGATTTATCCGACTCTGCATTCCTATAATCTTTGAGTTTTTCTTCTTCAAAGAGACGTATAAGCTATTTCAGAAAAACATGAAAATTAATAAATATATAAAATAAAATCCTATTTCTTCAAAAATTAAGTATACCGAGCTTTGTCCACCTTTGTTCCATCAAAAAACGTGAAGGGCGATGGCACAAAATTATATCAAAAAATGTATCTTTAATAATTGTCCAAAAATAAACGAAGTTAACTGCAAAGTTTTATTACACACACATAACGCAAGAGATCTTAAAGTTTCTAAGAGTTTCGTGAGTTTCTCTAATGTTACTTCCTACAATACTATTCTCAACTAATACGAAGATGAAAAACGGATTTGCGAAGAGAAAATTCATAGAAAGCAATTTAAATTTAATTACAAAAGCTACACATCACAGGAGCGTCGCGTTAAAAACTGACGATCTTATCGTGTACAGCGGTTACAACAGCTGATGCAGCTGAATATATTGTTAAACATCTTAACTTATATTGATTATCATTGTGTATTTCGAACTATTATACAAAGTTGCGAGACTAAAATGTTACAGGTTATAATCGCTCCTGCGGCTGTTTATCACTGGAGGCTACTTTAGAAGACTGCGTTTGTGACTCGCCAGATTCCGCCGCTTTGTCCTTCTTGTCACCATCCTCGGAGGATTCTTCCCTAGGCTTATTCCATTCCTTCAACCCTTCCGGTAACGAAGTATCCTCTTCGAAAGAGCCGGTGCCTTCGACGAATTCTTCGTAAGTGGACTTCTCGCGGAATGGACGAGCACCAAGTAATTCGATCATGTCATCCCTACTTAAAATCTCCTGCTTCAACAATCGCTCGGCGACCTGAAATCGTGTCGAGTTATTTCGATTTATTTAAAACGCGTGGTAAGTTATTCAAACATTTAAGTAGACGATGTAAAATAGCTTTTACCTTGATTACATTTTCTTTGTGCTCGTTCAGAAGAGCTCGCGTTCGTTTATGCGCCCTGTCGATCAAATCTCGGACCTCATTGTCGATAAGTTGCGCGGTATATTCGGAATATGGTTTGTCCAGGGCCATCTCTCCTGGCTTCGGCATTTGAAAACTGACATTCCCGACCTTCTCGTTCATACCGAATTGCGTAATTTGCGCATACGCAATTTCTGTAATCTTTAAAACGAATAGGAAATATAACAATGATCAATTCGGCAAAAAAGATACGCGAGATCGAAAGCGATGAGAGTAAAAATACTGTCTCACTGTTCTTCATCAATCAGTTCATAATCATAATAGTACCTTTTGCAAATCATCCTGAGCGCCTGTGGTTATGCGGCCGAAAAAGATTTCTTCCGATACTCGTCCTCCGAGCGTCATGCACATCCGATCGAATAACTGTTCCTTTGTATAAAGATACTGTTCACGTGGCAAATACTGGGCATATCCTAATCCTTTACCACGCGGAATAATCGACACCTGAGGGAAATAACAAAAGTTATAGACAATAATAAAAAAAATTGTATCATTGCAAAAAATGAATAAGATATAATACCTTCAAAAGCGGATCTGCATACTCTAAGAACCAGCCGGCTACCGCATGACCGGCCTCATGATAGGCGACCGTCTTCTTCTCCTCAGGTTGCAACACATTGGTTTTCTTTTCCATACCAGCAACTACCCTCTCGATAGCTTGTTCAAAGTTTTTAAGTTGAATATTATCATTCAAATCTCTCGCCGCGATCAGAGCCGCTTCATTGCAAACGTTCGCGATATCAGCTCCTGAAAAAATCTATATATGATGTCCTGACGGTTTTCATTTAATTATTATTCTGGAAAATTTTATTACACAAAATATTTGTCTATTCTTATATATTTTTTCTCAAAAATATTCAATACAATCGATTGTATACCTGTAAACCCAGGAGTCAAAGAAGCCATCTTCCGCGCTAACTGATCCTTGTCTAGTATAGTTTTCAAAGGAGCTAAATGCACTTTGAAAATGGACGCTCGTCCTTTGATATCCGGCGCAGGTACAAATATTTGTCTATCGAATCTTCCAGGTCTAAGTAACGCCTTATCTAAAATGTCTACCCTATTAGTTGCCGCTAACACCACCACATTAGTCGTCGTGTTAAATCCTAAAAGAAGATAGTTGAACGTTAAAAATCACTCTCAACGCTTTCGATCTCTTCGTACTTGAAAGTAGGATGTACCATCCATTTCTACCAAGAGTTGGTTCAATGTATTTTCTTGCTCAGAATGTCCCGCAAAGTTCCGACCTCCTCTCTTTCGTCCAACCGCATCGATCTCATCAATAAATAATATACACGGTGCATGCTTTCGCGCCATAGAGAACATGTCCCGCACCCTAGATGGACCGACACCCACAAACATTTCTAAAAATTCCGAACCGGATACTGTAATGAAAGGTACGTTCGCTTCACCGGCCGTAGCTTTGGCTAACAAAGTTTTACCAGTACCAGGTGGCCCTATAAAAAAAAATGATACTTATGACGTTTTAAATTCAATCAATATATTTTAAATACGACACGTGCAGTTCACTATCCATTAAAAATTTTATCTAAATTGCTAAAGTTACCTGTTAACATAGCGCCCTTTGGAATCTTAGCCCCCAGATCTATATATTGCTGCGGATTCTTCAAGAAATTTACAAACTCCATAATTTCGATCTTTGCTTCTTCACAACCAGCTACATCTCTAATGTGTAATATGAATGAGACATCAATAAACAAGAAATGTTAAGCTTATATAATAATGTTATACAATAATGTAATTTATGCAACAAAGAAATATTTATTACTCACTTAAATCGTATACCAATATCTTTTGAATTTATTAATTTTGCTGTCGATTCCATTACTTGACCAAAAAGTCCACCTCTTTTACCTCCTTTACCAGTCATTGCTTCCGCAGATCTTCGTATTAAGTAAAGGAACAGTCCTAAAATATATTTTCTTGATATTTATAATACACAGATATAAAGATCATTTTGCTCTGTGTATTATTATAATTAACAAAATTAAAAATTAATTGCTTACCCCATATAAGAATCTGCGGTAGATATGACAATAGAGTTGAACCTTCTAATTGATTTTTATAAACCACAGGAATATAATTTTCAGGTCCTATGTTTAATTCTATTTGTGCATTTTCCAGATTTCTTTCAAAAGTATCAGTACTTCCAATATTGAACCACAGTACATCCTATAAAAAAAAAATCAAATTCTGATACAACCGACAAAATAAGTAAACCATTGATCTCGCAAAGGAGAACTTACAGAACCGTCAACAGTATGTCCGGGTAGAAGTCTTACACGCACCCACTTTTTATTTACTACTTCTAATTTGTCGACAATACCCTTACTTAAATAACTGAAAGAAGAAAAGATGTACAATTAGCATAATTGTAAGTATATTAATCACTTTTAACTTTTATAATCAATATATATTTGCTATTTCATCAGAACACATATATTAACAATATGTAATTGCAGGAATATAATTTACTCACTTGTATGTAAATTCCCTCCATGTGATCTCCTTCTGATTGATATCCATGATAAGCAGATATGCAATCACACCGGTTACTCCAAGTGCGCTCAGAATCAAGAATGTCTTATTCTTGTCACTACCTTCGAACGATTTACCTCCTCGCTGTGAACTGTCGCTGAAAATCTTAAATGCCCACTGGAAACCAGAATCTTTGGAACTGGATGACGAGCTAGAGGTAGATGAAGAAGGTTTCTGTGTACTAGTTTTTTTACTCGATGCTTCCTCTGCCTTTTTAGAAACATTTTCTGCCTTTTTAGAAACATTTTCAGCATTTTTAGCAACATTTTCAGCATTTTTAGCTCCACCTACACATAGTATTATATCAATTGTTAAAAACTATACAATTTTATCAGAGGAAAGAGGACTGAATAAAAATATCAGGAACCTGGTTTGAAGAACTTTTCAAATCCTTTAGGCGGCTGTTTACAAAATAATCTCAATTTCTGTTGCAACTGTTCAAACATGGATAACGTTGTACCATTTTTAAGCAAAGTTAAGTGTCGCCTCAACTGAAAGAATATATCTTGGTTTACTGTTATTGTTCTAGTACAAAAAAGTACTTGAAAAATGACAAGATTTATATCACCATCATTTCGGACACGTAATCTCTTCACGAAAACTGCAAATAACTATTGCAAAGTTGACGTAAACTACATATTAAATTGCGGCAATCGGCAGATTGCACACGATTACACGGAAAGGTGTAAGCGATGACAACAAACACGTGAGTGTGTTTTCTCGTTTAGAAATTATATTTAGAACTAGAGTAAATATGCTAACCGCACGAAATTTATATAGATATTCGGAATTTGCAATAAAAAAAGATCGCACGATCGAGCACGATGATGACATTCGTCACGTCACTTTGATCAAAGAAATGGGCGGAGAATCACAGCAATTATATCACGAATATTACGCGACAGAGACGACAGGTTATAATGCACCAAGTACCTGAAGCGTGTCGAAATAACCTTTCTGAGTGGACCTGAGAATCAGTCTTTCCAGTTTGCTGGCCGACGAGAGCATTTGATGCGCCATGCTTGGACGATGATGATGCGACGAGCCTTTGCGATGGAATTGAAGTCTCGTCTCTCTTATTAAGATATATTATTAACGTTTCGGGAAATCTCGGGAGCGCACTACCGGCCGCGAGCAACCATCTCACTCATCAGTTATTGCCGACGAAGCGATACCCGTGGCCCGACAATGGGTGACGTGCGAAGGCACGCATTGGCTCCGGATTCACCGACGTTGCTGTCGTCATCGGGACATGTGTAATCAGTTCCCGCCCAAGACACCACGGGATCCTTCTCTCTTATTTGCGCGAGGCATAAATAAATGTTTTCTCGATTTTCGATTCGATAATTTTTAACTTAATTCTCACTAGCAGAATATATATAAATAAAGATGCAATAATCAAGATTGCGCGTGAGAGAAGAGTGTTTAAACGTCAAAGCGATATTTTTGATATTTTACACATCAAAATTGTTATCAACAAGTTATATAATATTTTAATATGTCAATATAATATTTTTAAAGTTTTCATAAGTCGCCGTTTCGAATTTATACATATTTATAGCAGCTAAAAATTGAAAATATTAACATATTTTTATAACAGTGTTCCTTATTATAAATAAAACAGCTGCTTGTATTTTGGTTTACGCGAAATTATTCATATATCTATCTCCATCTAATTATAATTGTGTGTGTAAAAATATATAGATTAATCAGCACACACACACACACATTTATATGTTTCTATCTACTTGCATATAATAGATGGAGATAAGCAAAAATTAAAGCAGTTATAAGATTTGCTAATGCTTCGAATTCTTTGATTAGATCTTAATGATCTTAATTAAATTAAAGATGCGTTCGGAAATCCTATCCATAGATTTAAGGAACTTTTTAATTGACCAATCAAGACATAGGTAGAATTTCCGAACGCATCTCCAAAGAAGTTTTCTTTCAAATATTAGCAATCCAGCAATCTGAGAGCATCTGTGGTCTGTTGAGATATTATTCGAGTCACATCTGATTGATCCAATAATTTATAAGAAGCTTTAAATAGTAAATGTAACGTTAAATTACTCTGAAATTTTTGTCAAATATGAATTCAGGCACAGTGTCAAAGGTATGTATAGATAGTAGCTGTAACTAATAGTTGCAGGTTATGTACTGTAACCAGGTTGAAGATTGTACACTATTCTAGAAGAGAAATGATATTTCATACAATGATACACTTATACAAGATATAATTTTTCTTTTTAGACCCCAGTCGTGCCGTCTGTGCAGGAATTCAGTATTAGAGTACCAAAGTTTGTATCGTTAATATTTACATATATTTTTCATTTTTTACACATCACAAATTTTTAATTGAAAATAATTTAATTGAAACTGTTATAGGAACAGCAAGAAGAAGCACAATGTCATGAGATTCAATGCGACGTTGAATGTAGATTTTTCAAAATGGACTCAAGTGAAAATGGAACGAGAGAACAACATGAGGGAATACAAGAGTATAGAAGAGGAAATGCCGAAATTCGGTGCCGGATCTGAATTCGGACGTGACGCTAGAGAGGAAGCTAGAAGAAAAAAATATGGCATTACCAGTAGGAAGTATAAGCCGGAAGATCAACCATGGATTTTGAAATCGGGAGGAAAGACTGGCAAGAAATTCAAAGGTATACGAGAGGGAGGAGTCAGCGAAAATGCAGCGTATTATGTTTTTACTCATGCCGCTGATGGGGCAATAGAGGCCTTTCCTTTACACGAATGGTAGGTATCTCATATCGTTAATTATTTCATTGGTAATTACTAAAACATATGTAACTTTCACATACAGGTATAATTTTCAGCCAATCCAGAGATATAAGGCTCTCAGTGCTGAAGAGGCAGAGCAGGAATTCAGTCGTAGGAATAAAGTAATGAATTATTTCTCACTAATGTTACGCAAGAGATTGAGAAATGACGAGGATGGTGGTGATGACGAAGAATTAGTGGAAAGTGGTAAAGTTAAGAAACCAAGTAAGAAAGAAAAGGAATTGAAAATATCAGAATTGGACGAGTGGATGGAGAGCGATGATGATGAGTCAGGCAGTAATGAAGATGAGAATAAAAAAGGATCCGAAGATGAGAATGAAAAGAAGAAGGAAAAGAAGAAGGGTAAAGGTAATAAACGAAATAATCATTAATTATACATATTTATTTTTACATAAAAAAATATATAATGTATATAAAAATATATAATTTAATTTTAAATATACTTCAGGTCAATTGCAAAAGAAGAAAAAGAAGAAGAATTCTTCGGATAATGAAGCGTTCGAGGAAAGCGATGATGGCGATGAGGAGGGAAGGGAATGCGATTATATTTCTGATTCTTCCGATTCTGAATCAGAATTAGAACAGCAGAAGGAAATTAAGTCCGTCGCAGAGGAGGATGCGTTGAGGAAATTACTTGCGTCTGACGAAGAAGAAGATGATGAAGAACAAACAGATAAGAAGGAAGGCGAAGAAGACAAAGACGAAGATGAGGAAGGAAAAGAAAAGGATGATAAAGTAAGGAGATCTAACGCATCGTTGTTGTGACATGTGTTATTGATAAATACTGTGTATATATATTGCACATTATGCGCTTCTATATTTTTTAAATGATATGAACTAACCCATATTATTTATCATTAAGTACAATTGCTAAATATTTTATCTTATAATTTCTTTAATGCATATCGCATTTTGCAGGATAAAGACAAACTTGGTAAAGAAACGGATAAGAAGAAAGACAAAAAGAAGAAGAAAAAAGCTAAAAAGAAAGATCAAAAGAAATCTGCTTCGGGAAAAGATTCCTCTAGCGATTTTTCTAGCGACTCGGAATCAGACTCTGATACAACGCTAAAAGATAAAGATAACAAGAAACCTAATAGCGCGCATAGTTCGAGATCGGCGACGCCAACACCTGCAGCGTCTGGGATTTCCGATTCTTTTAAGAGAAAACAGTCTGGATCTCCAGACTTGTCGCAAGCGAAGAAATTAAAGTTGGACAACTTCAATCTAGTCCCAGTAACATCGTACATACCGGGAGCGAGGTATGTTTTTGCCATCGCGTTGAACAATAAATTGTATAATAATTTTAATATTTATTTGTTTCAAAATATCATTCATTTTTTGGTATCTTTTTAGCGAATCGGGAATTACGGAGGACGCGGTGAGACGGTATTTAATGCGCAAACCAATGACGACAACAGAGTTGTTACAGAAATTCAAGTCCAAAAAAACCGGTCTCACATCCGAGCAGCTTGTCAACATAATGACTCAGATATTGAAGAAAATAAATCCTACCAAGCAGACAATCAAGAATAAAATGTATTTATCGATCAAAGCGCAATCTAACTAACTTTAATTTTCCAATTAGTCGTTTTGATGATTCTTTTCTAATTAGTCGTTTCTATGATTATTTAATGCGTTCGTGATTACGTATTGTACAGTATCATTCAACTAATATTTAACGATAATGATACTCTCTGTAATAATGATGAAGAAATACTTCTATATTAAAAATTTTACAGAAAATTGTACCGAAACATCTTAGTTCCAAAACCCATGATCTTTCCGATTATGGCGAGTATTAAACATCCGGAATAACTGCGTATTCGTTAATTCCTTGTTTGTGATTGTTCATACTTAAATGATGCTGCCAGTATGAACGGCCAAAAGGCCACCACGCCGATACTGATAACGCCAGTAAATCCGAGTTTATCAGTGATTTTGTAATACTTTCTGACATTACATCTGACCCGCGCATTGGGCGGTATACATTGAGCGTATACAGGCAATAGTATAATAGTAGTATAATGGACTCGGTTCAAGACACATCAAAGCACAAGCGAGTTTCCGCAAGAAGAACCACATTATTCCAGTCGACGCGATCACCACGAATCGGTTTTAACTAGTGAATTTCTCTCGACAACGCTGACCTTTACCCTTTACTCTGCCATTAATCGGTATCGACGAAGGTGTGATGCGGATGCTAAGATTGACCGAATCACGTCATTTATTGACCACTGCGACTCGTATCGGTATCTGTAACGTCAGATGCATAAGTGTAAGCATCCCAAGTAATGAATTTCATGATATTAATTGCTTGATCTTGCTAAGTTCTTTGTGAAAAGTAAATGAACATAAAACGAATGATATACGAATTTATTTCAAGAACTAACAGGTTCTTCGTCTTCAAAATCTGAATGCCATGAATTAAAAATTCTTTAAAAATTTTTTTCGCGCTGTCTAATAAATTGTAATACAAAATAATACTTCGTGAAACATAAATTAAAAAATATGAATCTCGATTTCAATAAATGATCACTGTTTAAGCATTCCTTAGCGTCGAATCTTTTCAGAATCTTAAGGGCAAAGTAATAGCCATAAGACGAGAGGACCAGTCAGTATGGGAGAGAAGAGCACCGTTAGCTCCGGCGAATGTTCGCAGACTCGTCAGGTCGGGAGTGAAGGTGATCGTGCAACCGAGCAACCGACGATCCTATCCCGCCCAGACGTATCAAGCGGCTGGTGCTCTGCTCCAGGAGGACATCAGCTCGGCCTCTGTCATCTTCGGCGTCAAGCAGGTGCCCGTGGATCAGCTGATACCCAACAAGACGTACTGCTTCTTCTCGCACACCATCAAGGCACAGGAGAGTAACATGCCTCTTCTGAGTGCGATCCTGGAGAAGAACATACGTCTCCTGGATTACGAAAAGCTTACCGATGCCGATGGTCAGCGAGTAGTCGCCTTCGGCAAGTATGCTGGAGTGGCCGGTATGGTGAATATACTGCACGGTTTGGGCTTGAGACTGCTAGCCCTGGGTCATCACACCCCGTTTATGGTACGTTTAATGTTTTCCTCCTTTTTTTTCAAGCTATAAGCTTTGATCATACAAGAATTTTTAGAATCAATCCATTTTTACAAAATTGTTGAAAGTAGTGCAGTATCTATTTAAATTTTCTCATAACAATAGAATAACATTGGAATGTACATATTGATATTATCTAATTGATAAAAGTTTATTTCCTCTTTAAAGAAAATCTCTAATCCAAACAAGTGATAAGAGAGCACTTGTCATGAAGGATCGATGACAGAATTGTTGTAACTTTCCTATATAGAAAATACACACAGTATGCGTAAGTGTGCATTAAATCGCAGTTGTAATCGTTTGATTAGCACATTGGACCGGCGCATAATTATCGGGATTCGGCAATGGCCCGCCAAGCGATCCGTGGCGCGGGATACGAGATCGCACTGGGTGCCATGCCGAAGTCGATTGGCCCGTTGACCTTCGTTTTCAGCGGCAGCGGTAACGTCAGCCAGGGCGGTCAGGAGGTCTTCCAAGAACTGCCCCACGAGTATGTGCCGCCGGAAATGCTGCGGAAAGTCGCCGAGCATGGTGGTAATGACGCACATGTCTTCTTATCGCGTCCACAAACATGTTGTTAACTGACATTTCGATCCGAAACTTGTCTCTCTTCACTTCGTCTCCTAGGTCGAAACACGATTTGAGATATTTTTTTAATTGTGGAATGTTACAGAAATTTGTATTGCTTGAAACACATATAATTACATGATTATTTATAGCTCTATTGGAGACGTTTTAACTTCTTTATCATTAAATCTCTTCGAGTTTCGACGAATGGAAACTATTCTTAATGTGACTCGCTAGGAATCTTTGTCGGAATCTACCCTGGAAACTTTATATCACGCGGTGACAATTTTATCTTCGTTATTTATTCTTCTAATCGTTTCAGATACGACGAAGATATATGGCTGTGAGGTACGACGTAGGCATCACTTGAAGAGGAAGGAGGACGGCGGTTTCGATCCCGAGGAGTACGACCAACATCCGGAATTATATATTTCCACCTTCAGCAAGAAGATAGCACCGTACGCGTCAGTCATCATCAACGGCATATACTGGGCCGTGGATTCGCCGAAATTATTGACAATACCGGACGCGAAGTATTTGCTCAGACCCGCGAATACGCCATGGCTGCCGATCAGCGTCGGTGCACCCGCTTTGCCGCACAGGATGCTCGCTATCTGCGACATATCCGCGGATCCCGGCGGCAGCATCGAGTACGTCTGTACTCGTGTTTATGATTTACATATTTCGGGAAAAATTTCTGAAAATTTTATACAATTATAACAATATTATCGCGTCGCAGTTAATAATTACATAGTAATATTGTAATTTATATAGCGATATTATCGTACAGACAGTTGGCTATATTTTCTACATGTTTAACAAGGAAATTATTAAGCGATTGTATATACTTTTGAATTCATTTGATCTTTTAACTGCTGATTAATTTTATCATATGCCTTTCGTAAGGTTCATGAATGAGTGCACGACGATTGATACGCCATTCTGCCTGTACGACGCCGATCGCAACAAGGACATGAAGTCCTTCAAGGGTCCCGGCGTGCTAGTCTGCTCGATCGACAATATGCCTACGCAACTGCCGAGAGAATCGACGGATTTCTTTGGTAATCTCTTATTTCCGTACGCTCTGGACATCATACGGTCGGACGCGATGAAGCCACTGGACGAACACAATTTCAGTCCCGCCGTTCTTGGAGCCATCCTCGCGTCCAACGGGAAACTGACGCCCAATTTCGAATATATCCAAGAACTCAGGCAGCTGAATCACCGCAGCAAGCACAAGGCTGATAACAAAGAACAACAGAGAAAAACGGTATATAAAAAACGTCTCTATTTCTGATGAAATAATTAGCCGACGAAAATAATGGAAAATTTGACAATAGGTAGTCGTCCTCGGCGCAGGATACGTCTCTGCGCCTTTGGTCGAGTATCTGCACAGGGATACGAATATAAAGCTGGTGGTGGCTTCGCAATTGAAGGACGAGGCCGACGCGCTGGCCAATCGGTTTTCTGGCGTGGAGCCGGTCTTCCTGAACGTGCTGGATCGACCGGATACCTTGCACGACGTGATGAAATCAGCGAACGTGGTGGTTTCTCTGTTGCCGTACTCGTTGCATCATGTTATCGCTAAAGCTTGCATCGAAACCAAGACTCATTTGGTGACAGCCAGCTATATGAACAATGACGTCAAGGCGTTGCACGAAGAGTGAGTGCTCCCGATATAAACGAGATTATGTGTCTTAGACACATACATTTAATGTCAATTTTATAACATATGCATAATGAATATTTTTAAAAAAATTTTTATTTTTCGGAATTTTACTATCGATGACAGAGCTCTAACTTTGTTTTATTATTCGTGATTTAAATTTAATAATAGGATAGTTTATCGTCAGAATAACATGTTTAGCTAAAATATCAAACTAATCAAAGTCCCATTCTCTTACGCAGAGCCGAGCAAGCTGGCGTCACCGTGTTGAACGAAATTGGATTGGATCCGGGCATCGATCATCTTTTGGCGATTGAGTGTTTCGACGACGTGAGACAAGCAGGTGGTAAGATAGAGTCCTTCGTCTCGTGGTGCGGTGGCCTGCCGGCGCCCGAGTGTTCCTACAATCCTCTGAGATATAAATTCAGCTGGTCTCCACGAGGTGCCTTGCTGAGTACCTTAGCGCCGGCAAAATATCTCCACGCAGGACAGGTAATAATCCTGTGAATAATTTTTCATATCAGTATTTTTTAAAAAAAGTTTATAGTTTATACATAGAATTCAAAAACCGAATTTATATGAAAAAGAAAGATATATCCATACATTTTTCTTCGTCATCCAGGAAGTGGAGATCGCCGGAGGCGGCGATCTGATGTCCGCCGTACAAGAGCTGGACTTTCTCCCTGGCTTCGCTCTAGAAGGCTATCCCAATCGCGACAGTATCGTCTACAGGGATTACTACGGTTTGCAGAACGCGAATACCGTACTACGAGGTACGCTCAGGTTCAAGGGCTTCTCGGATACCGTGCTGGGTCTGCAATTGCTCGGCCTGATCGATCCCAATCCAGATCCGATCTTGCATCCGAACGGGCCGGAGATCACGTGGGTGCGTGCTCTCAATTTCCTGCGTACACACACAGAATTCGAAAAGTATCGACTCTCTTCCAAATCGTTCGTCGCTTATAAATTCTAGCGAGTGTTGGTGTGCAACCTACTCGGTCTGGCGAGCGACAATATCTTCTACGAGAACCTGAAGAGGAAACTGGCGGAAAGGGTGAATTCGTGGGAACGCGTCAAGGCCATCGAGGATCTCGGTCTTCTGCAGGAGGACTTGGTCTTGAAACTGAACACTCCTCTCGACACGCTTACGCACTACTTGTCGAAGAAACTCTATTATGAGAAGAACGAACGCGACCTAGTGATACTGAGGCACGATGTAGGTATACTTTGGCCGGACAACAGGAGGGAATCCAGAGGGATCAACTTGGTGCTCTACGGAGACACTGCTGGACATTCTGCGATGGCGCGTACCGTCGGATATCCCACAGCTATCGCCGTCAAAATGATCCTGGATGGTTCGTATAGTCTTCCTTTCTATTGTTTATTCAATTTCTCGACTAATGAAAGCTGCTACTGCTTGATTATATTTCTTCTCGCATAGAATTAACCATGATTACTGCAAACAAGAATACATAAATGTTTTTTATAATCAAATTATTAAATAAATGAATTCTTTAAACTTCTAAATTATATTCCCTCAATAGAAGCTTAGAATTTATAAAAGATAATTAACAAAATTTCTTTGAAAACATTAATATAAATTACCGCAATTTTTTTGGAGAAATTATTCTAATGATTTATATATTAATCTAATTCAAAATGTCTCGTGTATTATAATCAAATATTCATCTCTGCGCAAATTTATTTTAACATACAATTTAATTTTGTTCAGGTGAAATTCAACAGCGTGGAATGATGCTACCTTTTACACCCGATATATATCGACCTATCCTTAATCGACTGAGAGCAGAAGGAGTAGAATCCTTCGAGAATTCCAAATGGCTGTGACTCATTCATCATAAATCGCCATAATCTTATAACGTGTGTATATAACATATCTCTCTGATCCATCAAAAGAATTTATATATATACATATCTATACATTTTATTCATTTAATACATAAGCGAAAAACTATGTACTACAATAAATTATATCATGATAAAATTAAAAATTATTTTAATTAGAAATTATATATATATATATATATATATATATATATATATGTGCGATAATTTTTCTTATTTTTACCTATCTACATAAGTCAAAAGCATTTGGATGGAAAACCCGGAAAGACAGGAGATTTTTCATTTGATATATTTAACATTTATTGATATTACCACCTCAGTGTGGAAAATGGCTAACAATACAATGATATCTCGCTTATTGCAATCTTTTTTTTTATCGCAGTAATTCTATAATCGCCTTAAGATATAATTAGAATGATAACACAGGAACACTCTTCGCCTCTACCCGTTAGAATTTGATTGGAAATGAATCGATTTTACGCGCCGGAACAATCGGAAAGTTCCAACGAGTTTGCACCGGTAAAGTAATTAAGCTGTAGCCGTGATTTGCACATGTCCAGTATCACACGTCTATGTCACACGACTAGTTGATTTGTGTGACGAATTCAATCACGCTTTGCAAGAATTGGATAAATCCTGTAACGATGATTGGCGCTATTCACTGCTGACGTTTTATCTGCAGAATTTGTGCCAAAACTAAACAAGAATATTTAAAAAAATGAATTTATTTATATATTCAAAAGTATCCATAAAGTAACATACATGAAAAATTTTAAATTTTTATGTAATAACACTCAATAGAGAAAATTATGAATGTCATTAGCTTTCGATTGATGTCCTTTTTGAACGCGAATAATTACATTAAGTACATAATATGTCTTGTTATTAATGACTTGTCTTTTTCATTCAAAAGCAGTGAATAGTTTAAATTACATCGATCTTCAATTTTGAGCCTTGTGCGTGACATATAATTTGATGTTTGCTCCTCGTTTCTAAAACTAAAGTTAAAACTAAAATGCTGCAATCCTCGAATTACCATCTCTCTTGTGTATTATACTAAAACCTATTACTATCACAATGGTGGTTACAATAATTTTTAATCGGCCTTTGTGTGTATTTCAAAAATTGCTAAAACGACCGTAATCATAACTTTTACAAAGTATTTACGAGAGCTTTTTAAAACGCATTATTTTTTCTTCGTAAAATATTTAATCATAACTAAGAAAAGTATATAAAAAGAACTCAAATAAATATTTTTTAAAAGTCTTCGTGCAGAAAGCAATTTTATTTTTCAAAATAATCTCGCGAAAGTAAAAACTGTGCAAGCGCGTGCTGTTTGTTTGTATGTGAAAAATTAGAAAATTTGCTTTAGATAGAAATGAAGCATTGAGTAGCGAAAATTTTGACGATTCGGTAAAGTATTTCGAAAGAAACCACCTCCTCTCCTATGCTTGTAATCATTAACTAGAGATCTATCGATGTTATTAATTAGAAACTACATATGATGATTTACAGTTGGCAGTATGAGACAATATAATTAACGCATTTTGCTATGTAGTATAATGTATTATCACTATAGCAATAGATCCGAGTCCGAGGTAGGATCTCCGCTAAAATCGATCATAAATCTAACTGTGAGACTTCATCATAAAAAAGTGCTTCCAAGCTCAACAATTGTATCGTCTCTAATATAATAACCAGTGATATTACGTAACGATTAACTATTGTAATAAACTGTGATATCCTTTCGACGAGCAATATTAGTCTATTATTCGGGAGCCGTTTTCAGATATCTCGAGTTTCAATATTTCTACATTCGAATAATCAAATAATCAAACTCGCTGTTGTTTCGCTATTATTTGTTCGATAAAAAATTTTGACAAATGCTATAAAAATACCGGAAATAATACAATCGGACAATTTAAAATTTATTTACAATATTTAAATTTTATACTCACTGACTCTCAAATTAATTTTTAAACGACTTATTAAATCTTTTAAATGATAAACTTTGACTGCAGAGAGATAATATCGTATAATTATAGAATTATGATAATACGATTATATATGTTGTAATAATACAGATATATGCATGTTAATTAAAATGCATAATAATCAATGTAGAGATTCGAAGGTCGAAATAATTTGCTCGAATATCGATGGCTCCGTTCGTAAATCCTGTTGACTATTTTATGCGCATTTTATGTATGACTATCGCACGTTTACGGGATGAAGACTGGTGGCCGCGCCGCGCTTGCTAAAAGTGTCCTTCACTTAGTGATCAATAATATCTAATCATAATATATAATACTTCGACAATTTGTTTAAATTTAAAGTCACGCAAGAGTTTTACAATCGTACGGTAAATCTAAACGTTAATGAATTGACTAGGTTGCTTCTCAGCTAGACTGCTAGCTACAGCTCTCCTCGTTTTTTCTCTCCCCCCTCCTCGTGTCCTCGGGGGATTCATTATCGCAATTAATTCAGTTTAATATTTAAAGCAAAGGGAAAAGTATTAATTTATCCCGATGTCTGTGCTCGCGCGATTTAATTCAGGTATGGAATAGTGTGCGAATAATAGCAAAAGTTCGTTCGAAAAGTTCGGCTGAAAATTTCAAAGCACGGTTTGTGTGGTTTTGTTTTTATACCAAGGTTTTCGAGTTACGTAACAAATTTTACAGCGCACAATTGATCAATGTGCTGGCAGATTTGACATAGGTGTAGGTGTTTCCGAAAAATGTCTTTGATTATACATATCTTCGTGGCGCTAACGATATATATATATGTATAAATTTACATCAACGAGAGACCGTAGGAAGATATATATAATAAATAATATCGCGTTATCTTCGAGATGGAACGAACAACGCGATCCTGTCACTCGGATATAGATACACATCATTTTCGTACTGATGTTCGGACATTACCAACAAGATTACATCGATCGCTCTAAATTCGAAGATACGACATACGTTCGTGTATATATATCCTAAGAAATATAAATCTTCTGTCAGTGCACGATCAGTTAGTCTGGCGTTACTCGCAGTAATTTGCACTGTTGTTAATCGCGTGCATTAATATAGCGTTAAATGGCTAATAAATTTCAATTCAATTAATCGTATCGTTCGAGTTTATATCGCGGTCATTAATGTGACAATGCTCACAGAGTATTAAACTTCCGATATAAAATTCTATTTTATTAAGTGATTCTTTTCTGATAGATTAAGAAGGCTCGCACCTTCCTGATCGAAAGATCGCTAATTGCATAAATCGCTCGTTTCATTCCTTCTGTAAGCGTTTACAAATTAATGGCCGGCATTGTACGTATATCTTTATTCCAAGTTTAGTTTTCTGACGTTTGATGATCAAAGAATTCTTTCAGCCTTCGCTGAATACGATCGCGGACTCGAGGTGCGGTATATAATATGTAGTATATAAGAGAATACATCGTGTATAAAGAGAATCGCAAGAGATATAAAAAAATTTATAAAAAAAAGAAAGAAAAGAAACTGTCTCCTTAGAGAACCTGGTTTGAATGGTAGATTTTACAAAAATCTTCTCGTATCTTTAAATCTCCAAGAGAGAGATGTTCAAATATTCTGTTTCCGGTGACTTATCCTATTGTATGCGAATCCCTGTCTTATACCATTATAACTCAATCTATATAGTAACGTTATTCTGCGCTCGATCGGAAACCGTGATTTCGTCGTTAGGTTTAATCGTTGTTATAGAGACGCGCCAGACGTAGCTTAGCAACGCCCGCGTATTCTTGATCCCCGCGTAAGCTAGTCGAAGGTGCTCGCCCCTTCGCTCAGCAACGAGATTTCCTCTTCAAGAGTCAAGAGCAGAGCTGGTGAATCACGAGCGATCAAATTGCAACGACGATCAACGACAACTCGTATCTGTCTGATGTGAAACAACCGGGACGTAGGACTTGCTTGAGAAAGGTACGTGTGTGTGCGCGTTAGGGTGTGTTGGGTATAGAGCGTATTGAGACAGTGTTTTCTGGCAAATAATGCAATTTTTCCATTGTACGATCATAAATCAATTATTACTATCCGCGATGTCTCTTCTTCTTGTTTTCTTTTTTGTCTTCCTCTTTTAATCGCGAATTTATCTTAACTATTTTATAAACCGCACTATATATTATTATATCTGTTTATTTAGATAACAGCTAACTACATGTAGTAGCTCTTTGGTGTTTCATTGTAATCGATTTTGATAATTAATAATCGCCACTCGGGCTGCTACTTGCTAGTCTGACATATGTTCGCACGCTCGCACGCCTACGATTCGCAATAACGGATATATTAGAAAATCGATACTTCTCACACACGTACACCTACAACATGTTACATACTATGAACGCTTATAAGAAGCTCGCAAGCGATCAATATCTCTTGTCAGTATTTCAGCACCGACGTTATGATTGAATGCGACAAATATCGCAATACTATCATCACAAGGAAAGTATATCTAGAGAAAGAAACTAGATTGATAAAACCGAAAGATGTACTTTTCGATTTAAAAAAAAAACATCGTTTGATATCCTCGTAATATTTTGTCGCGATAGGTTGATGTAAAAGCCAAAATGTACGAAGTGAAATTGTATTGATAATTTCTATTAATGAATATATGTGTCGACCGCGATATAGATTTGCGTTATATTGTAAGAATTATGATTATTGAACGCTTGCGCGCGGAATTAATCGAATCTAGAAAAGGACGTACAACGAAGTATCAACCTACGAACCTACCAACGAAAAATATGTACGTGTGATATTTATGATCGTCAACGATCGTAGGGACTAATAATCTAGTCGAGCGAAATCGACGCGTCATCACGTCGAAAATAATGATATATAATCATGCGCCGTGCCTCGCCGTTACTATTCACGATATACATAATCGCCGCCACCACGCGATCATGATGAATGGTAACAAAACTGCGAGGGATATAGAAAGATTGCCGGATATTCAACAATTATACGGGATGGAACGAAATAATAGACATTAAAAGTCACGCATATATTATACATTATGCAGAGTTCTCTAATGAAATAATTCGCCAAAAAAAGATAATTTGTATATAAAATTTTTTGACGAATCAATTTTTTTAAACGCAGGACAACCTATAATGGGATTCACATGTTGATCCCTCGACGAGGGACACTTTTTTATAGCACGATCGCGCGAAGCATTATCGGGAGAAAATATACTTAAATATGAGACGAGAGAAAACGCTTTATTTGAAAAATGAGTCGCATAATTACGAGAACGGGTCGTTTCTGGCAATGCAAAGTCATGCAATCGATTCGTTAATCCTATCGTTTTTAACACCTATCGTACGAGCAGAATTGTACAAATAACGTAAATGTTATCCAAGACATTAGATGCGACATTTTCCAGATACCCTACAAATGTCTTCTTGACGTTTGTATACTCCTCGTTTTCGTGTCGCATTTCCGACTCACAGCCACGCATTGCACTTTACCGCCGTTTTTATCGCTGTCGACGTCGTCGTCGTCGTCTCGAGATTTCAGCCAACGCTACGATTTGGTATGGATCCGCGATAAGAGATTCTTCGATCGCAGGATCTTTTCGCGGCGAGTCGCAGATATAGGGATGCGCGTGTAATTCGCTCGATATTTTTACTTTTATTATTTTCGAGATTATGCTTTTTAAACACCGTTCTCTTTATGTCTTATTACGAGAGGTCGCAATGGAAAAGAGCCCAGGTATTTTTATCTCGCTTATTAATAATCAGTCAGTTATACGACCTTAGATCGAAGGTTTTAACTCCTCGGATTGCGTAACTCCACTAGATTCTTGCCAGAAATTGACGCCAATTGTCGATTGTCGAAATATCCGGGGTCTCGTCGTCGCAGAATCGTCGCATTTCTCCGCAAGATTGTCTCGATGGTAAAGCGGTGGCGGTCTTGTGATATTTCGCGTGTTGTCTTCGAAGCGGCTCTGTTGAGCCTTCACTAAGCTTCCGTCGATCTGCGAGGATAAGGACAACAATGTGTGTGCATGTGTGTGTGCGCGTGTGTGTATATTGTGTGTATGCATATGTGTGTCCATTCTCCGATTCCACAGACTTAGACCTCGATTGCTATTCTAGGAGCCGTGTTATCGCGTTGCCCTAAAAAAAGACATTTCAAAAATTTTTAAATAAAAAAGACTTGATCGAGAAAAAAATTTTTTAAATATAGTAGAATATTATAAACTCTCTATAGAATTTTGACGAATTAAAATTGCGAGAATAAAAATTGATAGCTCGTTTCTTACTATAATTATATTTTGCTTTAATATGGAGTTTAAAGTTCGATGCTTACAAATTAGAGTTGGTAAAACAATACTAAGGATTTGAAAAGAGAATTTGACAGGGGGAAAAAAAAAAAAAAAAAAAATTTTGTTCTCTCTCTCGACAAATTTTTTTGTCGAGGAGAAACCGCTTCCGAATTCATCGAAAAACCGAGTAGTTGAAAAAAAATTGACGCGCTTCGCTCTCTCGCAGCTATTCCAATATTCTCGATTCTCACAGGAACTACATATTCGAGAAGTGCCTATTCGCGGAGATCGCTTCTCCTCGATCTCGCGTTCGCGGGGATTGAGGAAATGTAGAGCGCTTCGAGAAGTTCACCTTCAACAAAAGAGCGGCGCCTCCGGTTGGTTCCACCAGTGAGCGGCTAGGAGCAGATAGAGCTCCTGATCCTGGACGGTGTACCCGGGTGGCGGTTGAGAGGGCAAGGGCGGCGGGATAGGCGGCAGCAGGGAATAGGACGGCGGCGGCGGCGACGGGGACAGGGATTGCGAGAACGTTGTCGTCGAGAGCGGCGTCGGCGGCGTCGCGTTGCTAACTGCCGTGGTTGCTGGAGGCTCGTCCTTAGCCGGAGATCAAAGCGCGCAGTCGAACATCGCCAGCGATCGTGTGATCACGTCGTCCTGCATGTAAAATTTCGTCATATGAGAGGAACACGATTCTACTTACTATAGAGTTTTGGCTCGTGCCAAGTTTCGTTTTCGCGCAACGACGAAAAAGTCCTGTATCTATATGTATCTCTCTCTCTCTCGCACGGAAATATTATATTATACTATCGCGACGAAAATGCTGAACAAGCTCGCGCAAGCTCCATAAACATCGATCAATCTCTCGGCGCCCTTTTGTTCTCGCTACAAGCACGACATATGCTTGCAGTGAAATGTACAAATCGCGAATGCATTTATTGTTTGATAGATTTGTATTTTTCTTATCGCGAAAAGTGGATGTAGAAGATGTTACGTTATAAATATTTTATGACAGATTTTTGTGATACTGAATGCTTTGAAAAATCGAATTCTAAAGATATTTATTCTTTAATGTCGAATAATTTTGCCAAATTAATTTTTATATTAAATTAAAATATATATATAAAAGAATCATATAATTCTTAGTTTTTTAAATGCGCAAATGAATTTTATTTTAACAACAAAAGAACGAAAGTATAATCGGACAGTCAAGATGCATGACATGAAAAAAATTATGAATTTTTGATTTTCTCTCGCAGGAGAGAGAGATTCGTTTCAAAACTGGTTGAAGCGCAACTGTAGCTAAAAGAGACACCTCGCAGATCTAGGACATATCGTTTCGAGGAACTTGGTGTTCATTTACGAAGGGAGTACTTACGGGGTGTCCCAGATTCACCACGCCTTCTTCCATTCAGTCCTCAACTAAGCTCGAGTAGTTATTAAAATGTAAATAGAGCGGTCCGTCGTCGTATGTGAGATTCGAGCTTATGCTTATACGATGAAATGCTGAAGAACAAAGGGTCGGTCGTAAAGTGAGCGAACACGTTAGAGACGAAAGGGAAGCGATGCTAGGGACACCCAGTATGGACGGTATACATCTATTTTTCTACCCGATCGTTTCGCCGTCAGTTGTTTCACGGCCAGGCGGGACGTGTGTACCTTCAAACAACTCTCGATAAACTCCTCGATCGTGATAACACCGTCCTGGTTGAGATCGAGTTTCTTGAAGACCCTGTCCAGTTGCTCCCTCGCCTTCCTCTCCTCCTCGGCCTGATGTCGCTTGCCCATGAGCTCGTGCACCGCTGTCACGACTTCGCCCAACTCGCTCCTGGTGATACAGCCGTCCCCATTTATATCGTACAGCTTGAAGGTCCATCTCAGTTTTTCATAAATGCTGCCCCGCAGCAGGGTCGATAGTGTCACGAGGAGATCCTGCAATCCCCGAGATTGTCTAAAGTCGTTTACAGTGCGACGTTAAATCCGAGGTGTGACGAAAGACGGTTTTCCGTCTTGCCTTTTCCTCTTTCTCTCTCTCTCTCTCTGTTTTTTTTTATTATTCTGATCAGATAATCTCCGGGCGTTGAAGTCCGCTTTGTAATTTTCCCGAAAAGGCGAAATAAAATTTCGCAATTCAACAAATGAGAGAGAAGCAATTTGAATGTAAATTATTATTAAAGAAGGAAGAGAAACAGGAAAAGCCAGGCACCTAAATATTCTTTCTCTAGAAATAAATATTTATTAACATCGTCCGTCATGAAATAAAATTTGCTTAAAAGTTTGAACGAAATTGCTGGATAATTTGATATAAAAAAATATTAAAACACACGCGTAACAAATTATTATTAATTATAATTGCGATAATAATAATACGCGGAGAGAATTTTCTCTTAGAATTTACCCTGAAAATCATGGTAATCGTGGGACAATATGGCATATGGAAATAATTTTGTGAGAATTTCTCTGATTAATATTTATCACAATAAAAAATAATATCTATCACAATAGAATATAAAATATATTTGATTATGCAATTTTATTATGCAGTTTAGTAAAATTAATCAAACATGTTTTATATTTTATTGTGATGTAGATATTATTATTTTTATTGCGATAAATATTAATCAAAGAAATTCTCATAAAATTCTTTCCATACCACAATTACCATGATTTTCAGGCTAAATTCTAAGAGAAAATTCTCTCCGTGTACAACTGCATTTTTCGAACAATATATTCCTCGAATTCTTAAATTTAAATTACCAAGCGGTCGCGGATACTTTAACTGAAGTTGAACAGAATTACGTCAGCGATTCTATTGCCATATCAGCAGCATACATACGAGTAATTATTTTATATAATCGCAGAGATGGATGTAGAGTCATTTGTACGGACGCGCGCGCTTATAATACGGAAAAGCCCGGTGGCTTCGCGAGAGAAAGAACATTTCGAGGAGTTGCGCGTTTTGCATCCGGCGAGCGGAAGCGACGGAAATTAATCAAACGGAATTGTCTCCACGTGTCCCGGGCATATTCAGGTCCCACGTGAGCGGTGTACCTAGCGAAAGATTCGATATTACGTCAGGATAGCGATAGATATTCTCATATACACGCGACACTCGCGAGATGACGAATGATCATTTGACGCAAACGCGTTTATTTGCCTCCCCCATTCGCGGGTCTCGTATAAAAATGATTAATCATTCGTCTGATAAGCAAAATCGCGAGCAATTGGCGAACGTATGTATATACATATTCGCGGTGCCTCGTCAATCGGTTATCGCCCAGATTTTATCTCGGGGGATGATGCGTAACCCTCGTGTATAAACGGATCGCGTTCGCTCGTTTAACGTATTCGGAAATTTCCCAATCCGGTCGCGGCCGAATATTCGAATAGTCTCTCTCATCCTACCCTCGTGTGTTTCAGCCACCCGGGGGCGTCAATACGCGACGTGCGACCGCACAAGTGCAAACATACAAATACGCGAAACGCCGGATCAAATCCGAATTAGACGTATGCAGGAATTAAATTAAATGATTGATCGTAATAATGCGTTAAATACAAAATTGATGCGTACGAGCTATTTATTTATGCTACTCCGATAATTTACCTCTATTATTAGGATTAATATCGAATATATATCTATTTATCCGCGAACGCTCTTGTAAATAATTTACACGTATACATAATTCTCTTCATTCGACGTTATATATTTCTGGATGTAATCGCAATTAAATTACGTAAATGGATAAATAAAATCTTTAATAGTTTACGAGTAATTTTGCTGCAATTTCTCGTCGTTTAAGTATCATTGTCAACGTTAAGGAAACTTGAGACACGCTGAGGAGAAGTTCTTGGCACACCAGGGACGAGGATGACACGCCGGACGTTGTCATTCATTTAAGATAAACGCGGCATAGCAAGAGCATAACGGACGATTAAAAATTAATGAAAGGACTATATTACACGAGAGACTTAATTACCCTGAAGCTGATGGCCCCGTTGCAATTAACGTCGAAGGCCTTGAACACGTAGTGGGCGTAGAGACTGGAGTCTGCAATTCGCATGAGGGGTGGCCATTAACTAATTACGCAAAAACGCGGGCTGTTATTTAATTGGAACTCACTGCCGTGCGGGAAGAATTTCGCGTAAATGTCCTTGAACGAGTCCTCGTGCACCACTCCCTCGGGACACTCCTGGAAGAAGAAGAGAGGAGGGAAAAGATTGTGAAAAATGATCGCACTCAGTTTCCGCGAGCGTTTTATCAGAGCGGGATTAAGGGACACACTCTATACATTATGCGCCACCGACCATTTACTCGGACACAAGCGACCGAGTTGTGTTATTTTGTGGCTCCAGAGGATGTATATACATTGGTTGGAATACTCGTTCTTCCATGCAACCAAGCGCAAAATCACATGCATCGCTTTAACTTGGAGATATTGGCCCGTATTATGAGCTCACATTTATCTCTAGATGTACCTCTAAAGCTAGAGGTGTCTCTAAAGTTAGAGAGGCCCGTATTATGAGCTCACATCTATCTCTAGATGTCTAGTCTCTAAACGTGTCACGATAAATGTGGCGATATTATAAGCGCACATTTAGCGGCGCATTTAGAGAAATCGCCTAAAAAACCTATTTTGTACCACATTTATAGCACATTTATGCTACTCTCGATAAATGTGTCCTTGGGTACATTTATTTGCGCCTCTAACTTTAGAGGCACATCTAAGAGATAGATGCGTGCCTCTAAAGTGAGAGACGCAGATGAATGTATGACTAAAGTCAGTTTATCTGCGTCTCTAACTTTAGAGACACATCTAAGAGATAGATGTAAGCTCTATATGTGCGATAAATATATGATTGATTTTAGATGTACATTTATCTGCGCCTCTAACTTTAGAGGTACATCTAGAGATAGATGCGAGCTCACAATACGGGCCTACGGATCGCATAAAATAGTTTGGTAAAGCTAATTGCTAATTAATAATATATCTTTATTAATTATAAACACATGTTTTTGCATATATCGAGTGGAAACAGAGCGAGCGTGTGTATCATTAATAATCTAGATCATTAATAAAGATATTTCATGAAGCTAATAGTGAGAAGCTCTTTATATTTCTCATATTTTTTGTGCAGAAACGAATAACAATGAACAATGAGGATTCCGCACGCGATATCGAAGAACGTTGTGGCCGCTTACAGGTAAAATAAAGTATAGTAGAATAAAACTAGAGCATTCCGGTTATCTTCCCTTATCATTTTCTCATCACGTATATTTTGATCTCCGCGTATCTACGCGAGATTTCTTTAGAACAAAATATATGGCAGAAGCAGTTCATAAAATAATATTAAATTTTAACAATGTAATCCTATAACACACACATATTGTATATAGTATATATTATAACGCGATGATCCGTTCAAAATGAACAGCTGTTTACGATAAAGATTATTCAGACGCGGCAGGGTATAATGTCGCGTATTCACGATATAATCATTTATCCTTTAAAAACAAAAAACCGAAAAAAAATTAAAATTGGCTCGCAGGTGCTCGCCGGAGACGTCGCTGTTGCCGCAGGAGCAAGGGAGAATCTTGCGAGCGGAGGACGTCTCCTGGGACGACGACGTAATCCCCGATTTGAAGATACTCGCGCTTCGCGTCATAGTCTCGGCGTGGAAGGATAATCCTCTTTTGGAAGATCTGCCGACGTGCGTCGACAGGGACGTGCTCCTGGAAACGCTGCCGACCGATCTCCCTTTCGAGCTGACGATAACGAGAATCGGGGACGGATTTTATTGGGAACGCGCGGCCAAGGACAGGTGAGATAGATAACGCGCCTGTCTCTCGATCTATCGAGATTATACTATTATTGTGACTATTATTGTGAAATCCTAATACGTGACGTCGTAATTGCATATTTTAATTACGCTCGATTTTATTCAACGTTAATTGACCCTAATTTTATCCCAATCTTATCTTAATCTCTCTTTTTTCTCATCTTTCAGTTGGTCAAATTTTAATAATATCTTAATCTTTCATTAATTTGTCTCGTTTTAATTTCTGGTTGTTTTAGTTATCTTAAATGGCATTTATCTTATTAAAATGTTTTTATTTTTATGAAGGAGGTATATTTATTCGTAAAAATATAAAACAATTTTTATTTTCTTAATTAGAAATTATAATAATAAATTGAAAAGGCTCTGATAAATACAAAATCAGGTATCGACTAATATTAATCATTCTGTCCACCAATTCATCAATTTCTATTAGTCGATCTGCTGAAGATGATCTAGAGAAAGGACTGAAACATTCAAAATAATTAGAGAAGAATTAAAAGACATGTCTAATATCTGGCTCTTATTAACTCTTTTCATACCTGATTTTGTATTTAATTAGAAACGTTCAAAGTCATATAAATAATTGATATTAAAAACACGTGTTTAAGTAATCGCGCATATACGATTAAATTTCTCTATTAACGCAGGTGGGAACACAATGATCCGAACGAGTATGGCGGTTCATGGCGACGATTATATTGCGAGCGCCACTTGGCCGAATATTTGGAAACTTTGCACGCGAGTTACTTCGAGACTCAAAGAGAGGAATGCGAGAAACTAATGACTCTCGTCAAGGATTACATACACGTCGTAAGACTTCGCTCTCTCGTGCCCACCAAGTAAGACAAGCTCACTTTACCGAATTCTCAATTAATTTTTGTGCGCGAGAAAACAATCACAGGTAAACCAGAACAACTGTGTGTATCCACAGTTGGGAGAAACAGACTTGGTTTTCTCCAAGATTTGTGTAAAAAAAAAAAAACTAACATCTACGTACATCTTGAACAATTTTCTAAAAGAGAGAAACTGTGTACAAATTTTGTATATTCTAATTTTATTCATTATAAGCTTTTACTCAAAATTTTGTTGAATCCTGAGCCTGTTAGAATACATATTTCATGAGAAACGCGAGTGAAAAATTCACAATAATTATTCTAAATTTTATATCTCGAAGCAGAAGCTTCATCCTAATTATAACTTCAAAGTCGAAACTCAGGTATCATGTATCTTTTCACAGACGGATTTCGTTAAAGTACTGATGTATGAAAATTTGCCGAGAGACTTACTTAATGAAAAATTAATCTGTATTTATGGATCATCGCGTCGAACAGTGTTAGAACAGATATCTGCGTCCGAGTTTGCGAGCGAACCTTGCGTATCGTTCTCCATCAAAATTCGTGCTTAAACGTGGTATTCACGTCCGGCCGGGAACATCCGAAAATTATTATTAGAGCCGGTCAGTTTGTCGGCTAAAACTGTAAGTGCTTGCACTTGAAGATCCAGAGAGGTGCGATAGACTCCCGCGTGTAAATATCGCGCGAAAGCGTGGCAGCCGGTTCTATAATTAGCCGGAGTATCTAGGAGGCCAATTATAATCGCACGCATAGACACACACGTCGAAAAATCGCGGATATATCGGAGTCGATCTTTCTATTTGAATCGCAATGCGATCATCATGGGAGGATTAGTCTCTAAATTAGCAGTAGCTATTTAAAACTTATCTTTAAACGTGGGCTCCAAATTGATTCTTATATGAAATGTCTACGAAGAGCCTTAATTCCGACTTCCGGGAGATCAGACGGATTGTCCTGTCTCTCTTCTGACACTGTCAATCAATCACTTTACCCAATCGGCAGATACAGTACCTTCGCTTACTGCTGTGCGTGAATATTTGCGACTGGTTCGTTTGTTTTCCTTCGAAAGAGATTCAATCTCTTTTCTCTCTGTTTGGAGCTTGCTTTCATTCCATTTCAAAAACTTTCTACATCGCTACGTCGCGGCGTCGTTCAGCGTAAAATCTCGGAACTGACATGCATAAAGAGATTCCTCCATGAAATATTACGTCAAGCAAAAAAATATTATCTTTATCCTTAGAATTGTAGCGCATAAAAGCTACTTGTGTCTCAAAATGCTTTCTGTTATAAGGAAAAGATTTTCGATCTTTGATAATTATAATTAAATTTTAATTTAATATTAATTTAATATTAATTTGATATATATAATTATAATATCACCTTTATTCGAGTTATCGAGGGAACGTTCGTGCACAATTATTGAAGGATATACTTGTGCGAATATGTGCTTGCCACGCCAAGTTTATCAAAATCTAAACGTGACGGACTCGCGGGCGAATAAACTTGTTAACGCGTGTTAAGGATTCTAATTATACGCAGCGGGATATACAACGCTAGCAATTTGCCGCGGCCGTTTAGCAGTTTTAGATCCCGAGCGGTGTAAATTTTCGTGCGAAATTACAACACAACACGGCCAAGCTGATATGTGTGACAGTTGATTCTAGACAGGCTGGCTAACAAACGCTTACTTACAAAGTAGAAAGTAATTCAGACGCAAGTTGCGACAATAGAACGTGTGAGCAGGATATCTCCCTTTTTTTTATAATCTCACCATGATATAAAATTTATATTTAATCATTAATTATGATACTACTTTTTTTTACATGTGCAAATGTAATTATTAATGATCTGAAAATGTCCTTAGTTATACACGGAAAAAATTTTATCTTAGAATTTACCTTGAAAGTCATAGTAATTGTGAGACAATATGGTATGGAAAGAATTTTATGAGATAATAATATCTATCACAATAAAATATAAAATATGTTTGATTAATTTTACTATACTTTTAGTAAAATTAAACAAACATATTTTATATTTTATTGTGATAAATATTAATCAGAGAAATTCTCATCAAATTCTTTCCATACCATATTGTCTCACAATTACTATGATTTTCAGAGTAAATTGTAAGAAAAAATTCTCTCTGTGTATATATTAATATATATATATATAAAAAATATAAATATAAATAATTATATGCTAATACGAATGAATAGATTTACAAAGATCTCGCGAGTAAAATTTTTTCTGTATTGTCTAATTTCGATTGCATAGCGAGATTTTGAATATATGTTCGGAAAAGAGCGAGACGATATTTGAAGCTTTTTTCGCGAACATGCAGCGAGAAGAATGTTCGCGCTTCGCTGTCATTCCAGTTTTATTTCATTTCCTTTTATGGCCGCATTTATAAAATGTTGTTGAGAACAGGGGCACTGTTTAAAAAGTACCAAAGGTAAATTTACATAGTTACGGTCGTGGAGTCGGCAGAATGGAGATGGTCTCTTATTGCCGGTGTAATGAAGTTGGAACAGGTATGTAATACGGGGAAGAATCCCGCGATAGCGCTTGCGAAACTAATCCCGGACGGAATAAGTGAAATGGTTTCTCGTACTCTTTCCAGAACAAAAAAAATTAATTAACTTACATACACGCGAGTTTTGCAGGGTTCCGAGTATTATTAACGTGCAAAAAAGAGTAGTGATAGCGAACTTTGTGAAAAGTTTTAAAAAATGTAATTTTTATTCCGTGCGTTACTAACTTTTATTACAGCGAAAGAGGCACTGCGGGTACATCATTTTTTTCCTTAGGAAAAAAATTGTATTTTTTAAATGAAACGATAGAGATTTGCCCGTATGATAATTTTATTATTCCTTTTTAATCATTGTAATATTTTCAACATTAAATTTCTCCGCAATTAAGTTAGATTCATAAATCTATTAAAACAAGATTGTCTTAAAACTGTAGTTAAAAAACTATCTAAACATCTATTTTAAAATAATGATTTTTATCGAGATTACAATATATGTTTAACGTCCGACGACTATTTGCTTCTAATTGCTTTAGATCCAGTTTATTCTTCGCATGACTCTACACAATTCTAACTTTGAAGCATTCAAACTCTAAAACCAATTTAAATTGATAATAGATCTTCCTTGTGAGAATCTCTGCGATTCGGCGCATTGATAATTTTAAGAACGCATCTCTCATTACGCGTAACGTATACGTTTTTAATAAGCAAAGTTGCGAGTAAAGAGAAGCCTTATCCGCGAAGGCGACTGCTGTGGATCCGAACATGGGGATCGCAGTCTCATTTAATTAGAAGCCACGAGAGATCTTAAGGAAAGTAATTTTCTCAGATCACACCGGACTGCTCCCTTTTTAGACCGATCCGTAAATCCGCTAGTAAGATTTATATCTCCGCTTTTATTTGAACTGCGAATAATTTTTTTTTATCGCGACGTCTGAATTTTATTTCTTCCCTTTAATATTTCTTCACGATTCAGTCAGTAGTTATAAGCAAAATATATATATTTCAAAATAAATGTCTTTTACGATACGACATATATAAAAAGGTGTGAAAAAAAAATTTCATGTAAATCTTATAAAGTATTAAGTATTTAAGATTATAAAATATTTTTGATTGTTTATACAGAAAATATATATATTTCAAAATATATATAAGCAAAATATATATATTTCAAAATAAGTGTCTTTTACTATACGACATATATAAAAAGGTGTGAAAAAAAAATTTCATGTAAATCTTATAAAGTATTAAGTATTTAAGATTATAAAATATTTTTGATTGTTTATACAGAAAAGGATTTTTTAATTTAACTTAATTTAGATAATCAACTATAATTAAAATAATTAATAATTTCATGCAATTGTAGAAGTCCAATATTTCATGAAAATAATTAATCGGAAAAAGATAATATTTTCTCCAATTTAAATAAGTTAAACAAAAATAAATGTTGATAAAAAAATTTAGTGATCAATAATAAAGAAGCTTATATAGAGACCATTCTTTAAAAGATATTTATCAACTTAATCTTTTTTAAATAGTAAAAAATAGTAAAAAATATTCTTTTAAAGATACGTTCGGCGCAAAACGTTATTTGTGACAGATGTAATTAATATGTTATATTAATTAATATATATATATATATATAAACTTCTGGTACATATATCAATTCTTTCAATGCACGTACATGGATTTCATTATACATGAAATTCCATTTCGTATCAATCTAGTACATCCAACATATATCTCCATCATATACGTGGCGGTTAATATGGCTAGGCATGTGCGTGTTCTTCAATTATTCACTGCGACTATCGTGCTATCGTGTCTCTACATACGCGATGCATACGTGTGTATATAGCGTAATCCATCGTCCAATATTGATCAAAGCCCTGACTCTCGCTCTAATACATTAACTGTCCCGCGAATAAATCGCCGTTGAGTAACGACACTCGGACTAATTTTTTGCATACGCTGAACAGTTACACGCAGAGTTTATTATACGCGACGTGAGTACGTAAAATATTTTTTCCCCGTATTAAAAAATACTGCGCTTCCCTTCCCTCCGCCCTCGTTCAGGCTTGATTTATACACGTACGGGCATAATGTAAAAAAACTCGGGATAAATATATGACAAGCGCATAGCGGTGGAATTATAATGAAGAGTTATCGCGAAATTAAAACTTTTTAATCGCTCCCGGTAAACTTTTTCAAAACGTCCCGTGATATTTTATTAATCAGCTAAAAAATAATTTTTTAAATAAAAAATTAATTCATCATTCGATTTTTTGCGATATTTATGTCGTGTGTTGAAAAATTGTTTTCATTACCGCGCTTCGATCACCAAAGTCACGCATTCGTCGATAAAAAAAAAATTGATTGAATCGCAATAGAATCGTGTTATCTGCACGCGGAGAGAATTTTCTCTTAGAATTTACCCTGAAAATCATGGTAATCGTGGGACAATATGGCATGGAAAGAATTTTATGAGAATTTCTCTGATTGATATTTATCACAATAAAAATAATAATATCTATCACAATAAAATATAAAACATGTTTGATTAATTTTAATAAACTGCATGGTAAAATTATTCAAACATGTTTTATATTTTATTGTGATAGATATTATTATTTTTATTGTGATAAATATCAATCAGAGAAATTCTCATAAAATTCTTTCCATACCACATTGTCCCACGATTACCATGATTTTCAAGGTAAATTCTAAGAGAAAATTCTCTCTGTGCATTATCTGATATTTACAGGCAACAGATCAAGCGAGTTGACGAGGATGACGAGGATGACGAGTCTACTCTAGAAGAGGAGGACATCTCACATCATATTCCTATGGCAATTATACTGCCGCAATTTCCACATCTCACCGAAATTTACCTCAACTTTGGTATGATTTACATGGACGACGGTTTTGAATGGCGGGATTTCGAGTAAGTTTAGCGAGCGGGGGAGGATAAAGGGGAAAGATATCCCGTATTCGGGATACAATCGATAAGGGGATTTATCGCTCGAACAGATTCTCGCTGGAAGATTGCATAAGTCTGGGGGAAGGAATTAAAGCTACCCCGAAATTGAAGAAATTCAGTTTAACCCGCAGCAACTTGGATCGATGCCGAATCGCCGCTATTCTTCAAGGAATGGTGTCACACGATAATGTTAGTGGATAATTTTTTTATACGAGCGATACAAATCGTGTTATATGTATTGTCGATTAAAGATTTTAAAAGTACAAATTTATTTTTTTAACTTAAAAAATTGAGTTAAAGTCGCGACTGCAAATATTATTTGCTTCGATATTTTTTTATCGTGACAACAAAACGAAAAAGGATGACACTAGATACATACTGTCTAGCCATTCAGTATCTATTGTTAGATAATAGATGCCATTCAATATCTATTATCAATATCTATTGCTAGATATTTAGAGAACGATACAGTCGCAAATATCACAATTTCTCTTTTCCATGCAAAATGGTGGAATTTTATTCAATTCAGCTAGTCACCGCGCATTGCATACATTACACAATTCGCACACAATACACAATACGTGTTTCAATTCTCTGTCTCTCTCTCTCTCTCTCTCTCTGATACAGATCGAAGAACTGGATGTGTCGCATTGCAAGTTGATGGACACCGGTGCGCACGCAGTGGGCGAATTTCTGTCGATGCATCGGAAATTGAGAACTCTGCGTTTGACGAACAACAACATAGGACCGATCGGAGTGGCCGGTGTCGTTTATGGAATATCGAAGGCGAGCTCGAGCGCTCTGAAAAATTTGGACCTCAGATTGAACCCCCTGCAAGACGAGGGAGCTCATCACGTATGCGCTCGTAAGTCTACGTAAGCGTTTTCGTAATGCCGCCTTTTTCATCGATGATATCAAGCGACAATGCTGAATATTTTAGAGAGAAAAGAAAGCAAAGTTCTCATTCGGCTTTTCTGTTTAAAGACAGAAAAATATTCTCATTTCCCAAGAAGCTGATAATAAAAGTAACAGTTAAACAATTTCTCCGTTTAATATTTCTCATTTAATTTTAGGATTAAGAAAGAGAGAGAAAAAGACTAGTCATTTCTTTCCCTCTCTTCCCAAATCTGTATATAATAAGATAAAAAAATAATATATAAAAAGTTTCGCGATTAAAATATTGTTTGGCCTCGAAAACTTTGGATAAAACATCCCGTGTATCAGAAAAGAATCTAACTCGTTGCTTTGAGCTAGAGTAGTTTCGCGATGAAAAGATCGACGAGCTTTTAAATAGTCTTTGGAAACTTTTTCCGGGAAAATACATGAATACAATGGCTTAGCGCAGTGGACGCAAATATATTAAAATTTACTGTCGGATTATGTCCTCCTAACTTATATAAACTCTTAAATAAGTCTTAAGTAACTTTCAGATCTATCTTTTAATAAAATCGAGAAATGCGCGAGATAATAAATTTTCAGTGCACATTTCAACTTTTCCAATGTTTCAATTTTTAGTTATACTATTATATAAATAACACATATATATATATATATATGTAATTTCCGATAAACAATTCAGTTCCAGTGCTCAATTCATCACCTACGTTGTAACGAGATAATCTTGCCAAGAGAGAAATAGAGCGATGAGTGTAAATATATAGACGCGCGATTAGATTTAACGATTCCCTACAATTCTCTTCATTTTCTTTATCCTAGAACAACAATATATACGCTATAGATAATTCTTTTGTTTCTTTGAAAACGCAGCGCCACTCCGGAGATTATCCATTTGTTTCCCGTGGAATTTAGTGCTTGGATAATATAAAGCACGCTGAAGTAAATTGAAATTTAATGTTGCGCGTAGTGCTGCTTTATCTGTGGCGTTCGTGTACATGGATGCGTTGCATTCTCGCCAAATAATGGAAAATTCCTTCATATTCCATTCTCTTTCTCTCTCGAATAGCCGATATCTATTATCATTATACGTATATATGATCAATGAATAAAATCGGATCGACGAAAAATTTATATGTTCTGCATTCTCGAATATAATTCTCACAGAGATAGATAACAAGTGTCAGTGAATTTTTTTCATTATTTCGAAAAGGGAAAATAAATAACGCGTCTTTTAATATATACATATTTGCGAAATTTAATCGATAACGTTATTCTATCCGCAAAAAATGCTTCGTTAGATATGAAAATGCAACGCTGAAAATTCAAACTAAAAATGATATTTTTATCTTGAATTTTACTTTGAAACAATGTATATATTATCGCTCTGATAATTGTACAACCAAAAGGAAACTTGTATCTATGATCTCAGGGCAAGGTCGCAAGTTGCTGCTCTATTGGCAATGAAAAAAATAGCTGAATTCCATATAATCTCGAAACATTAGCATAGCATAATCGACCTGTGAGTCGAGAAAGAGTGGCATAAGCGGCATGCTGAATTATTTAAAGAAATATGCCAGCTGAATAGCAAATCGCGGCATGCGCGTGCATACAGATCGCATGTTATGGCGCGCGGAACGTGACCGAAACTCCCATTACATATAAAAATGCATGAAAGGGCAATAGCACTCGCCATTAAAAGTGCAAAATCACCTGCCGCAATTTTTCAGAGAGATATGTTCCCGGACGTGCAATACACGTGTTGTGCTCATTATCCAAATTGTACAATCAATTTTGCATGTATGAATAAAAATTTCCAAAAGATCGTCCCACGTTAATGTTTTGGTCTGACAGTTTTTTTCTGGTGTTCGTTAAAACTTCGGTTGACACCTTCGGATTATATAATCGGAGGGAAAAGTTGTCTTAATCGGAAAAATATATAATACAATTGCAAAAAACATTGCTGAGTTTAATAGGTAAATAGTAATTAATTGCAGGATAATTTTTTATTTTTATATAATTCTTATAATTTTTCGCTAATAATAAGTCTCTTGCGAAAATACGTTTATTCGTCTATAGGAAATCTCTGTATCTACATGTTTGATTAACTTGTAATTTTTATTGCAGTTCTAGTGAGAAACAAAACTTTGGAAACTTTGAACATCAGCGGATGTGGATTCACATCTGAAGCCGGCATAGCGCTTGCAGGAGTCTTAACTTCCGGTTGTATGGAACTCAAAACCTTATCTCTTGATGTATCGAACAACAATTTTGGACTGACTGGTATTTTATAAAAATTTGACTCCTATATAAAATCTATTTTTCTTTGAAAATACTCTTCTCGTAATATAATTCAATAAGATAAGCTTAAAGAGGAAAGATATATGTCTAAAAATCTAAAGTCATCTATAATAATCGAGATAATCGTGTAAAGGAAGCTTTTTCATTTTTTTTAAATAAAAATATATTATATGTAATTATAAATATTTCTATATATAAGTATTATATATCAATAGATTGAGAAATGAGAATGACGAAATTAATTCGAAAGTAGTTAAATTCTTCCGAAATAGCTTCTTCGTTAATTCTAAAACTTGTAAAAATTATTTTGCAGTTATCTAAATGAATTTTAGATAGTCTAACAAGAATCTAATGCTCGGACGTGTTCTTGAAAGAATTGTACTGTGCTGCAAAAAACGGCGATAAAATTTGTTCCAGCTGGAGAGTCATTCGAGGCGGCCGTGGCCTCCTGCTCGTACATTATCCACTTGGATGGTCGAATGTGCAATTTCTCGAAAGAATCGGAGTGCTCGATCAATGAGAGCGCGTACAGGTGAGATCCGATCACCAGATGGGACAAACGTTCCATTTGTTAAAATTTATTTGAACCTTGGAGAGGGCAACCCTTCCCAGCCGCGTTTTACTTTGATTATTTTTCGTCCACGATTTTCATCATCCGAGGCGCGACGCGAGAGACATACAATGTCGTAAATTTTAAACCTTAAGGGACTGAAAGGACTAAAAGAATATAAGAGGAGCCTGCTGCAGATCTATAAATTTTTCTGTCGCCTTTTTATACTTGACTTTATTGGCGATTTTCCGCGGACTTGCACATATATACGAATCCATATACTCATATCCGTTCGTCCGTTACGATTTATTAAGACACATAAGGAGATTGTTATATTCCTGAGAGAATTCGCAGATTTCTACGTGTTCGCGATATAATTTCCAAACGCTGCTTCATGCAAACCTTTATGTAATATACAATATTTCAGATCGTATAATATATCGATCGTTTCTTCTTAAAATTTTAAATCGAAATCAGAATAATGGAATTAAACAATATTTACAATCGAATGTGTATTACGCATAATACTTGCTATAACTGTTATTAATTTATTGTTGATTCATATTATTAATTTATTATTTATTAATATTAATTAATATATTATCACACTAATAATTCTCATTATTAATATTTATTTATTATACAGTATTATATATTATTTATTTATATATATAATACATATAAATATTAATATTTTATTCATATTATACTGTTATATTAATTCATTATTATTAATTCTTAAATAATATCTCTCGCGATCTAGTGCACAAAAGTGCGTTTTATCCGTCACTTTACGAGGAGTTTATTGAGAGGCAGAAGAGGCGAAATAATTCCCTCCGATATTCCGATTCTCTCTTCGAGTCAACGTCGTCGCGAAATAGCCGACGGGTTCTCGGTTGGCAGGCTGTGTTTGCAAACGTCATTACGCCCGAAAGGACAACACGATCGCCGTCAGAATAGAATAGGTCGACAACTCCAAGGGAGTGCAAGGACGACAAAGACGCGCGACAAAGACGGCGAATTCTTGCAACGTGCTTGGCAACGCGCCAGTCCTTCCCAGGAGATAACTTTTCTCCTTCGCGAGACGACAATGTCCTACCAAGGAAGAGACCATCGTTAATGATACCGCGCTAAGTCTCGCAAGCGAGCGATATCGATTAGCCGAGGAAGATCGAGGAGCGAGATCCACGAACTGTCCCCCTGCTTCTCCTCCTTCTTCTTCTAGCATGTCGTGTAACAACTTTGTACACGCTATTTAAACGCACCTCGTTCCACAACCCAGCGTTAATTTAGTCAATCGATTTATCCGTTTTTCCTTCCTTCCTTTCTTTTTTTAGGAACGCACACGCGGTTACGTTCCCTCTCTCGTTACGCGGATCTCCCGTCGATCTCCCTGTACTTTCCGTGCACCTCTGACCTATTGACGCCGTTACTCGCACGTCGCGTAATATAAGCGTATCACAAGGATTTCTCACTTGTATGTAAATACATCTCGGCGTCATTCTCTAAAGATCCGTCGCACATACGAGATATAATTCTATTACGTCGCAATCTTCAATAGTCGAAGTAAAACTGCACTCAGCAGAAATTTTGATATTGTCTTGGAAGAAATTAATTTCTTCCAAGACAATATTAAAATTTATTTCTCTTATATATATAAATGTATACGCAGAAAGAATTTTCTCTTAGAATTTACTCTGAAAATCATGGTAATCTTAAGACAATATGGTATATAAAAAGAATTTTATGAGAATTTTTCTGATTAATATTTATCACGATAAAAAATAATGATATCTATCACAATAAAATATAAAATATGCGTTTGATTAATTTTACTAAAAGTATAGTAAAATTTACTAAAAGTAGGGTAAAATTAATCAAACATATTTTTAAAATTCTTTCCATATATTGTCCCACGATTACCATGATTTTCAAAGTAAATTCTAAGAGAAAATTCTCTCTGTGTACTAATATTCTTATATCAAATTTAAATATAGAATGTTGTTATTTATAAATATGTTTTTCCGCGATATTATTACATTTTAAGTCTGATTCGTCATAAATAATAATTACGAAAAAGAAACGAAATGACTTAGGTATCTCCGATGACAAATGAGACTCATTTCCTTCTTCATACTCCAAAAGAATCGAGATCGACATTATTAAGGCGGAGGTTGAGAAGGGAGGGAGGTTATCGCGTTTCGATTTATTGCATTCCAATTTCTATAATCGTGCATCCTCGTTTTCAGTGCATCACAATTGCGCATATATTTATCTTCCACCGACATTTTTCAATTTATTTTATCGCAATGAATTATTGCCAACGCGCGGTCGCAGTTATAAATGTTTGCACGCTGTACGTTTTTACGCAGGAATAAACAAAATATGAGAAAGGAAAGGAACAGAGTGGCGTTTTCCCGAAGCAGAGACGTCTATAATTCAACTAGCGCCAAGGATCTGCAACAACATCCGGAAGTTGGGCCGTCATTCCCAGAGTCGACGGGTATTATGAATTATTTTACTGGCAGACAAATCGATGTCGGTAAGAGTTGTTGTAGTACTTTCTTATTCGTACGTTATATTATTGCGACTTAATCTCTCTGCATGAAATATACAGCAGTGTTATGCAAAACGTAAAAATATCACGCGAATCCATCACACGTCTTGGCTGATTTAATTTAATTAAGCTCCCGAAGATACGTTCGAAGATATGAGTTCAAAAAATTAACAGAATAAATAAATTTAATTCAAGAGAAACACTGTTTTTATTTGTTAAGAAATTTATATATTCAATATTTGCATTCAAATGCAAATCTATATTAATGTCTAATAACATTTACTTTTGAAATTGTTGATGTAGTTATTCAATAAAAGGGAGAACATTTCATTCCATTTAATGAACTTGACTACTTTTCGAGCTTAAAGCGAGACACGGACAAAAATATTCAAAACCGAGAGCTCTAAAAGCGATATTAAATTTAATTAAAATCATGGAATTGCAGACGAGCTGGAATGGATGAAATCAATTCTCAGGACTTGGCGTACAAGCGATCCCGCCTATTAAGGGAAGCAGACGAGTTCTTACGGTTATGGAAAATTTAAGATGCCGTTTGGCAGCCACGAAGCGACGCATCCAGCGGAATTTTCAGATAAAACTAAAGCGATCGTATACAGGCTCCGTAAAAACATGATCAGCTCTCAATCAATAAAACTATTCCTTAAAGATCAATATAACGTTTATATTTATTATAAGAAACGAAAGAGCTATGTGGACATTTGCCAGACAAGTTTTGCAATATTCATCGCATAATAATAATCTTCTGCATTACGTCTCTGCGTCTCTAATAATAAATTAAGATTGTAAAAACGCTGCCAAAGTAAAATGAATAAATCGTAATAATAAACAAAAATAATTTCAGATTTTCATCTTTATCTCGTCGATTAATATTGTAATAAAAAATATGCTTCAATGATTCATTAATTTAACAGAGTGAATCTTTCTCCAACGGAATATTGACATTTTCCAATTGCTTCTCGAATTTTTGGATCGACTCTGAATCGTCATGCTTCAGGGATTTCAGCAAATATTACGAGTTCCCTATACGTCGTGGGTTGGAACGACGATTGCAGATGTGTGTGGATTAAATCGATTGGAAATTTAGGAATACGTGACGATAAACGCAAGGAACATCGCGCGCAAAATAGCTACGTGACGATGTAATATGAAGACGTGTAACGTGTGATAATAACGTGTATGCCAGGAAGATCGCATTGTCAACTGAAATCAGCAATCGCGAACCAGACTATCCTGAATAATATCTATGCGGTCATTGTACGGAGTTGCAATAACAATTTCTGTGCTACATGTAGGCACGTGGTCTTTCGAAGAGTACGAACGCGTTCGTATGAACAATCGGGCCCGACTCGTTGTATATATGAGAATAATGAATCACTACCCCTGAAAAATTCCAAGTTACGAAGTAAGCGGAACGCGGAACAATGAAATTTGCATCCGCGACCGCATTCGATCGAATGTTGCGAAAACTGTGTTGTAAATAATCCGAGGGACGGAAAATATTTTTACGACACGACAAATCGTGGAAAATTATCGTTATAGCATTTGCGAATGCATTTTATATACCTCGAGAATCGCCCGCGTTTCGCTTCTTGGTCTTTTACTGTGAGCGAAGACACTAGATATGTTTATTTTCGCAATGGAATTCGGTGGTCGGTCTCTGAAATCCTCTTCGCCAAGTCCAAGAACTTGATTCGCGAACATCGTTCCTTGCCAATATAATAATCCCAGTGTGATCGTTATTTGCAATGAATGACTAATTTCAATTTACTTGATGGCTGACGAGAAGTGTACGTTTCGTTCGATCGATCCCCTTTTTTTTAGGGGCCGAGATAAAACGGGAACTCCCTGCGGTGACTTTTAAACCAATTCCGAAAACAAAGTACGAGCACACTGGGATAGATAGTTAAAACGGTAGCGGTGTTCCGGTTCAACTGAGGTTCGCGCGAATCAAGTCCGGTCTGAATCAATATTAACCACGTTGACAGCGACCCGCGGCTTTTATTTTCGATCATCGTCAGGGAGAAGAGGGGGAGGGAAAGGAAACAAAAAGAGAAGAGCCCGTCGTATCCCTTTTTGCCCTGTCTGTCACTCTTCCGCCCAATCGGACTTTTTCTCGACTTTTGTGTGTGTGTGTGTATTTATTCGCGGATGAATGATCTCTAACTTGGCACGACCCAGTTGCCACCGCATGCGACGAATCTCGCGAAAATGACTTTTTCTCGATGATTCGTTCCTCCAAACGAATGTTCCTCTTTTTCCTCTTTTATTATTCCGTACGCATCGTTAATTAAATATTCCCGCACACCATTGAACCCTTTCGCGAATCTGAGCCCTTGGCGGAAAAAAATCTACTTCCTTTTTACCGTCGTTTAAATTAAATTCACTAAGAAGAAAAAAAATATGAAAAATATTCGAGATGCACAAAAAAAATCTTGCACGATATATATAATCAAGTTTTTAATTAAAAACTTTGCGAAAAAGACGTTCTTTTTATTAAACAGACTGTTAAACGAAGAATAGCTTTTGTAATTTTCGTCGAAGAAAAATAAATGAACATAATCCTCGAAGGATCTGTTAAAATCAAGACATCATGGGACAAACTACACTAAGAAATCCGTCGAGCAAAATGATCGCACTGAAGGGAAGCTTTTCTCACTTGTAAATCAAATTCCACTCTTCTTACCCTCTCGATGTAACGAGCGGCAGATTACGCGTAGAGTTTCGAATCGTGGATTTTTTTATATACGAAATAGTATTAAGCGCGCGTCTATAGCTCCGTTCGGGCCGAGAAGAGTAGTATCATGTATATTTAAAAAGCCCGAAAATAAAGCTTCCACCGGAGAAGAGAGAGAGAGAGAGAAAGAGCGAGAGGGCTATCCCCGCTAAGGTACATCGCTCGGTTTGTCTTCTCGCGATCTTGCTATACCTATCCGCGGTCTCCTCCTCTTCGGTTCCAAGCAATCTAGCTGAGATACGGAAATCGTCTGGGGAAATAGGAGTTGTTTGAACAACTACACTTAGAATCTTCCTGTCCATATCGCGAGGGAAAACGACGACGGACGACTTGATCTCGATCTCCATTCGCGCATTCGACAAATTAAAGATGGGAGGATGCACGAGATGCAAATCTCAGTGTTTTTCAAAAACTTCTCTATATACTTCGAACCTTCTATTCAATTTATTCAATTCTATTCAACGACTTTCCTCAGAGCGAGACATTGCAGGAAAATATATGCGCATTTGCTCTCGTTTACAAGTTCCAATTTACTAGAAAGACCTAAGAAACCTAACATTTATACGTGAAATAGCGGCATTCATAAAATAATTTTATAAAGGAGAGAATCAGAATGATAATAATTAATTTATAACAATAATATATAATAAATATTATAATTATATTATTATAAAATTATAAATATATATTATATATATATATATATTTATAATTATAATAACAATATATCAAGATCAAGATTTGCGTTTGAGAAAAGATGAGTAAAATTCGCGATAAGATTACATCGAAATGTACCGTATGGAGCCCCAAATTTACCGTCCGCGCGCCGACTAAAATTAAACGCCATGGTACCAACATTTAACCAAACAAGCTACGTACTACAATCCACGAAAAGGCAATAAAATTTCTTATCGCTCGAAGAGAGACACTCAGAAATATTATATTTATACGCAGTGTAATGTCATTCGCGAGAATTATTAGCAGAGTTTCAAGAGGCAGTTGATGCAAAACGATGCCGCGACCTCCCCGAAGTGTAACTTTATCGCGGATACAGGAAACGACGTGTATGTATATGCTCGCTCGCAAATGTATACACAAAGTTAATAGCCGGTAAGGCTACAAATTTAACAGAATTTGTGCAGCTCTATCGCGTATCTCTCTCGAACGGCCGTTTTATACGAATCGATACGCCCTGAAACACCATCGTCGGGGCTTCTTCTTCGTAATCGCGTGCCGATGGTAATCGGTACTTCCATCGGCGAATATTACTCCTGCGAGATGCGCAATTTAACTTTAATCTCGTATTATATATCTCGTAAGATTCATATTACGCTACAATTTCAATTAATAGCTCCGTCTTGTGTGAGCAAAACAATTTCTAGCAATTTAAAGAACAGAGATTGAAGCCGGGATATAATTCCGATAACTCTAATCTTCAACTCAGATGTTGTACGGACACGCTAAAATAATATCGATGATTTGAAACATTTTTTTAGGAAATCTAGAATTAAGAATCTTCAACGAGAAGATAATTAATAAATTGACTTTTACCTTTTTATATCATATTTTCATCATTATCCAATATTTTAAACGTATATGTCACTACCACAAATTTTTATTAAATATTCTCTTTAGCGAATTCTCTCGTTAAATGTGAATTTGAATAATTCGGAATAAAATTCTCCACGTGAAAGAATGCACGAATCTTCCTGAATGTGCACATCTCCCAGCACTACACGTTGCTGCATTTATTAAATCTGAAGAAAATCCTTATTCTCTCTTTATAAAATAAAATCTAAGATTGTCATATTAAAATCGAATTACGTAAAAAGATAATAGTTGTTGTGATGCAACAAGCGAGTTGCTGAAAATATACTGATACAATAAATGTCGCCACAATGAAAATGTCGTTCAGAAATGTCAGTTGCGATATAGTTACGTTTTTGAGTGACAATATTAGAAATGATCGCTCGCACGATATAGCTGATACAGCAACCGATCGGTCGCACGGCCGACAGTGCCAGTTGTGTTTCGGAGAAAGTGGAGGAAAGTACGATATGTCCGACGGTGCTTTGGATGGCCGCGCTACGGTTCGCCTAAATAAATATCGCCGACGAAGCCGCTGAATGAATGGCTCTAAAGTTAAGTCTGTCGCCTGTGATCGAAGGACAAGCGTATCATCACCGTTGCTGGTGGGGTACGTCAGTGACGTCACGGACGAAGGAGAAGAGGGATCGATACAGCTCAGCATCCACCCTCCCTCTCTCGCTCTCTCTCTCTCTCTCTATGTCTGTGCTTCTTCCTGTCCTTTACTGATCTTGCCCTTCCTACCTACCTACCTATCTTTCTCTCTCTTTCTCCCTCACCTTCTCATTAGAGATACCCTCTATCTCGCTCTCTCTCTTTCATCCTATGTGAGATTCTCTGTAAACTTTTGCCACTACAATCTCACCATTCTCTTTGTTTTTCTTGTTTCTCTCGCAAACGTTTCTTCCGCGTCTCTTTTTTTCATTTCTTTTTCCATTTTCGATGACTTTCATTCGCTATCTTTATATCTCGATAGGCTACCTTTCTCTTTTATCAGGTTTTTCTTTCTGATTTCTGAGCTTGTCTTCGGAGTCGTGTACGTGAAGTGATATATCGAACATATATCTCGCTTTCTCTTTCTTTCACACATATACACTGTCTCTCTCCTCCCTCTCTCTCTCTCTCTCTCGCCCTTTTTCTCTACGGATCGAAAACAGACAAGACCTCCTTTGGGCACTCAGCCTTTATTTCGGAATTCCGTGCTACGAGCCAGAACTATACATGAACACGGACAGCATTCATTATCCACGCGGTTAATTAGACGAGCAAATCGGTCCTTGTACTTTAATTACCGTAGTTTATTATACGTCCTACCAGTATCGATATATATTTCATAAAATTATTGTTGCTAATGGGAACGCACTGGCGAAATGCAAATAAAAGCTAGCAAATGATTAATTAGCGTATATAATAATTCGCAGGTCAGTTAAATTGAGAAATGTATTTGGCCAATTATATATACATGCGCGTATCATACTCTTTATAATTAATATAATCGACTCTCCTATTTGATAAATATTGTATATAAATATTTATGATAGAGAAAATTAATATACGCGATGTTAATGAATTTTTCCCTAATATATAAAACGGCAATTACAATCTGTTTATTGTATTTCTCGATTCATTATCCTCGAAAGGACTTGCCAGCTTTGTATAGTCAAATTCAACTTTTATACAAAGCACACGTGTTTGTGACTTGTTTATATTAGCTTAACCCTTTAGTTCACTGTTAGCTGTTTCAGCACGAGTATTTGCTCTCTAATTATTTATTGCTACTGCGCGATAAAATGTGGGAATTTAACGACAGTCAACGCGACACATGCATAAAACGATTAACGAGAAGCGATTCTATCTAATTATATTGAAACCAATAATGAATCCAATCGTGTCCACAATCGATAACAAAATTGAACGTAATTGCGAATAAGGCGGGGTCGCGAATAATTTCTAACAAATGCGAAAATCAAACCGAACGTTTCCCCATGTTAACGAGTTTTTTGTGCACATACGCGTTATATTTCGCGTCTCTATTCTCTATATTCTCGATATCGAGGCCCAGCATAAATGCGTTGCTCTACTTCCTTTATTATATATAAAATGGAAAAATAAGAGCGTAAGGGGGCAGATGGTATAGAGAAAATGTTTCGCAGTCTGAATAAAGCGGTATACTACAAAGAAAATGCTTGCGTAGGGTAAATAGAGCGTTTGCGAACAATGATGCTTCGGCAAAGGGGCTTATTTTTTTTCTCGAGCACTAAAACTATGACGGAGATTTAAAAAGGCGAAAAACTCACGCGCGTACGAGTCTTTTCGTTCGTATATTATAGAAAAAAAAATCCCAACAGAAGAATAGAGCGATTTATTCTCGCAGAAAGATGATCGATTTAAGGAATATGCTTAAAAATAATATATTTAACGCGCTTTAGTAAAGCGATATCGCGTGTCGAGGCTCGAGGCTTCGCAATCAAATCAATCGCAGTTGGCAAAATTTATGTACAAAGTCTCATTTCCGATGAATTCCGATTTCCCCCGCGGGATTGACCTTCGCCCTTCGGTTTCTATCTCATTATCTCCCGATCGATTCGAATCTGCCGCGATTAAAATCAACTTTGGATGGAAAATGGATCGCGTCGACGCGACGTTGCGGATCGCCCTAATGAATATGCGCGGCCGGGAATTGTTTTTCAGCCCTGGACGTTCATCAGAAAGTCATCCGTCACGACGAGATGTTGGCGCACGCGAGCAGCGATTACATTTATAGCCAACGGGGCAAACATGACCGGGACGATTCTCGATCGTCCTTTTTTCCCCCGTCGACGGGGATTGTAACGGGATTATAATGTAACGAGCGAAACTTCCACGCGCGATGGTAGGGAAAATGATGATGGCCTATGAATGCAAATAACGCGACATGCGTTTCTCTTCGTCCAAGGTATATATTCCTCTTTCTATATCTTTCTCTTTTATTCCCTCTCTTTCCTCGAGACAGAATATATCGCGTACGGATGAATAAAGTCGGGCATTAAAACTGCATTTATGCGATATTTTCGTTGCGAAGTAAGGTAAGGGTGAGATAAAGCATGCAAACTGTGCCGAGCCATGTGCGAAACTTTATGCATCGCCAAACTATCTTGGTTACTCGTTTCACCGGAAGTTAGTAATTGCAGAAATTCTTCTGCTGACATATATACAAAGTGTTCTGTCACGTATCGCATTAATGCTTAATGCAGATTCTTTGGCAAATTTAAAATCGATTTTTCGAAAATGGCACTTGGTAGTTCTTTAGGAGCAATTAATAGTTAATAGGATAAGAATCGTTTCATAAATTAAACTTTAAAGATGTAAATAAAAATCATATATTCTTTATTTAATTTTAAATAGACTTCATTTATATTTTAGTTTTAAATAAACCTGCACACAGAATTTAACGACTTTAAAAATATCAAATACAGTCATGTCAAAAGTAGAGATAAATTGCGAAAAATGATGACTTTTTACGACATTTTCGTACAGGACAAATCAATTTCAAATTGCCCGAAGAATATGTCAAGCTCTGATGTATTGTATATTGACGAAACATCTGCCTTGCAGATTAAAGATCGCAATGTTGATAAACAAAACGATTCTATCGTAATTCAGAGTATTTTTCACTCTGGCATCGATTATGTATAAATTATATGAGATATAGAGAAGAATGCAAAATATTTTTCGTATTAATTTTCCAAATAAATAAAAAGTGTTACTCGTTTATATTTTCACCTTTGCACATTTCCGAAAATATTCGTGAACAGGAGAGATTCTTTTTCATTTAAAGAGATCTTTTCACAATCTGTCACCCAGGCGCGTTTTTCACCAAAAATCGCCGACTGTCGAACGCGGCGCGTTTACGCGGTGCGTTTACATATATGTATACGTAACCGATAAAACACAAGTTTCGCGCGGGAGGAATGTTTTACAAACGAGACACGTCGTAAATCTCGGCGTAAACCGAGGCTATATACCGGCAGGGGAGGAAAGAGGGGGATGTCGGCGCGCGAGGTATTCGGTATCTGGGTTAGATGTGAAATAGGGATAGTCTCACCCTCTTATCGCCATCATTATCACCGACACACGCACGGAATTGGCCTTAATCCTTCGTAAAAACGTTACAATGCGATTGCTAGGCAATCTCGTAAACCTTTCCTCCCAAATCGTTAAATTGATTGGTCCTCGTGACGAAGCGCGATAACGTTCTCACCGTTTCGAGAAAAAAAGACAGAGTTGGGGAGGAAGGAGAAAAGGTTGGGCGGAAAAGGGAAGGAGAGGATGTATCGGAACCGAGTGTAGCTGGAAAATGCTCGCCTCGACGGATACGTCGTTCTTCTTCCTGTCCCGATATAAATCGCTGGAAATTGCTCGACCATTGCCAAACGCGACACAAGGTACGCGCGAGGAGGTTGGCACGCAAGAAAATTTTCAACAACGAATCTTCCTTTCGTCGTGATACGCTAGGAGATTGCACTTCTATCGCTTCTATCGATTGGATTCTCACGCGGATAACAAATACAAATCATGCCATCGTAATTTCTCTCGAAATGAGAAACAATAAATAAAATAACAATAATGCCTTTCCGCAAACTACGCTTTCGAAAGACAACAAATGTATTTCTCAATTAATTTTAATTTAACAGTCGCGCAAAAATTGCATTCTCCAAGTAAGAGGACTGTATATATTATAAAATTCCTCTTGATATATATTTATAAGTGTTTCTACAACATTTCTGTAAAATTAAGAAGATATTCCTTGTTAATAACAAACGGTCGTATATTTTTTTTTATGCCGACCGTTCATTTAGTCATATTGTTACAGCAAATTATACACATATAGTTCTGCAATTTGCAGTGCAATTTTTGTCACTGAATGGTTTTAATTTATTAGAAGAATGGACCAAGTTAATAAGTGACTCGAAAAAGAAGACTTGAGCGAGTTAAAAAAAGTGTTCACGAGTAAGTAACGTATAACCTAATTTAATCGTTCAGGATCCAGGTCTCGTGCCTCATGCTCGGTCTATATGTACTACGTCTAATGCTTTCTTTGCCTGTGTGCTGTGAAATAATGTACTTTTCTTGTTAATGTAAAAATAAATCCCATTTCATCTAAATTTTTATAAATTAGAAATATTTAATATTAATCTTTAGAAGAGAGAGACAGAGAGATTCCCATCTTAAGATAAGAGAATGCTTTTAGAACAGGATTTTCTGAATTATAAAAGTAAATGGGAAATTCTTAAAATACTTTTTTTTCATTGCGGAAATATATAACATCGAGTATTATTACAAGCACGATTGAGAAAGGATTTTCTACAAACTAAATCTTTTTAAAAGACAAATGAAAATAACGCACACTTTATTTTAATTTACCTCTGCACTTTGAGGATTTTAATTTGACGTTCGCGCAAAGGCATGCTGAAAATTAAAAGTGCGCGATAAATGGCGCATCCATCTCTCTCTCTCTCTCTCTCTCTCTCGCATTTCTAACCATTTACCATTTCTAACGCGGTATATAAGGGCTCGAATTATTAGGGCGTTGCAATTATTAGCTAATTACAATGAAAGAGTCTTCTCTTTCTCTTTTTCTCCCTCTCTCTTTGATGCAGCATTTAAGTTAAAGCCTAGCTATAAAATTTTGTACAGAAATTCATTTTTATCAGCTTCTCTTCGAGAAGCTTTATCCGGCTTTCCGACAAAATCACTCTCGTTAGCTCAGATAATGGACGCTAGTCCGCGAAATGCTTCTGAATTATACATGCCGTCTTAATCCGTAAAAATAACGAAGAGGCTAAAAGCGCATTTATATGTAAGAAAACAAAGATTTCCGCGGTCAAAAAAAAAGTCTCGCGTTCGATAACTGATCCACGCTGCCATTTAAGTTTTTTCGTTTTCTCTTTTATTTCTTCCTCGCCTAGAATGTTATTGTGTTTCGCGGAAGAGAGCGTATATATAAATAAAAAGTGCAAGTTAACGAAGTTCTTTATAAAACTGCAATAACGCAACTCTCGATGTATGTTTGTATCCATTTGGAAGTTCGTCCATTCAAAATAAAAAGATTAACGAACGAAAAGTTGACGAGTGAAATATATTTGGTAATCGTAAAGCACATTATTTGACAATATGTGCAGAATTTGAAATAACATCGAGACAATATCCGAATGCGCTATTGCGGACAAATAAAATTCAACGAATGTGAATTTTTATATGCTTTAGTAAAATAACATCCCCCGTTTATATTGTAAAAAATTATTACAGAATTAAATGAATAATAGATATAAAATTACGTACTTTTTTATAGTGTATGTAAAACCGCTGTAATTACATGCAGGATATATATAATGTACAGATTATATAATATTGTATACTCTTATACTATTATTTCTATTATTTTTTTTGCCAATTAAAACAAAATATTACAATAAAACAAGATTAATAAAAAGAAAATCATGCTTGTTTAATTTGTTTCTCACAACCAAATTTTTCCTAATTCAACTTGCGAGATGCGTAATTAAATGAACATCGAGTTTTGCAATTTAATTTCGCAGTATATGTAATGTATTAGAAACTCTGTACATTTTAAATATTATTGCATTTTTTGCGAAATGTTTTTTCAATGTTTTAAAAATTCTATGTGCAATTTCGTAACCCTCGTTATGTTGATCCGTGAAAATGTTTTCTACCTTTTTATTTTAAGTGACCATGAATATATATAGCCAATCTCTCTCATTAGTAATATTTAGGTTCTTATTTAGATGTGTGTAGTTTTCGTGCATAAATGATATACGTGATCTAGCTCTGACGGTATTATACACGTATAATTGTCTATTAATATTCATGCCTGGAAAAATTGCCGGCTACTGGTCTTTCCGTGCTTTGTGAAAACATTGTACACGCGATGACGTATAGCCTGCTATTATACCCTGTGTATTTTATTAATTGCGCTCGTGAGACTGGATATTATCTCAATCCCTGCAAGTATTCAAGTTGTCTGGTTCGGTTATTTACAATTATAAATGCACCTCTACGTTTTTGTCATTTTCGTATGTGATAGAAACGCAGATAGATCGTTACAATATTCAGCAACAAATTGAAAATAATAAATTATAATCGCCTTTTTAACTGCTTAATCTTCATTAAATATTTGAATGATTAAATTCCATCTTGCAGTTATAAAATCCACTTGAAATTAAAAAAAGAAAAAAAATTAGAATAAAACCATTTAAATTCCGATTGCTTGTAAATCTTTAATCAATGATTCTCTCCGTTATTTCGTAGAATACATTCCTTATTTCGCACAAAATCTCGAGAAAAAAAGGGAATGGCATTTTATGCATATTTCTGAACTATTTCCGTAACTGCCGCATATATACCTATTATGGATTTGTATCTATATTTAGCATAATCCACGAATCTCTGCGCTATACCATCGATTTGCGGGAAACGGAATTATACACGGGCCGAGAGAGGAAGAAACATTAGACTCGTAAATTTATCTTATTTTCGCGAAAGAGTGGGTGAAAAATACGGTGGTACGGAGTACGGAAGGTCCTTTCTTCTCGTTTAACGAGCCATTTTTCACTCCCGCATTAATAAAGACGAATATCTCCCCGGCGGCTGATCCGATGCATCAGGCGCGCATTGCTATTCGTCGCTTCTGAAAATGGACCGCGACAGAAACCGCATGCTTCTCCCTCCCATCCCCGATTGCCAAATCAACCTGGCCCCGAGGTTTCCGCGGTGATAGATGGCATTCGAGATGGCGTCTGCCTTGGCGGTGTAAATTGACCTCTTGGGGACAAAGCTATTATATTATGACATAATAATAATCCGAGTCTAAAAACGGTGGATTAATCAGTCAAATGTCAAATGCGAACCGTCATGGCCGAATAATCACGCGAAATTAAGACAAAATTAATTAAACTTTCTAATGATGTTTTAACGATGTATACGTTTTACTCTGTAATCAGTCCGGGCTTTAATCGTGCCGCATATATATATATCAAAATATATTTTAAAAAAAATATATATATATATATTTCGAAAGCACATAAATTGAGAAATATTTTAAGACTAAAACCAATTTGCTATCTATATTTTAACTGGTACTGTACTCTTGTAATGCTCACGTTAGGGGTGGTATATCGGCCAAAGGGGATGAGCACGAAAATCTCATTGGATATATTTTGAAAGCACATAAATCGAGAAACATTTTAAGACAAAAACCAATTCGCTATCTATATTTTAACTGGTACTTTACTCTTGTAAATATGGTGGTGCTCACGTAAGGGATGGTATATCGGCCAAAGGGGATGAGCACGAAACTTTCATTAGACATATTTTGAAAGCACATAAATCGAGAAACATTTTAAGACAAAAACGAATTCGCTATCTATATTTTAACTGGTACTTTACTCTTGTATCAACAATATATAGCGATCTTTTTTGACGTATATCTTTGCAACTATTATAGATAAACTAATTTTTTTTAATGCATTTAAAAGCACATAAAAAGCACATAATTCTAGCATTTAAACTTTTTTTTTATTTTAATTGTATATGTAATTTTAAAGAGGGGGGGGGTGCTGACTTACGTTAAGCCAGCACCTCCATGTTCAATTGCGATTTCCCGCTAAACCGCTCGAGCACAAAAATCGTCAATAGAGCACATAATTAGCACATAAAGAGCACTTAATTTCTGCATATATGGTTTTTTAATTTTTTATGGTGGGGGTGCTAACTTAACAGACGTCCGCACGAGAATAACGTAATCCGATTACACGACGTCTACGGTTACAAATTGATCAATAAATGCACAAACAATCCAAAAAACATCCTGTCGTTAGGATGTAAAGTAGACTACATTTTACGATTAGCATTTTACTTCAAAGATGTCGGATGTCTAATTAACCGTAATGCGATAGTACAAGCGCAATCTGCGTCATTTTACGTGGAAAGGTCGCGAAGGTAAAAGGATCCGAATAAAGGTAAAGTGCAATGTGCGGTGCAGCTCGCGCACCAGTAACAATTGCGCGTATACGAAGATTTGTATTTGCCAGAAATACTGCTGTCAGGGCATAAAAGCACCCTCGGTCGGGGAGTTACGAACTAGAAACGACGGAAGAATAGCGGAAATTTCATCCTTGGAAAATGGAGAGATAGAGCTAGGTTGTACGCGCGCGAAAAGGAGCAAAGGGACGAGACGTTCGGCGAGAGATTCTCCGCCCCGCTGGAAAGCCGCTTATTAAACGGAGACAAGAGCCCCCGTGGCGTATAATTTTATATCAATAGGAATATTCAGAAGGTAAACTTCCTGCTGTGCGATTCGACTATCCGCTATGCATATTCCCGTCTCGTGAAAATATCCGCGAATATTAGATACTTTACCTCTCTCTCTTGTATTTATTTAAACATATATATATCAAGATAATAGTTTAATTAACACCTTAGCGTGTAATATATAATAGAACGACAAAACGTGTTTCGCGTAACAACATTTGTCAGTGTTAATTCATAGTATTTAGTATATCATTGGTTTAATTATAATATGCGCGAATGTTGAAAATTTAATATATATTATATCATCTCATCATTTTGTTCATTGTGTTAACATTTTTTTATCAAATGTTTTATTAAAAATATTTTCAATTAATTTACTACGTGTGTTTATATATTATATGTTATGATGGATTTTATAATTTTACATTGCATGAAAGTAGATATATAAAAAACTCTTGCATATTATACAAAAATCCTCGTTTCCGGGAATAAAAGGATTCAAAAAAGAACAAGGAAAGAATGGAAAATTTATATACGGAGTGGAGGAGACTCACTTTGCAGGAGCAGTAAAACTAAAAAAAAGCTACTTTTCGTCAACTTTTTTGATAAAATGACAGCACTAATGAGTGCAGGGCAAGTAAACATCTAAAGCTTCCCTAATGCTCCTCATAATAATGTTATCGCCATTTCTAGTCGATTTCGCCCGCGAATATTACGAATTATTATCACCTCATTCATCATTACGAGATCACAACGTAATAATATTTTTACAAATCGAGTTTATTTTCTTTTATTTTATTTTACTGATATTTATTTGATAGTGATATTTTTTTATTTTTTTCCGAATGAATAATTACGAATGATACAATCTCAATTTAATTTTTCACATATCATACAATTATTTATAACAGAACAATATAAAAATAATAATAATGTTTTGATAAATCTATTAACATCTCAAAAAAAAAAAAAATTGAAAATGCTCTACTCAGAATATAAAGTGAAGAAAACTAAAGTTTTACAGTTTGTCTAGATATATAGGTATGCTACAAATATTCATGCACTATGTGCAAAATTTATTAAGACATTTTAATTTGCCGTATTTAACAAGCAATAAAACGCGAACGCGATATAATACACGGCTTCGTACAAATCGAATCCATTTTTCTTACGACTCCGGCATTTCTCGTAATCCGATAAATTTTACGTTTCCTGACCTGCACACATAAGTACATACCTACATATACATGTATATACACACCACGTACCACTCAATGCGCGTAGACCTTATATAGCTTAAATTACCCGAAAAGAATCGGTTGGTCGATACCGCAATATAACGGCTCATGACGCAAAATTCCGTTCTCTCTCTCTCTTTCTCTTCCCTCCCTTAGCACAGTTTAATATCCGGGCTCGAGAGGAAAGCCTTGGAAGTAATAAAATGCGGCCTAGCCCGGAAAAGAGCGACCACCTGTTTAGATTAGATCCGAAAGATCCGTGCGAGAGGAGAGAGAGAGAGATGCATGTTCGCGAAAATAATGTAAACGCTAAACGCTTCGGCGTCACGCATCTCGAACGTTCGTGCCGGGAGAGTCCGCGTGTTTCACGCTAATTTCCACTCTCTTGCAACTTAATCGCCGACGATTATAGGCGAGGGAACGTCGTCCGAGGCCGCGCACCTGCTTGCACGTAACCCCATTTTTTTCGACACCCCATTGCGCGTGCTCAATCCGCCGTAGATTATTTGGTAGCGTTTCTTTACGGGGAGAAAAGCAAGTTAATTATATAACGTTGTAAAGAAAAATAAAATAACGAGATACAGCAGCTTATACGTCATTATTCGACGAAACTTTAGGTTCCCTCCTGTTTTCGCGCAAAATAATATAATAAAAAAATAATAAAATAAAAAGTCTCACATGTTTCTAATTTAATTTAATTAATTTATTTATTTATTTTCGTTTTAGATATATAATTTGAGAGAAATCTTGTAAAGATTAAAAGAGAGAGAGAGAGAGAGAGAGATTAAACGAAAGAAGAATGATTTTGTATCGCTGTATCGTCATTTCTTTATCATTGAATAGTACTTGGAATATATAGGAGTTTGTAATCATATATTATATAGCCATACGTGGCACAAATCGATATCGATTGTTCAATTAAGACCCGACATCCCGTCAGCGAGTCGACGATTCTTACCGTCACGAAAAGGCGGCTCGTTACACGAGGCTCGCGTATATAAACGAACGATAAGTGCTTAACGTCATGTCAAAGTGCATCGGGAATGACGAACGTATCTACTTCGCTTCTTCACGCAAGAATGAATGGGCGTGTCGTCGACTATTACATGCTCATTTGACTAACATTGCGGAGCTCGAAATGGATCGGGGAGGGGAAATAGATTAAGAGAGGAGAAATACGGTTTTGCGCGCGGATACGGATAATTGAGCGTGAGTTACTGCGATTTGCCGGGAAAATTACTGCTCGCCAATGTGAATGGAGGCCCTAATTTCATTCCGACGTGCGAATACATCGGAAATCCATGTACGGGGGAAAAAAAGAACATCTCCTTTTAAAATTAATTTAGTCCGAGTCGATTTGACAACGTAATTTGACGGACTCTGCTGTTCATGTCTGTCCAACTAGTTTTTAAGTAGGTATTCGAGCGTAAAATTACATTTCTGTTGACAGATAAATTTGACGTAAAATTTCTCGAAACCAGAGAGAGAAAAAAATTATTAAATATCGTCGCAATTCCTTATAATTATTTTCGTAAACACTCGACAAAATTTCGGGTAAAAAAATCGACTCTACTCAAAGAATCCGCACACTTTGCCAACTCTTTACACTCTTAATATCTCATAAATTCGCGTATGCGTCGATCGATGTAAGCATAACGCGCAAGGTCATCTTCTACAAGAACAAATATGGCCATCGTAAAACAAACGGAAAGTATCGCATATATTTTTAAGATCGAGCAAATGCGAGGGAAGAAAATTACGCGTTATTCGTTCTCTCGTGGAGCGGAAGGAGAGGACAGTGCATCGTAAATTCGTTAAATCCGGTGTAATTTCCGCTGGACGTCGATCCTCAAGATAGACGAATCGAATAGGAATCGCATTAGCATAATGCAGCTGGCAACTGTCGCGCAGGGACATTACGCATTTTCCGACGTCCTCTCGTCGAGGATACGAGTTTCCACGCTCGACATCGATCTACATGCAGAATCCATTATCCCCCAACCGCGGTCCATGATTTACAGATATTACTCCCATTGATATTAATTCGCGCGATTAACTTAACCGCGATTAATACCGTGAAGATAATCGTGTTAAGAAGTTTCAGCGCCAATAAATGGCGATTCGCTCGGAAAGAAAGCGAACGACAATTTGTGCTTGGAAAAAAGGGGGGGAAAGAAGAAATTACTTCGGAAAGTTTGCCGCGAGGAGAATTTCTTATCAAAACGCGATTACCATAAAAATGAGACGTTTTGTAAGAGTCATTAATTTCAAGCAAAATTCGCTCGAAGAGAAAAGTATCGTCATCGCTTTACCATTTTCAGACTAATCGCGCGACACGGAGATCCCAAAGATATCGTAGTACAGTTCGATTTGTAGACATGCAGCTTTCAACCAAGGTGGTAGAACCGAAGATCTCTCGGGTAACCCCCCGTGCGATCTGACAAGGGATTAATTCCGGTCCCCCGAACTATGTGATACGCTATGTTTGCGCCTTTGTAGGCACGTGGTAATTCAACACGTCTCGCGCATACCTTGACAATCCGTCCTTACGCGAGTTGCGCGACGACTGCGGTTGTGTACGAAATGAGCTTCGTAATTGGATGTTCCGTTTGATGCTTTACGAGCGACTAACTCGATTATTATCGACGCAAATGTGTGATATGAAAAATAGAATAGACTTGAAGATCGTAAGATAGAATATAGTTATAGTGATTATTAATATTATCTACACAGAGAGAATTTTCTCTTAGAATTTACCCTAAAAATCATGGTAATCGTGGGACAATATGCGGTATGAAAAGAATTTTATGAAAATTTCTCTGATTAATATTTATCACAATAAAAAATAATAATATCTATCACAATAAAGTATAAAATATATTTAATTAATTTTACTAAAAGTATAGTAAAATTAATCAAACATATTTTTGAAATACTTTCCATACCATATTGTCTCACAATTACCATGATTTTCAGGGTAAATTCTAAAAGAAAATTTTCTCTGTGTATACATCTTATTATATTAATTAGATTTTTTAATTAATATTATATTAAGATTGTTATATTAATATGACCATATAATACCAAATAAACGCATAAAAAACATACGACCGTTTGTTATTAAAAAAGAATATCTTTTTAGTTTTAGAGGAAACACTTAAGAATATCTTTTAAGAGGGATTTTATAGTTATACAGTCCTCTTACTTCGAGAATACAATTTTTTCGGTGCGTGACCGGGAAAGTAATATGATTTCTGAGAGAATGAGAAACCGCTTTGCAAAACGATTCACGAACGCGCCTTGGCAAGTAAATTGAACGACAAAGTATAACTCGTTTCATTTAAATCTTTAAACGTAATAGAGGAACAAGGTATACAGAGTAGCTGAATTATTTTTATATAATCCTAATAGTAATAGCCTAAGGAAATAACTGAAATAAGAATATAGCACCATAGCTTCCTCTCTAAACATTTCTACACAGAAAGAATTTTCTCTTAGAATTTATCCTGAAAATCATGGTAATTGTGGGACAATATGCGGTATAGAGAATTTTATGAGAATTTCTCTAAATAATATTTATCACAATAAAATATAAATTGATTAATTTTATAATACTATGCAGCTTAGTAAAATTAATCAAACATATTTTATATTTTATTGTGATAGATATTATTATTTTTATTGTGATAAGTATTAATCGGAGAAATTCTCATAAAATTCTTTCCATACCACATTGTCCCACGATTACCATGATTTTCAGGGTAAATTCTAAGGGAAAATTCTCTCACAGTGTAGAGATCGCAGATGGATGATGTGGCTTACATGCATTATAGCCTGAAGATACACAAGCTCCAGCAAGGAGAGCACATAGGACAGAGGATTGTGAGCATCTCTCACAGGCTGATCTGTATACACCCGTACACAATGGCACGCGGTATCTAGCTACGGTAGGTCCGTTCCGACTATGCCGGCCTCTTCCTCTCATTATTCAAAAGTTCGCTTATCGTGGCCCCATTGTGAACTGACAATAATTACGAAATACATTGTCTCGAGAGCGCGATTGTCTCCGCGCTCTCTTTTCTCTCTATCGCATTTTCGACTAAAAATCAAAAGGACTGATGGATATCCTCGTCCTTGTCCTCGGATGAAAAAGAAGCACTCGTATTCTCGAACGTATTCTCGATTTAGAAGATTCAATCGAGCATCGCGTGCAACATCGGACATTGTAAAATCGTGATTGCGCGAAGAAATATGCGAGTGACCATGAAGAAGCGCGCGTCGGGATTTAGCTCGCGTTTATACACCACCCTCGCGATATATGTGCTCTCTATTGTGTAAGCGGCTACTGAATAAATTAGCAACCAGACAGCTCGCCACGTTTCGCTAAGTAAATTGAACCATCGTGAGTAGATTTAAATTTTGCAGCAAACTGCAACGATATATGCGCTTGGGCGCGTTTATCTTTGCTTTTAATATTAAAAGTGGGAAAATAGATTATAATAGAAAAAGAGAAAAAAAAACAAGAGATGATATGATGATATCGTAATATTATAAGAAATATTTTGCAAACTCTCTTTCGTTTCTACGAAAAAATTTGAAAATCAAGAACCGACTTTATTGACACACACACGAGTTGAATTCAGCAAAAGAAACCGTGTGCGTTTTGAAGCCCGATATATCCTAAGCGCTCAAAGGTTTACGTATTTGGCTGCGAAATTCGAAATATTGCAAGTACGCGGCGCGCATTCAGCGAAAGTATGGCGCTTCGAGTATGCGAACGGTGGGAATGTTACTGCATGTTGTACGATACGTCAAGGTACGAGATACGAGCTAGTGAACAGGGAGAGCTCTCGCACAAGTTGAATAAATAGTCTAAAAGTCGAGGGCGATATAAACGGTGCCCCTGCCGAAATATACAAGTCACCTTGGTTTAAGGATCTCGATAAATATACGGAGCACGTGCGCGCGCTCCGTAAATTTATCTTTCCTAAAAAGTAAGACGCGCGCACACACACACACATATATATATATGTGTCACATTTCTAAAAAAAAACGTTAAAAAACAGAACGGATGTATGAGAACGTACGTCATACGGAATGTACCATTATTCTGTAAATAATAGAATAAAAAAAATGTTTGCGACGTGAAAATATGTAGACATACTTTCTCGTAATTTTTTGTTTCTTTTTTTTTATCGTGACTCTCGTATTTTTCTCTGCCTCGCGCTAATATAAATCGGCATAAATGCGACAGGTGTGTCAACACGCGATATGTTTATTAGCACTGCATCCAATATTTCGTAATGTATTTAATAAACTGCTTTGTTCCCGCTGCTCTTTTCTTGCCAATATATCATTATCATTAAATTTTAATAAAATTAATGTACCATAACATTCAATGTTATTTTTTACTAATGGAAAAGCAAAATTAATATATATAATATATAATATAGTTCCGTTTCTTCAGCTTTTTTTGCAAACATGTATCTCTAATTCGAGTGTAGCGCATATTATTACAATTATTCCAATTACATTTTGTCAAAATACAATTTTTACATGAAAACAATCTTTCACGTGTGTCCGTCTAATGCAATCACGACTATCTTGTGGATGATTTCCCGCGAGCAAAAATGTCCAAGAAACACATCCACTTTTTACGAGACGGTATTCCCGCGGTCGCAATAAATTCAAATAGCTGTACCACGAGAGAGAGAGTCTATTCTTTCACAGTCTCTGGAAAAGGAGTACCTCATATGCGCGCGTGACATGGCGTGTCTCTCTCAAATTCCAAAATCGCATCCATCCGGGAATAAATCTCGATAAACGAGGGCATCAAGGGGAATATATGTAATTTTCGTGCATGGCAGAATTTTACACGTAGTGCACTCATCAAACCATCTAGATATGTGCACCCAAGCGTGAAACTAGCGTCAATATAGATGTACACACAAAGAGGTGACCCAAAAGATAAATAATAATAATAATAATCATATTTATTGACAGAGGGGGGGATTAAAATCCGATAATAAAAGTTGATGATATTTACATAAAAAGAGAAATTTACTTCAAATAGAATTCATGGAATAAATTAAAAATCCGAATGTATTTTCGTGCAAATTTACAGTTCTCGATCCCCTTGAGGATACGGACAGGTGATTTGCGATTATGATCACGATATAGGAACGCAGCTTCATCGGCGCCTATCATTTTCCAGGATAGATCGTATAAAACAAGCGGCGAGGGTAGAGGGCAAGGGGGGAAAAACTGGCGAGGATATTTACGTTGGCGAGCCTTGAAGAGAGACCGCGCATCGGCTCAGGTGGACTGTCGGCCACCATTACTTTACACAACATCGTCGGCAGCTATGTTTTGTGGCCAGTGCGACCACACTCGCCGGTGGAAATTTCGCAAAATTAACGGAGCGCGCGCATCAAACTTGGAAGCTTTGAGCTTCATCGAATCGTGCGTCAGCGAAAAATTATGCACCCAAGTTATATGAGGAAAGCGCGAATCCTCCGACATCCTCTGACGCGGATCCACTCACACGGCATGAATGAAGAGCCCCGTCACACGCATGACGCAAAGTTATACGTGCACGCAGAGAGGGGAGTTATATGCGCGTATAATTACGCTTCAAAATCACGGATACCCGCCTCGAGTGTTTCACCCGTACTTGAGATACTCGAGGAAATATTAAAGAGAATATTTAGATTTCATTAGACTGTACATTAATTTCTATATATTGATCAAATATAAAATTCTGTAATGATACACAGTTGAAAAATTTGTGTTAAATTTAACAAATATCACCTGTCCCAAACGGTCCACAGAAATTTTTGTGTTAATTTAACATAATACGGATATGTTAAATGGTGACACGAATATTGTGTTAATATTTTAACATAAAATAAATGCAAACTTCAAATAAACTTAAAATAAATTTTGTGTAAAATTAACATAGTTTTAATGTAAAAATTAACTAAAAAAATTGTTAATTTTACATTTTATCACCCCCACTTATATTATAAAGTAAAATTAACATTTTTTTTCTGTGAATTTTAACAGATAAATCTTGTCACTAATAATACGAAACATATTTATTGTGTAAAATTAAAAATAGATATACATTGTGTTATTTTTACACTTTTTTTAGTTGTTTTAATAATTTAACATTTGAGTCCAATTAACATAACAGCAATATGTTAAATTAACACATGAATGTGTTAAATATTTAACACAAAAATTTTAACGGGGACCGTTTTTAACAAGAAAACACACATTTTCCAACTGTGTAGTTACATATATATATATATAAGTACAGATTTTATATTACCAATACATTTATAATTATACACCGAGAGAATTTTTTCTTAGAATTTAGCCTGAAAATCATGGTAATCGTGGTATGGAAAGAATTTTATGAGAATTTCTCTGATTAATATTTGTCACAATAAAAATAATATCTCTATCACAATAAAATATAAAACATGTTTTAATTTCACTAAACTGCATAGTAAAATTAATCAAACATATTTTATATTTTATTGTGATAGATATTATTATTTTTATTGTGATAAATATTAATCAGAGAGATTCTCATATAAAATTCTTTCCATACGATATTGTTCCACAATTACCATGATTTTCAGGGTAAATTCTAAAAGAAAATTCTCTATGTATATATATAATATGTAATTAATGTTTTAAGTTCTCAGATTCCTAATTTTTGAGAGAAAGTGATTTAAAATTATCTGAATAAATATAACAAAAGTAAAGATAAAATAGAAGTACGTTTTACAAATATTATTATTCATTTAATAGCACGCGTTGTACCGATTACTTATATATATCATGAAAAATATGCGCGATTTAACCTCTGTTAAAAGCCATTCTATCGAAAAGATACGACCAACAATATGAAATGTGATCGTAACTCTAACTATATAGATTGGATTCAGGATAACAACTAAAACCATTCGTGTTATTTACCAAAAACAAATCTATACAAATGTTATTTCTCGTTTAGTATCAAGCTTGTATCGCACATTGTTTCTGTTATCTATCTACGTAGATAAATTCTGTTCTGCTCTGCTTACTTTATTCCTTTGCAACCAGATATTATATATTTAAAAGTTTTATTACTGCTCGATATAAATGCCTTATGTCCAATACAATCAGTCCCCCATTGTTAACGCAATTTATACTTTCTTGTTGTAGATGTCGACCCAACTCTAACTTACTGTCGCAAAAAATTGCGCGAGAAAAAACACGGTATTAAGCGTCGTTAATTACTATATGGGATATATTCCTAATCCGCAATTTCATATTTTAATTAATTTTCGAAAATAGTGAGAGAATGTGTCGACGTATTTGTTCACGAACGCTTGCATTATCTATGTTGCAACTATCCTATAGGATAGAAAATTTGTTTGTCGCAAATAAGTTGGGGGATACGAAGAGCCGAAGAAACTTGACGATGATGCGGCAAGTGAATCGGAAAGAAATGCTTTTTTACTGACGATAGCTCGCGCCCAGCGGCGCTGTAATCAATTCATTTACGTAACCGCGTTAACACAATTTCTGTGGGATGTCCGTGAATATAATCAATACTTTGCGGGACTATCTTTAATAAAGAAGGAGTTAAAAATACAAGCTGCGGACACTGTCGCAGCTATCGCTATCGTTGCTGTAATCTTGACGTCGAACAAAACAATGTTCGGAAATCGTGCCCTCGAATGGAATACCAAGTTCAAATCGATAAATTCTAGAGTTAGATTTAATTATACACACGCTCGATTCTTTTGTAATATAAAATTCCAACATTTTTTTCTAGCTAAATGCCTCACGATATATTTAGGAGTAATAAAATATGAGAATTAGAATCATCTTTCTGCTCGTTAAATATTCCAGACAAGGAGCTTTCGCTCTTTTCGAGATTTCCGTTTTCGAAACTTAAACTATTTTTTTAGATGCTGGATATCGTTGACTAGAATTGCGAAACTATGCAAGAGTGGAGTAGAAGAAACCGAAGAAACATTATAAAAAAGAGCTACGTAATATACAGTTATCAAAATCCGGCAATGAAAATTAATCGATGCTGCTGTATAATTTTTTATTTTTAATCGACACACAATATATTCTTTAATATCAACTTTTACACGTAATAAAGAAAATAACGATTCTTTCGTACAACACGATTTATTTGATAAATAAATTCTAGCGTTCTCGTTTTATTTTTTTTTTTTTGAGATTGCGAAAAAAATGGTTGGAAAACATGGAAATTTCTGTGCCCCTTTTGCATAGTTTCGCGTTTACGACCCTCCGAGGGAGAGAATCGATAGTGCGCTCCTAATAGGTCGAGAGAAACGTGCACAGTACCTGTTTGAAGCCGCGATACATGACGCGGATCTCCTGGCGGGAGAACTTGGTCTGTCGCAGAAGCTCCTCGATAGGCACCGGCCTGGTGGTCTGGTGCCTCGCCCTCGTGGTCTCGAACTCGAAGAACGCCTCTTCCGGTCCCGGCGAGTCCGGCGGGGTCGCCATGACCTTCGGTCCTGCCGCCGCCTAAATTGTCGAGAGCCCAACAAGACGGCAAGCGGCGGCTCCTTTTCCCGCGCTTCCTGTCCCTCTTTTATATCCGGCGTCCCGTGAGGTCACACTATCATCGTCGTCACGTTTCCCGTCATCGTCATGCGGTTTTTTTTTTCTTTTTCTTTATCGAGATCAGCCGCGTCTCGCTTCACTTCCTTCTCTCGATCCCGGCGCGTCTGTCAAGACACGTCAAACTTTCTATCTCTCTCTTTCTCTTTCGAACGAGAAATATTTCCCACGTGATCTCCTCGTACGAACCGTATACGCTATTCAGTTAGTAACGGACGTGTAATATAATAAAGTGCGATATTTTTAACGTTCTAATTACATGCAACGCGTTTATCGATTATATCAATATTCCTTCCGATCGGATAATTAGTTTCGTCTTTACAACTGAACAGGTGACGAAGTGGATGCCCAAAGGGGACGCGAATGCACGAAATTTGCACGAGAGAGATTCTCCTTCGAAGTAATATATACTCCATCTTTATGTTAAAAATTTAAATTTTCCTTTTATAACGAATAATGTAATCATTCTTTATATATGTGTATATATATGGAGAGGGTTTCTAACTTATTATTATATTTATAAATCACACTGCTGATTGAATGAAAATTTAATTTCGTTTGACGTATCTCCGTTTCGAATAGAAATTACCTTCAAAGTTATTTCTGCATTTAGAAAAATTGCGTTATTTCCAGCATTTGCAGAATATTCTGACAATCTTACAAAACCGAATATTGAAATTCGTCGCGATGGCTTTGGAAGAGAGAACTCACTTTGTGGTATTTGTCATTTACATCGGTAATGGAGCGTGATTTCTCGGCGCTTGGCATAAGTCCCACATGAAGGAAAGACATTGCGAATAAAAATGGATTCGGATAAGGGGTAAGGGCGGAGGAATCTGATATATATATATATTCCCAACCGAGTGCTCAAAGTTCCTCGCGATCCTAGGGATAAACTTATCCTCCCTCCCTCTCTTCCGGTTTGATAGTAGCGTGCATACGCGCTATTAATCACCATTAAGTAAGGACATAAGCTGAAGCTGTGCGTCTTAGATCTAGATTTCGGGGTCACTCCCGCGAAGAAAGATCGTAAAAATAGCCCGAGGAAGGGTAAAACGGGCGAATATCTCACTCGCATAAAAATCGATGACTTCGCAAAAGGTTACAGTGCCAAAACTTCAAAATCGATTCGGGGTGCGGTCGCTCGAAATTTATTAACAAAAGCCAGAAAGCGCAATTCTCTCGTAAGATTTAACAGCACGGAGTGTAGACTTACCGATACACGAAATCTCTACTTTCTTTCTTCTTATCAGGCTACTTTTTCTCTCGACACGGAAAGAAGTTAAGAAATAAACGAGGAAAGAGAGAAAAGAAAACTATTATATCGGATCTATTAATTTAATTAAATTAGCGTAGCAAATTTTTCACATTTTTCTTAGATATCGCGTAAAAAATGTATTTTCGGTATTATCCGTACATTCGTTACCGAGAACAATAGATCTATAGTAATATAAAATAATGTGGTTGGTATTTGATATTAATGTAAAAGATGGAGTAAAAGAATAATAATTCCACTAACAAAACCGCCCCGAGGCGGTTTGCGGCGCAACAACTTTTCTACGCGCTATGCTGCTTTAATCAACGTTAAAAGACGCGGATTTTTAATGGAAAATGTTAAAGATTAATGTCGAAATATTTATATCGCTACGATCGCGTAGATATAAAGTAACGTGGTATATGAGGTCAATAGGCATATTGTATACGGTGTATAAATAAAGCTCTTCGTCGTACCTGTGCTTAATGACGCGGAAACAATTACAATGGTCAATTTATGTAAACTAGCATTTCAGGAAAATGTTAAAAAATGTCACGAGAGCAATAATGCAGTTCATCAAAAGTAAAATCTTTGACATTCACAAACCTTTGAATTTGTCTTCGGTATATCGCATTTATTTCAACGCAGTCTATTTCATTTAATAATTAAACGATTGGAAAATTTATAGTCATATTAACAATTATAGTCATATTTAACTAATAATTACTTATAAAAAATTGTGTGATCCAATAGATTTTCCAAAAATGACTAGATTTCTTATCGGAAAGAAATGTAAAGAAAAATTACAGATAGTCAATGATGAGAGATAATGACTTCATAATTTGAGTGATAGATTTTATATATGTAATATATATATATAATTTTTCTATATATTCGATTATATATAAACTTTGAGGTAAACTTCTTTTTTACTGAATCGCGAGATCAGTTTTTAGCAACCTGTTGTTATTTCTTATACGCGTCAATTGTGAATTCGACTCCGAATCGTGAATAACTTTTCAATTATGCAAAATTATTTTTTTTTTCAAGATGGACGAGATTTGCATTTCAAAGTCGCCTGCCTCAATTATCATAATATAACAGACGCTAAGCTGAGCGCACAAAAACAAAAGAGGATTTGTTATACATTTTCTAATGTAAAGTGCAGTATCGTTTCTTACGCCCCAAAATTGAACATTGCAGTTTGATTAATGGATATTGAGCTACTGGAGCGTAACAGGAGAGTACGTATTATGAAACACATAATGGGATATTACAGGAGAAACCTCTCTCGCGCGTGCTGTAGTATAACGTTTGAAAATTTAATTAATTTACAACTTAATTAAAAATTTATCCATCACCGACTTCTTTTCTCATTATTGTCGCTAAAAAAATCAGTACCGTTAATATTGATATCGGATCGAAGGTTTTAAAGCTTTTAAACGAGCTTCCGAGAAAGATAGAGGATATATCTCTCAGGTTGCGATAGAATGCCGTTTAAAAATAAAAAAAATAAAAAAAAGATTACGTATTAAAAAATGGTCACCTGTTAACGAAGGAGAGGATGCGTTGGCGATAGCAGCACTGCGATAACGAACTGCGACGACTCTCTATCGGTCCACAGCGCGGGTATAGATAGGGAAAAGGGGGATGGAAACGCGCGTCGCGCGCGTAACCTATCGCGGATCTCCCGTTTGGTCAACGCGCGAGGATCGCGGCGACGGTCCCGGGAGCGAGAGGCAGCAGCGGCTCGCACGCGGCTACATCAGCGGCGGCGGCGGCGGCGCCGATGATGATTATTGTCGTCGATTCGAGCGGGTGAATCACTCGGCGACGCGGTTGACGACCCGCCCGCCGTCGAGCGGGGAAACGACGTCGCGGCGACGAGACACGAGGACGTCAACTCGCCTCGATCTCCATAACATGATCCCGTCGCGCCGGCCCTTAACATCGACTCGTACCGATCATTATCCGATGTGAAGGAGAAAGAGAGAGAGAGAGAGAGAGAGAGTGGCAGCGAAGATATCTGGAAATCTCGCGATGCACTACCGGTGCCCGCCCGCGGGAGGGTTAAAAATCTCACGAGCGCGAGCGCGACGATAGAAACGATCCGAACTGATACGCGACCGGCGGTACACTGGTCGCCCGGATAGAGCGCGCCTAGACGGCACCGCCGCCGCTCATTGGCCGAGCGCTTCGGCCAATCGCGACGCAGCAGCGGCGGCGGCGCGTCAAACTATCGCGCCGCCGATTACCATAGACATATAGATCAATATAGATCGCCTCTATCCCATCTATTTTATGTAACCATCCGTTGAAAGAGGACGGACCTACTTGGCTCTCGCTATCCTTTTCCAATGCACTGATGAGCTTTGATCCTTTCGCTGCTTCGAATGCTAACACTTGATAACACTTATCGGCCCGTATATCAACACTCATTCACTTATTCACAACACGTACGATCGGAAAATCGTGGCTGATCACACGAATTATATGAAGAAACGGACTAATTATCACGATCTAGCCGATGCAATGGCCGTTGCCACTCGGTCGCCCGTTCCTTTGTTTCCGCACTTATTCACTCGCGGATATCGAATTAATGCGATAAGCGATAACTGCCCGTCACTTGGCGCGATATTCCCGATGTTTACGTGCACTCGCGATGCACGTCGAACGAATAAATCCCGCGAAACACGACGATCGTCCACTGCATCACGCGACACCCGCCCGTCCGTTATGCGCAACGCAAAATACTCGAGTTTTTCTACTAAACATTTGAACTACGTGCCAATTCACGTCGCTCCCTGATTCGTGGATCCTATGTTCACTCGATTCGCGACATGAGGGAGTACCAACTTTGAACTATCCTGTATACGCCGAGAATTTTTTGTTAATGTTATATCGTCGTGTATATTTTAAATTTTTTATAAATTATATAATTGTAAACATATATATTTATGCCGATTATCGCGGATTTCTTTGACACGCAGATGAAATCACTGGAGATAAAAGCGTATCCTAAAGAAAATAGAGATATTATAGAAACAGAAATATATATAGATATAAAATAATAAATAGATGGATTGTAAAAATCACTTACGAAGAATATAAGTTATTTCACAAATTAACAGATTTAATTCCGTCACGCTAATATGACATTATCACGCAAATATATATATGCGTGACAGAAAGCAATAATTTGAATAAGTAGTATATATCTATACTGCAAGCGCGAAAAATTTTGTTAATCAAGATTTAAGAAATTAATTAATCGTCTTACACGCGTAAATGAGTATCATTATGAAATAAATATTATCTTATCATAGATATATTGCATTGTTTAATGGAATATTATTGCAATTATAAATTTTATAAAAATGCAATTTTCAAAATATAATTTTTATATTTATAATATATATATGTAATATATAAAACTCTTATTATTATTATTATTAATTATTGGATGTAGAAAATCGGAAAAAATATATATAAATTTAATAAAAATTATTACATTCATATTTTCTTTACAATAATTAGCGTAAAATAAATTAAATAAGTAATATATATATATATATATATATATATATATATATTTCGATGACGTATATAAATATCATTACTTGAAAGAAAAATTACGCAACAAAGATGACCTTTATAACTATCTCATCAATTAAGAAAGAACAAATTAGAGTACCATCTACCTTATCTCCGTTGCAGTAGAGTCTAGGAATTAGTTCGCGTAATTAATTAACAGGAGATTATATCAAGCAAGTTTAACCAAACGGTGTTTCCTCCTTTAAGTTCAACTTGTGGCTTTAACGTTAGGTTAATTTAATTGCTCGTTTCCGACCGGATGAGCATGCATATTTTATTAGAAAAGAGATATACGATCGCGCAAATATTCCTCGACAACGCAAATAATTCTAAAATCATACACGTAATTATAAATAATGTCGTAATTATAAATAATCGTTCTAAAGACTTTTCGGATCTTAGCGTAGGCGAACTGGCTTAAAATATTTACATCGAATTTTATATGCAAAACGATTCGACGTTCTTATAATAGTCGATGGAAGTAATCAATATACATATACATATACGGATGATATGCTATATAGAAAAAAAACACAATATATACAATATAATCATATATATACATAATTATCCGAGCATGCGCGTTAAAAACAGTCCCAGCAAATTGTCGTTTTTAAATATTATATTATGTATACAAGAATATATTAATAAAAGAATGCCATTTGACCCTCTGTCTTTCTAAAAATTTTATATACAAGTTTTTAGAGACACAATAAAAAATATTAAAACATTTTTATGATTATCTTTAATTATTACATATAGCATTTTTATTACATAGCATAGAAAGCTTTATTTATACTGTATTAAGACGAAAAATCATCTATTCTACAAGAATATTCTCAGCTACGTTTTTCAGAAATCTTAATTATTTCTTTTCCAAAATTTGATAATTAATATATAATGTTATATTAATTTTTTTATTTCCGCGCTCGTATTTGGCGCGCAAAAACGTCTAGCACCTACCATCAGTCATGGCATAGTCAATGCAATAGATGGGCTTTCTTTTCCGCGCAAGCGCGGTCGAACACGATCATCCGATGTCCGATGCACTTCAAGTCAGATTTGGTTAGGTTAGGTTGCCGTGTGATAATATGTTAAAAACATGGATTTGGTATTATTAAAAAGTAAATTTCGCGGTACGATGCTGGGCGTTTTGGTCGGAGATATTCTTGGAAGTCCATACGAGGGCAAAAAAGTTGTGTCGGCTCGCAAAAAAATTTATTTGCAACGGAGGCTCGATGCATTGGACGGAACAAGGTTCAGAGGTTGGACTTTTGTTTTGAAAGTTTTTTATTTATAATAAAGTTTCTCACGACGTCTACTTTTTTGTTTTTCTATTATTTTCCGCGCGAGATTTATTGCTGCATAAAATTTAGTTTTCTATATATGTCTTAGTTTATTTAGTAAAATAAGTATTAATTTTTTAATATAATATGATTATTATTTAATATAATAAATAAATAAAAATTCTTTTTATTGTATAGAGCCCGTCATGGAGTTTACAGATGACTCGGCAATGACCCGTTCTATAGCTGAGTCCTTGATTGAAAAACGAGATTTGGACATTGTTGATGTAGCAAAACGATTTGTGGAAAGTTATTACCAAGAGCCCTATCGTGGTTATGGAACTGGTAGTATAAGCGTCAGTATTAGTATAGTTTTAGCATTTATTTATATAGTTTTAATCTATTTATATTTAAAGAAATATAATATGCATGTTAGGCATATAAATTTATATCATACATTCAAATTTGTTTCTGATGTGCATATTCAAATACTAATATAATATAATAAGATACTTTTATAATTTTCCCATGGCTATATAGTTTGTAATAATAATAAATTACAACAAATCTTCTGTACATGTATGTAGGTACTTAAGAAATTAAGGAAATTAAAGAATAAAAAAATTGACTCAGAAATAGATGTCAAAGGTCCAGCAAAGACCATATTTGATGGTCGAGGTTCTTATGGTAATGGTGGTGCAATGAGAATTGCACCTGTATCATTGTTTTCATATGACAATTACGATAATCTTTTACATTATGTGAAAGAAGTGACACAAATTACACATGCAAATGAGTTGGGGATAAACGGTGCTCTATTACAAGTAATTGCAAATTGATTATCATTAATAAGAAGAAAAATTCCATTTATCTGTCCAGATATCTGTTACACAAAAGTTTGTTGTTACCACAGGCTATAGCAATTCAACAAAGTCTATGCTTACATCCCAGTGAAGAATTAAACGTTTCTAATTTTATTAACGATCTTATACACAAAATGGACAAAATTGAGATTGGTGAAAGGTATGCTTAGTGTGCAATATGCATATATGTAGATATATTTGAACAAAAATATTACATTTAAACAAAAATTCTAATAATAGCATATAAATTATAGCCAGCCATATAAAGAACGATTAAGAATAGTAAAGAATCTACTTTCCGAAATTGGAGATGAACCTAATGAACAAAGGATAGTTAAAGAATTGGGTGCTAATGTTAGAGCTTTGGAATCTGTCCCTACTGCAATCTTTTGTTTTCTAAGAGCACAAAGACGTATAAAAAGGATACGAACTAATAATCCTGTTAGAAGAGCAATTCAATACGCTGTAAGTTATAAATTTTATTTTAAAAAACCACAGCACGCATACATATAGATTAATATTATTGATACTGCACAGAAAAATATTTGTAAGTGCCATTTATATTATAATTTAATATCATATCTTTGTTATTATTTTATAGATTACTTTGGGGGGTGATACAGACACAATTGCTAGTATGACCGGCGCAATAGCAGGTGCTTTTTATGGCTATGAAAAGTTCAGTCGACGGCTTTTATCACATTGCGAACAAGCAGATCGATTTGAAGAATTAGCTGATGAATTACTGGATGTAGTAACATCTAGGGCATAAATAAGTAAATATTATACATAAGAAAATTATACATAAAAAGATCAAGTGAGAGAAGTTGTGAAAACACATTAAATCAAAATTAGAAAACATTCTATTAAAATGTTATTTAAATTAACTATCACATTTATATAAATAATAAAAAATACATTTTATAGCAATGATCAATTAGTAACAGTTTTATTAATGCAGAAGACTATGTTCAACCTTTTTGGTGTACATATTTTATTTACATTATGCTCTTTTGAGCTCCGTTCAATAATTTATTATTGAAGCGACATGCTTTTCACTAAATATAAATTTATAACTACAACACAGATTACTATCTATGTTTTAACTATTTTATCTATTTTATGCTCTCATTTACATTGGTAAACATATTTATTTCTAATACGCACGCAAGAAATTAATCATGTATTTGGTAACTGAATTATTTGGAAAAACAAATCAGTATGACTAGTGTTGATAATCTTTTTTATACTACTATAGTCTCACTACAAAACTTGGACTTGTGATATAATAGCGTTCTGATTAGATTTACAAAAGCAAGAAATAATATCGATATTTTAAATAGAGGGAAAATTTTATATAAACAAGAATATAAATGTGAAACATACATTTAAAACAATTTGAGTTATTTCGTTTTAATCAGTTTCCTAACTTCTCTCAATCACAGAGGTTTTAAATAAAAGCGTTTATCACGTGATCAGTCTGTAACTCTATTGAAGCATGTACGATAAAAGTGCAAAGTTCATTATAAATATGTTGAAAAACTCAACTAAAAAATATAATTGTAAATAGCAACGATACATATATCGTGAGAATGCGCAGTGTCTCTTATATAACTATAAAAATTTACTAATCCTTATTAATATAAAATAATTGTCATTTTATCATATATTTAATATTTAATTTTCAAAACAATTTTTTTTGTTTTTGTTTAAAATATTCAATTTATTTATATATCATATTTTGTTAAAATAAATAAATATAAGGAAATTTCAAGAAAAAATATGGATTCTCAATAAATAAGAAAAATAAAATTTTCAAAAATTAATGGCGGATATCAAAATAGATAAAAATTTGGCGATTTTGGATTCGTAATTTACAAGATTATACATCCTTATACGTCACTTATTCTCACGGACCAGCCATGGTTCTATATATACATTATTATAAATAATTTGAAGATCATATACTCTGAACAACAATTATGAACACAACGAAGACATCATGATTATACTCAACAGGGTATACGTTTGCAGCGATGCCAATTGCATATTCTCTCTTATACTTTGGTATATGCCAGCTTTACAAAGTCTTTAAGAAAAATGTTTTTAAAAAATACGTTTTCGAGTTGTAAATTAATAATTTATATCTGTAGATATAGTTTTTCGATGACCGAATAAAAGTTTTAAAATATATCATGGGGAATACGAAATATAATTAAATATATTATGGAAAACGATTTTATATATTGTAAAAATAGAAATATCTTGATTTCTATAGCAAATATAGATTTTGTGCGAAAGCTGCAAGCGAGAATATAAAATATTTCCCAAAGTAACAAAGTAACGTGTAAACAGCAAAATATTTTTATAATATTAAAATGGAAGTGACACGTAACAATTTTAAATTTTTACACAATGGAAAAATTTTAACGAATCAGCATACACACGCACAATCTCATTCTCTTTCTTTAAAATAGTATCTTATCAATAAAAATTAGCCAGAGATCTCTAAACATGTTTCTAAAAACATTATAAAAATGTTTCTTTCGATATATCTCAGTCTCTATTGCCTTCAAAAATATCGTCTAAATATCGGTTTGCGCAATTTTAATATTTCTAATCAATTCTTAACAATATTCCAATAATGATAGGAATCGCTCTTTCCATATCTACCAAAATTATATTAATAAGAAATATCTGTGAAACGTTTTTTACGCGAAACAGCGCTCTGAAGTTCTTAAAATAAAAAATATTTAAGTCTAAAATTTATATATATTACAGGTTCTTTATAAATTCAACCTCCTTACAAAAGCCTAGGTTTTTTTTTATAAAACGTACTTATAAAAAAATTCCGCGCTTTAAATAGGTTGAGCTTTTTTGTACAAAAGATCGATTTTATAAAAAGTCTGTAACATATATAAACTTTAATTATGCAATTATACTGACAATCTTCTATAGATTTAGATTGGATTTGATTGCCCGATAAATATCTAAACGTCATCATAATTTTTCAGACGATTATTAAACATTTAAACTTTTGCGACGCTTTTAATTTTCATTATCTTATATCTTGGTTCCTCGAACTGAGAGAGGATATTGCAACCGAAAAGATAAAGTGATATAAAAAGATAACAAAATATTTTTTCGGTGGGAGATTTGAAAGTTATCTTAATCAAGGACGAGCATTTTTTAATCAAACATGCAAGCTAGGATTTGTATAAGGCAGTTTCCAATCCGAGCGCATGTTCTCTGCCCTTGACTAGCACATTCCTTTCTCCTGTTTTTTCGGTTATCCTGCCGTTCTTTTTTGCCCGGCCTCAACAAATTGCAGTCTTCGTCGCATTTATATGTGCCGATCCTGGGTGTATTAGACAACCTGGACGGATGAACAACAGCGGAACTCCGAAGCTGCAAATTTGTAAAAAAAATCGTATTAAGAATAAGTCAAATTAAAATAATATTTATACACGTCAACTTTTATTTATAGTTGATTAATTTAATTCTTTCAATCTGTTCCAAGAATATCTTCAAGAGAGATAAATCAATGCAAACAATGATCGTCCGATTAAACATACATATACTTACGTTATCATTCTTCGAGTTCTCGGGATGTCCGAGTATCTTGGAGACGATATGCACGCACTCTTCGTTCGTCAGAATGCCGCTCGCCATAGGACCACTGACGAATTCCCGATCGTTCATAAGGAGGTATCGCACGCTGAAGCAAATGTCGTCCGAGAGTACGAGCCTCTTGTTGACCGGAAGAGGTTCGATTCCTTGTCTTCTACATTCAGCCGCGGCCCACCTGTCCAACGCGGAAAACAGGATGCACTCGCTGCCGAGATTTAGAGTATCGCGATACGTTATTTCGGCGACTTCCTGGACGCTGAGTTCCTCGAAATGTTCTTGGTCCAGCACTGTCGCCGGATTCGAGTCGATCACAGACAGGCACTTGAGCAGAAGATCGGTGCACACAGCGGCTGTACAAAGGGTGAGCAAAAATATTAATTAAAATAAAATATCTGGAATATTAAATGAGACAGGCATAAACGAAGGAAATTAATCTTTCCTTTAGTTTCTGCCTTTTTTAGATTTCAGAAAAGACAGTTTAAATTATATATTAATTATGTATATAACTTTTTTTTTAATGATATAACTTTATTCGTGATTAAACGCAAATAATAATTGAATCGAATATTTATTTACAATTGTCCGACTGTGCCCGAAGAAAACTGAATTGCGCGTAATCACGAGAAGAAAAGCGACACATACCTATCGCACCGGCATCGTCTCCGGGCGATGCTGCGGTCGGTGAGTTTGGCGATCTATCGGAGCCGAAACTTTCTCCCTCTCTCAGATCGTTTGCATAGAGTCCCAGACCTTGATAAATCTCGAGTATCGTCGATGGTGTTAGATGATTCTCGAGATATATCACAGCGAGTTTCGCCAGTCCAGGACAAAGGTACTGATGAGCCGCGTCGAGCGTAGCCCTGGCTGTCGACACCGATATAAAATTGACGGGCTCGTCGTGAAGGTATCTGCACAACATTGAACATATTATTAGAAACAAAAGATTCAAAGAAGGAAATTACTTTAGCGAAAATAATTTATTCGACTATTGTAATAATATTATCGTAATATTTCGCATTTCGAGCGAAAAAACCAAAAAAATATCACATGCAAGATTCTTAAGATTCTCAAGATTATCTCGATTAACGCGACATTTCTAAACATTTACAATTAAAAAAATGCTTAGTTCAATAGTTTCAAATAAGACATTCATTACAATAAGTGTCATCGGGCACCTCTTAAATTAAATCAAGAGACAAATTTTTACCTGAGAAAATGATGAAACGCCCGCTTGTCAACGTGTTGCAACTGCAACAACGGGGGTGAATCTGTTGGTGGTGGTGCAAACGGACCTGTGAGCATCGCCCGAAACCATTCTGATCTTCTGGCTAATTGGTCTCGCTCGACACAATACGTCCACGAATCGCCAGGCAATCCGGCCTGTGTTTCAGAATGCATCAATCATTACGACAATGTCCCTTTATATGTTCAAATCGTGCATACAAATAACAATGTCTTCACATAATTTAAAGTTTACTTTGCTTTAGGCATTTTTTAATTGAAACTTAATTATATTTTACTAGACAAAATTTAATTGTTTCATTTTTAGAGATAAAGAAAATGATTAATTCTTTTTTCTTTCTTTTTCATCTTCTGATTAAAAAAAAAGATAATTAAAATAATCAACCTTATTTTACCAATTAATCAACCTTATAAATAAATAATCTCGAGAAAAGTTTCGCGTTAAATTTATATCATATCGAAAATTATAATTATTTAAACGAAAAAAATTTGCATTTATTATGCATTATAGATACATACCTCAAGCATCACAACGTTACAACGATCTGCGGCTTGCAAACCGTTCTCAGGCGCTTGAGGGGCTATAAGAGGAGCTCGAGACATGTCTACAGGAAGATCCTCGTGGGATGTCTTCGTAATCAATGGTGAGATCTGGATCTTGGAGTAAAATCTGCTTAGCAATCCTGTTTGGGACTTTTCGCGCCGCTTCTCAGACCGGATCCGAGTGCATCGAGAATCGCCGTCTACGAAAAAAAGGTAAGATTTGATTTAGACATCAATGGGCCATAGAAAATCTTACTATCGCGCACGCAAAAAACGTATAAAAAAAGTTGTTAATTAACAATTTTCATGAAATAAAACTATCTCGCGCTGGTATAAAATAACGCAACTTTCTACTAAATAAATTATTCTATTATGCTTGTCCTGCAACGTGTTGCATCGTCGCGCGCTTGCACCACATTGCGCATCTTCGGAAATATATCCATCATCGATAGCTTTATGTTCTCTTCCTGTTTTTTTTATAAAGATATTCTTGCTTACGAACTGTCCATGATTCATGAAATGTCGTTATCTCACGACGGTTCAATGGGTTCGATTTTTGCGCGTTTTATCGATCATTACCGTTTACCTTGCATCGACTGCTATGCCAATGTTACAAGGGATACAGTATCTAATTCACACATAGGTTTGGCAGTGTTTGCAGAAGATAGGACTTGTGTTGTAATTACTTATTGATTTTTAATGATAGAAATAGATAACACAATATGTAAGTGTTTCCGAGTAATATTTACGGAATTAAATAAATATTATTACAAGATATATATTGAATAAAAAGAAAGAGAAAACGATTCATATACGAGCGAAAGAAATGCTTGCAAGTGATTTTACAGAAGTCCTGCATCTATAGATATAGTATATTAAATATAGTATTCTTGTGCAATCTCTGCAACAAATAAGCTTATCACTTACACGAAAAAGGAATTCCTGGTATAAACTCTTATTCGTATGACTAAACTAGACTAGAAATACATAGATAGTATTACTCATAAAATTGATTTTTTTGCATTAAAAATGTAGTAAAAATAAGTGGTAAACATGAGATTTATCTCTTCAAGTGTAAGTACATTCGGATTATAAATGACATAAATAAAAAAAATAACAAAATATATTGCACTGACTATATTTCGAATTTAAATAATTTCAAAATTATGTATAGTGACAGTCTCTTGATATATATGTTGTATGTATCGTTGCATTCATACGTTGTATTAGCGAAACCAGCTGAACTTGTAAAGTTATCGAACCCAAACATTGATTTCAAAAGCAAACGCAGCTACTAACTTTTTACTTCTGCACTGTATATCGATGAAATTGATACTAATACTAAGACGATATACTAACACGAGTAAGATGCCGCTCTATTGACAAAACAGCGAGAAATGTTTGATAGCAACCGTTCCAGCTGGCTATAACTCTCTTTAAACTCTAAACTTTTATACTCCAATAAACTCTATACACAAGATACGCGTCTCTATTTTGTACTAACCGAATTAGATTCACAAATCTTTATTTTAAGTCTCATCGCCCGTTTTATTTTAAGTACACAAAATGGGATAAAGAGTGCAATTAAAAAAAATTGCCACTAATTATTTATCAGCAATAAATATGATTCATTTTGATTCGTTTAGTCTTCAATTTTGCACGCACGACTAAATTAATCTTAAAGCAAACTGCATTTAGAAAACTGTTATTATACTCTCGAAAATAATGCTAATAATTTTTTTACACATAAAAAAGAACTTTTCTTCATACGTAATCACTTCATAAAACCGAGAAAAATCGAAAAACATTTGTCGCATTCACTAGGAAACACTTTGTTCATTATCCATCGATATCGTTAATGAATAAGAAGACACATCGATTGGACAAGAAACTCGGGAAGGGCAGCCCTTTCGGAGCGAGAAATCTCGTTCGACTGACAGATCGAGCTGTCTTGTGTCTCCATCGGGAGTGACTCAGATCCTTTCAGAGGGATCGGTTAATACAAAATGCGCGTGTTTGGATTTCATCGGTCGCAAGTAATAATAGTTTATAAATGTATCGTCGAATGCGTGCGTGAGAGACCGTTTAAAAGGCGTCGGGGAATACTTGTGTGCGACAAGAGGGGCACCTTATCGATACCGCGAAGCTGCAGGAACCAAGCGACGGAAACGGAGTCTGTTTATTATGCTCCGAACTCGAGACGAGTGTCGAAGAATGCGTTATCGTTGGCGTTATATCGAACGATCGTTCATGCCTTGTTAGCGATAAATCTTAGTGCGATATGGAATCGACAAAAAGTGTTATTTTTCTCAGAATTTTTCGTACAATAGTTTGTTTCTTTCCCGAAAATTTTTCTTTTTATCGAAGATGCACGCTGACTACAAATTTTCTTACCGGAATTAAAATAATAAATCGAAAAAGCTTTGATATAAATTCAGATATAAAAAAGTGAGATAAAATTATTTTTAAATTCCTCTAGAATAAAATACAAAATAAGTATAGAGGAATAAAAATAATTTTGTTACACACTTAATATCTGTGTCGGACTCTTACTAGCCCCTTTTATGTCTGAAATTGTAATTCTAAATTATTCTAAAAATAAATTCTTTTTTTCACATTATTAATGTGGACGTGCATATTACAAGGTGTGAACGTCGTTGTTCGTCGACGCAAAAATGCAAGAACAAGCACGCTCTTTTACACTCCGTGGATTTCCGGTAGGTAGAACAATTCTGTCATTGCGAGGAACGCGGATACGCGCCGATCGAGGATATCGGAAGGTGTTAATCGTCGAACACCTGAACCACGTCGTGGGTCGAATGGATAATTGCCGCGTGCGCTAAACGATCGTAATCGGCTATGGTCTCTTTGACGACGTAAGATGCAGGAAGAGACACTAATGATATTCAGAACGTCCGTGAATGAATCTGTTTGAAAAGTCGAGATCTCATGTTCGTTACAACTTATGCGGTGCAAAAATACAAGACATTGTCACCAAAGTACTCGTTCGCGAAATAACGGTGGCTTTTAATATTATATGACTATGACATAAGCACCTTATTTCCATACGGAAAATTTTTCGTACGGAATAATTAAATATCGCTCGTATAATAAAATATAAAAAAAATGCAATAAAAATAAATACCTAATTGTATCGCAAAATTCTGAAGGAAAAAGGATCGATACACTTAAGTAAATTTCTGACGTCAAAAAACATGTGAACGAATGAAAATATAAATTATTATTCGCTCCATACATCATTTGTTGTTGCAAATGTTCTAAACTGAGGCAATAAAAAGTCATATTTCGCAGACCTACATTCGTGCATCACGCGTGTTACACTTCACTTCGTAATTTATGGCAAAGCGAGAGGATCAGTATTGTGCCCCATTATTAATCATCACGCCGCTGTGAGAATTTTAATTTACGCCTGTGTTTATGAGCCGAGGAGTGGCTCATTGAAACAGGCATCACGGATACTCGTAAATATCATTGATTGTGCGTGTAACTGCATTAAGTGTCGCGAGGAAAAATCATACGTTACATGTTTGATGTCATAAGTTATAAAGATAGAAAAATGGAGTTATTAAAAAACAGCGCTGTAAAATAGTTAATATATAAATAAAAGTCGATTTTTTCAACATATTATATACTGTATCTTCTATCTTAAATCATAACGTAACATATTGTATAACATGATAAGATTAACTTGAAGTATGAGCGAACATTATCTCGGAATAAATGTGTTATTTTTGTTTTAACATAAAATTTTTCGAATTATTTATTTAAACGTTGCAAGTTTCTGATGCTATGAAATATTTTTATATTTATATGTACGTTAATGAAATAAAAACTTAAATATAACGTTTATAATTTTTAATTAATTAACATTACATTTGTTAATATTATAAAAAAATATAGTTGATTTTTCAAACGCAAAATATTATCAAGCAACATGACTTTGTGCGACCTCGCCTTATACAAAACTTGCTTGCGAAATCCGCGGATGTTTAGTGAATCACGGTTTTGCTAAAATTAGAACTACGAAATTCCATACACAAGCGCTGTGAATGTCGAGGAATTCGGCGGGACAAAGAAAAGTATAATTTGGAAAATAATCTTTTCACTACCTATAGAGAGTAATAATTAAGAAATTCAAAGAAAAAAATGAATGAAACGCAATTGCATATTCGTGTATGATGCATGTGGGCCCCGTATTCTCTATACAAGATGTACTTGACGAAGTTTGTCTCGCAATGGACCGACTACGAAATAAGGGGAATTTAATAGAATTTAGCGCAACTGCAGTGGTTAATGCAAACTGACGGCTACGCAAGTAATTAAGTTGAACTAGTATCCGCTCGGCCTTTTAATCCAATTAATGCTTTCATTCTACGCACCCGCATTTCAGCAAGATGCATCGGCGCAATAAAGAAAAAAAAGTATGACTAAAAATTTCAAACGTTATTTTTAGACACTACTTATGTCGCACAATGTTTTGCGATTTAATTAATCTCTCGATATTGATTATTCCTTTTTATTTTTTATCAATCTCAAAGAATCAGGTGTCAAGACTCTAATAATATAAATATTTATTACTTTACTTAAAGTTTTGCCATGACAATGAATTATTATAGCGAAATTAAAATTTGAAACGAACCGTGAAGAGCCAAAGAAAAAAATGTTAATTACACTTTAGCGACAATATAATCGCTTATTGCAATTATATATAAGCGCGATCATCGGGGTTCGTCAATTGATTCAATCAGGCAGAAGATGTCGAAGATCTCTTTACTCGAGTTTGCCCGCATACATCATGTAATCGTTTCTTCTCGAACAAATGTAAAGTAATTGCTATTACCATCATCTCTTCAAAAATCATTTTTTATTATTTAATTAATATATTACGATATTACGAATATATTGATTAAATTCCTTTTCATCCAGTTTAGCGAATGCCATTTTAAAATCTTGAGAATCCCTTCTTTCAACTCCCTGTATATTTATATTACAACTGTCCTAACTTTTTAATCTGACTTTTCTTTGCCCTTTTCCATTCGATAAGGTCCGGTGATTTGGATAGTAAACGTATAACAGAGAAATGAGACGAGGAACGAGATATTAGAAGTATACTTTAGATGTGTGTGCACATAAAATTACGCTAAATGTTTGATCCGACTTTTTGTCTTCTTTCCTTCGTCAAGCTCTAATAATTTCAATAGTAAATGTAATCGGAATGCCATAGCGTGTGAAAATGAAAGAAACGAACGAACGAGCAAAAAACCGGTTAATTGAAACGGCAAATTAATTGAACATATTGCGTGACCAGGCCTTGAGATCCAATAATGACCTCTTCAATCGATTTTGCAAAAAGTTGGAATCGATTTTACCGCAATGTCTCAGCATTTCTCTTGATTTATATATAATGTCCCGAAAATAGAAAGGAAAACTTTAAATTTTAAAGAATTTGAAGTCGATCTTTTCTCTGTGAGAGAAATTCCATTAGGAAAAGTATACTTCTCTTAATTTTACTCTATACGCAATGAAAATAATTTCGATTTTTATTTAAATGCTCCTCCTCATCATTCCTCGAATGATCTCGTACAAATGACATCACACAGATAAACAAAGTTCATGATTTCTGGAATCAATTGTACGAGAGATCATTGACCACTTGCGAAAGACACCACAAAAGATTGTCGTTATCACGTCGTATCTCAAGAGGTCCGAGCCTCTTATCTACTGAATTAATTGCCTGATTTTACTAAAAAAAAAGAAAGAAAAAAAAGATTGGCCGGGAAGAATCGATCCTTTTATCATATCTTTTGTTGCAATCAACGATGGCCTAACTGATGCGATCGACATAAAATTTCCGTATTTAAATTACAGTATGATCTCCGCGTTGCGACCAAGTAGTTGAGCTGTAATCCCGAAGGTTCTCCAAGCTCGCGCAATTAAACGAACGCCGTTAAAGGCGACATTTACGAGCGTATACGCGCAAATAACGTACGTCTATTAATAATTCGATCTCGTGTCAACGATGTGCGCATCCAACGATCGTCGTTGCATCGCGGAGGGTGACGAGGACAGCAATGGTCGGGGACAATACAGAAACGTGCGAATTGAATCGCCACACGTGGCACAGCTGCAGCCCTCACAATGTGCGAATGTGCGAAAAAATGTGTGCCGCGCGGAAACCTTGACGCGATCATCTTGGCGAACGTAAATGTGGTGAACGTTGCTGCTGAATTCAGGAAGAGACATATCACGCCTGACATTCATGAATAATCGTGCGTGCGTCGGAGTTTTTAGCGACCGCAAGGTCTCCGCGATTGTGGCGGGTTTCCGCTAAGCGGATGAGAAATTGAATGTCAATATAGAGACGCACTCGTGAAGAGCTAGATAAAAGGTACATCTCGGATAATAATAATTCGAGAGTTGGCCACACTCGATGCTAGAAGCACCACGTATTTTGAATGACGAAATGCGAAAATATAGCTGAATTTTAATTTCTTTTACGTCAGAACGCCAAGAAGAAAATTCTGACTTTAGCATTCAAAAAAATATATAATTGTCAATTAATATTAAATTTGAAAAATTGCTTCACTGTATCAAAATTAAGATAAAAAATAAAATATCAGGTTTATATTATATATATTAAGAGGTACAAATAAATATTAATTTTTTATATAAAATTTAGATTTTTCTTTTTTGTTGCATGATTAAGAATTGTACCCAAACTAGCACTAACGAGTGGAAAAGAAGAAATGTTTATAAAATTGGAGATCTTTCAAGTGTCTCTTATTGATCTATCTAAATCTCTTCTAGATGGTGGCGCGAATTGTTTTTTAGCTCAGTTTTTCTTTAATTTCTTTCTATTGTGATGAAAGGACATTATTTAAAAATGACTTCGATTAAAAGTGACTGACTCGCCTCACCTGATACATAATTCACCCCGTTTTTCGTACTATTATTCATCAACAAAGGCGTTGTATCGCGATCGCTTTGCGGCGTGATGTATTTCTTGAAAAGAGTGAACACCTTTAGCTTCTTCATCATTTGCACTTTATATATAACTGATTGACACTCGCGCGATCCAAGTCGCGATCGATGATCCGCGCGTTATTACGCGCAACTTCTTCTCTCGACGAGGTCTCTCAAGAAAGACGGAATCGGCGAAACCATACCGGTCGAACGACGATCGACAAGTGAACCGATCGCGGAAAGAACATGTGACGTTACACGGGTTTGCCGTCTCGAAACCACTATATCCGCCCTCCTCGACTTTTTACACGGTGTTCGCGATTGATCGACCTGGACAAAAAAATCTTTGCTCCCTTTGATTCTAATTAACCGAACGATTCGAGGCGGAGTACGTTTCCAGTGTATCTGAGATAATGAAACCGCGTGAATCATTATCTCGCCGGCGTGTAACTCCTCTCCCACCCGCGAGAAGAAAAGCCGCGTTTGACCTAGAAAAACGTGCAACATCGAGTATGTAATTCTCCAAGAAACGACTTTATTGGCTTTTTTTTCCTTATCGTTCGAACGGGAAATGTGGCAACGGATGCGGTGAACAACGGAGAAGAAAAGGAAGAAAAGGGATAGAAAGTAAAGAAAAGCGGAAGAATGTGGAAGTGTGAGAGAGTGAGATGAAAATGCTATAGAATGGAAGAAAACCAAAGTGAACAGGATACGCTTCTGTATACGGAAAATTGTCGCGCGAATTTATCCGTGTGTGTAGCGATTAATTCGATATAAACGCGCGTATTACGCATCAATGACTGGTTTAATTATTTTAATAGCTATAGCGATTTGTATTACAACGGTGCAAAATAGTAATAGTTCGCAGTAATAGACCGCTTAATTTATTTATGTTATTCTTCTCATCATTCCGTGTTAAGTTATGAGTTTCGAACATAAGCATGTACACAATTGAAACATAAATTCTTTGCAAAAAAAATTATAAAAGTATATATTACAAAATTATTCAATCTACGCAATGAAAGCAATAATTTTATTGTTGCTTTCATTACGTAGATTGAATAAATGTTAAATGATTAAAGTTTCAATTTAATTCAGCGCAATTTAATTAACTTCCCCATGCAGTAATTTTATTAATTTCCTGTAGTTTTATTAAATTGTTCTCTGTAATGAAATAAAAGGTCCTTACATTTCAAAGGTTTCCACTCACAATCAGTTAATTGTCAACTGAGAAGAAGTTGAGATCGAAATTAGTTTCGCTATGGGGAAAACAATTTGTACAATTGTTTTACTCTTTGACTGTTTATATTGTTGAGAAACATTTGAATATTTAAGAACCGAATATTTATGTTGATTATGATTACAAAGTAAAATAAGGCCAGACAGTAATATAAATGTTAATTTACGAAGGAAAAATAAGGTTCTCTCTCTCTCTCTCTCTTTTCTCTTATTTTACGTAATAGTTTTACCAATGCTCGTGTTCGATAACCGATGAAAATTATCGCAGCTTTATCAGCAATGATAATTACGCGAGGTCACGAATAATTACCGGGCGCATCGAGAAACGACACACCCATTCTATCGATCGTTACTGACTGTAAAATAATATTTAATAAAACAATATAAAATTGCATTTTTTAACGCAAAATGATTGAAAGCTTTATATCTGTGACATATTACTGTTTATCGTTCATTTTATTTCATAACATTATTCTCTTCACATCAATTTTCCAATAATTAATAATGAGATGTAACATCAATATGTAAGAATCTTTGCAATCTTCTATCAGGCTTAAAACAAAATATTTCAAAGTTAGAAATATCCTAATAATCTAAACGTTTCAATAATCTAAAATAATCGCTATCAAATTTAATTCAACAAAATATAATTAATATAAAATAATATAATTTAGTAATTTAATGAATAAGTAGAATAAGTAGAAAATCAAAGAAAATCATCGATAAATCATCTGTTTTGTAATTTCTAAATAATCTTTAGTGAACTCATAATACAAGATACATGTTATCTAAATGACAATTATCAATACACAATATTTTAAGATATACTCCAGCAGCTGCGAAGATTAAAGCAAGATTTGATAATATTTGTAGTGTCAAATTATAGTATACGAAATGCTATTATTTGCTTTAGAATTTCGCAACGCGAGACCGCCGTGCCAATGTTTACATTTTGTCGAATGCATTAGGCAAAAGTGTTTTTTTTTATGCTGAATCATAAAGTAATCGGGATTTTATCGTATGTCATAGGTGCTGGATGAATCAAAGCGGCTCGTATGTCCCTCTCGTATGCACGCAACGCCCGGTGCATAAACTTATTACTCACGCACGTGCACGTGTCCGCAGAATACATTATTATGCATATAGGTGTAATATATACCCGCGAATTTAAATCGACTGACTATCAGGCACGACCGAGCTGATAGCCGCTCGATATTAAGTAAGACCATGGATGATAATTGTAAACTGCTATTATCATGAAAAAAAAAATATGTCCAAGATATGACAGATATTCGGTAAACTGTTGAATCTCATTTTCTTATCGGAAATATTTCAATCAAGCATTAATTTCATTAATTAGCGAATTCCATTCAATCGATATACATTCTTCTGCGAATCGGGGAGATATTGTAATCGAGAAAGAGATTAGGACGAACGGAAGTTCTTGTAAGATACACGCTTGTTCTTCTTCGCTTCACAAAACATGCGTGCTGAGATACAGATCGCGCCTTTACTGATAACGGGTGCCTGGCGTTTATGCGTTATCGGAATGCGATGAGACGGAAATTCGCGGGACGCCATTACAGATCGCTTCCAGGAAAGATTTACGTTCGTCGCTTCGTCGGGGATTCATTCATCTGTACGAGAGTATACGAGAGTACGCGACGTGACAGATAGAGAGAAGACAGAAGACATAGCTATACCTTCCGTCTGTATCGAGAACCGTATATAATTGCGATAATAGCGCATCGATACCTCGCGCCACTCAAAGTCGGACTCGTGACTCTGTTTCTGTCCGAGTCGATTTACCTCAAACATGTCGTTAGCGTTTTTTTTTTCTTTTCCCTTTCAACGCTCTTTCAAACGCCGAGGCTCGATACATTTTCATAATCTGACTCACACCTTTATAGCGAGAGATCGTGCGTGACGCTCTGAGAAAACACTATACACGATCTACACGCGTGTCTCGGGTTACTCGAGTCTGTTTTCTAGGACTTCTCGCGATTTCCGTGCTCGACATATCATTGCAAAACAATGAGCAGCATAGATATTTTCGGAAAAACGCGAAATAATTTAAAAATAACTTTTTAAATCCAACTTATAAAAAGTTTAATGAAATTGGAGCAAAAATTGAGATAGGTAAAGTTTTTGATTCGCAAATGAGACACGTGGATGCAAAAGTCTTAAAATGATAATTTTCATTTTTCTACGTGAGAAATAAATTTAAAAAACTATATATTATTAATAAGTATATTCAAAAAATTTATCTTTAAAATAATTAAATAGAATTAAAAATTTATTAATAAAATAGTTTAAGTAGGAAGAGATGTTTCATTTTTATTATTTTTTTTTTTTCAATTTAGTTATTTGACGGACAGAAACCCGTGAATTGTATGTTGCTTTTCGAGCCAGTTTATTCTCATTATTCTAATGGACAGTGACGTGTCTTTTTGGCTCGAAAGATTTTCACGTGAAATTTTTCGTCGCGTTGGGAGAAAAGTGCGCGTCAATTTTGCGAACGATTTCCTCTTTTCTCGAAAGATGGCCGCTCCGGAACGTCGCGTCGACGGCGTGATCAATACTCGCAACCCGTGTAATGTACAGTTTGGGACCAGGTATCTACATTCTCTGCCATTCGCCCTCACTTGGAGGAGGAAAAGAGGGTCTGTGCACCACCGCCGCACCGGTGCAAATCTACCCCCGCGATATTATCGGGAAGCTTGATAACGATTTTATCGTTTCCACGCGAGCATCGCGCAGGTCTTCGCCGAGTCGCCGTCGTTATTATTCGCGAAACAATTGTTTACGTTGTATTTATATGGCAAAATTTTGCATCGTCACTTCGAGAGATCTAAGTTCTTCGTAGAGTAATATTGAATTGAAGATTAAAATATTTTCGACGCAAGAATTCGTAATTTATTAAAATTCATATTTTATATTTAAGATATGGTCTATACTGCAAGTATGAACTTATGATTTTTGCATTTAATTCTTTAATGTTATGTGTCGATTCAATTCTCAAAAATTATATGCCTTTGCATGTTTAAAAAAAATATCTAGAATCTATTATAAAGAATTGCGTTTGTAGAGAAAATTTTTTATGAGGAAGGATTAAATTCAAATCTAACAAAATGTCAAGTTTCTAGAATTCGAAAAGCACTATTGATCGCACTTAATTCCTGAGAATACGAAATAATCGATATCTCACGGCTCTGACAACGGAAATATCGCATAATTTGCAATGCGATTTTCCGCGTAGCATCAACATTGAAATCGATAATATCGGTAAACTCGAGGGAATAAAGGAATGTCGCGAATCGAAAAAAAATGTTTTTAAGACCGCACATACGTCTTTATATATTAATAATCGATAATTCGATTAAAAGATTCTCATATTTTTTACTCAACGCTATTTTTAAATTTAAAATTGTTATTTACCTGCGTAGAAAAAATTTCTAAATTTCTATTGTTAAATTAATGATTTACTTATTTATAGTCATTTTTATTGATGTACAATCTATCATATTACTTTAATTTCTTCGTTAAATAAAGCCGAAATTTTAAATTTAGCAGAGAATTTTTTTCTGTCTTAATTTTTTTCTTCCTCCTCTAATCGCTTAGAATTAGTCTTCTCAACAATTTTTCTAATTTACTTGACGTTGACATTGTCGGCACGACAATGAAAATATGGCGAACAATTAACGTAGGCCTTAAGGATAATTATCTACGATTAAACAATCTGTGTTTCCTCAGTCGCCAGTCCGTGAAGATAATCGGCGCGAAAAACAAATGTTTATTCGCACGGCAGAAACGGGTTCTCGGTGCTGCCGCGTTTCATATGTACGCCGAAATTTATAATTTTTCCGCGGGCAGACAAACAACACACGGCATTTCTGGCTCGATAAATGTTGTCTTAATAGCGCCAAGCAAAGGAACACGCTCTACAAGTCAAAATCGTGACCGTAGAAATCGTTCCGACGAGGAACTCATGAAAATTGTTAGAAACGCGATAGCATTTTATGTATATTCAGTCCAAGTACTCATATATGCCTGTCACGACCTCCAAGCATAGCATTTACCTCAAAAATAATGCGTTTAGCTAGATAAAGAGTCTAATTTTAGAAGGGTGAAACTATCGATTGTGCAATAATACGAAATTTCTGTCGTTTTCAAATGTACTTGTTTTTTCACAAATTGCTTTTTAATATTAATTAATTTTAAAATATCTTAGTAACACTTAAAAAGAAAATCTGCATACTAATATGAGCAATGATCTGTCGCAGAGATCTTTTGCATATAATTTGTATAAATTTGAGCGATTACCTTTTATTTTTTGTAAAACTACTGCTGGTTCCAAGTGCAATCCTTCCTCAAACTTGTATCGATCGCGTTCATTGAAAAATATATCAAAATTTATTTGCTAATCGAGTAAACAACTCTGACGAAGAAACTGCACTTCTTCAGTGAACATTCACACATTCAAATTTCACTCACAAAAACGAACAACTCTCTACTTTAAAGCTTCTTTCTGATATTCTTCACTATATAAAAGACGCTTCATCTATCTCAAGTAACTGGATGCTGATAATTTTTAAAAAAACGCGCCGAAAAAAGTAGTGTACGCACCACTGTGTGAGAGACAGAATCACAAATCTCTTCCGGAGTATCTGTATCTCTACCTTCGTCTTCGGTCTCGCGGTCGCTCGACTTTGTCAGAGAGCGAGACGAGTTTTTAAAGACGCGTTTCCGCACCCGAGAAGCGGCTCGATGCGCTTTGGCCGATGACCGGCCCTGCAATGAACATACATATAATTCGCACGAAGGAACCGATGCCCCAGGCGTATCACCGGCTATACATAGCGCGGCTCGCGCGACGCGCAGACGCCTGGTATCCCGACGTTTTTACGTACACTACGGCGAGATAAAAAAAATATTAACCCCCCCCCCTTCCCTCTCTGTGTCTCTGACTTCCTGACGCGGGCGCGAGAAATGTTTAAAAAAATCCTATCTTATAGAATGTCGACGCACTCGATGATTCGAGTCAAATCCGAGTTAAGTTAACCATCCGTGTGGAGAAGAAAGAACAGACTCTTCTATTCAAATGCCCGTGACCTAGATAAATAAGGCGGACTCACGAAAATAGCTGAGTTCAACTTTCCGAAATAAAGTATGACCCGACTGACCTGCCTAATAAATATTGTACCTCGAAGTTTCTAAATAATAATTAGATACTGTAGCCTCTATATTAGCTATACTATCGTTTTTCCTTGTGTATATATTATAAAAAAAAAATCAGATAATTGAAGAATATTTCGCATAAAATATGTATATAATTTTTTTGACTTAATTGAAATGTATTATTTTGGAATAAAAAATTCCTCGCGAAATAAAACAATCAAGTGAAAATGAAGTAAACAGGCAGATATGTAAAAGGATGAAGTTTAAATAAATGATATATATAAGCATTATCTTGTTTTGCTTTCTAATTCTTTCAAGGTACATTGACACGAATTATAATATTGGCGCGAGGTTGAAGGCCACTCAATTCAACGCAAATTCGCACACCATTTTCGGTTGAACAATTGATTCAAAAGACCGCCAGTGAATCTAATAATTTGCAACATTCGCGTTTTAGATCACGTCGCTATAGATAACAGTATATGGTATTGCATATAAAAAGTGTTCAATAATAACGTTTGTTAGACATATTTTCTCGTTGAGAATTATTAAAATTACTTTGCGAGTTAATTAACAAGCTTCTTTTTAAACTTCATAATTGAGATGACTCATTCGTCGCTGCATTTTAAGATTCTAGGCTGATTTCAATAAAACGGATATCGTTACATCGTTACATAATTCCACTCGGCTTCTCAAAATGAACTTATACTGTACTCAGAGGCATATCCGCTATGTATGTGATAGATAAAGAAATATACGATCCAATCCGAGAAGCAATATAAGAGGAGGTTAAGGGACACATAGCTTCCTGAGAAGAAACTGATAAAGAAATACATTATCTGCCTAACAACTTGTCATGATTCATCCCGCGAGGCATGCATATACATTGATTATATATTTTAATAAACAGTCTAGAAAAATATCAATAACAAAATTTAATATCCCAAAATATAATAAATAATTTAATATCCCAAAATTTAATAAATAACATTAATATATTATTCAATTTATTTCAAACAATTTATAAATGTCAATTAAAAATACGCATAACATATAATGAAAAGAAATAAAAATAGAAAAAAAAAATAATTAATCTTATTGCACAATATTCATATATTTCTAATGCAATGTGTTTTAAAAATACTTGAGTTTTCGAAGGACAATATAAATTTCTCTTATTTTTATATAAAATTAAAAATAATTTTTTGAAAATGTTTTTTTAATTTTCTCAATATATTATATATTTTTAAAAAGTTCTATTTTATATATATACATATATGTAGGTATATTTTTTATAAATGTATTAAATTGTAGTTAATTTTTCTTTGGCAAATGTTCGAAAACACGTGATCAAATATTGCGAAAAATGAATGAAAATTATATCAATAAATGAAAACTTAAGTTGTTTCCCGCCCACTTTTTTCGTCGACTGAATCAAAAATATATTGTCAAATCTACTGTCGCCTGTCGACCGGGATAATATCGATTCGACAACACGCAAGCGTACATACAGCCCTAATGAAATTAGGTCAAACTACGTTATCCGGTTATAAACTATGAGAGTCGATAGTCGCTGAAAATATGGATCGCGAAAGTAGGTCGCTATGGGAAAACTTCGAGCTTTATAGAATCTTTAATCGAGGAATGTTTAAGAATCTCTGCAATTTAAGGGCTTGAATATTAAAATCGATTTAACCGAGAATATAGTCTCCGGGAAAAAAATATAAAAATGTGTACTATCGAAATATACATACACTTGTCAAAATGTTACAGCTAATAATCAGCCGTTGTCCAAAAACTGTATATATCGCGAATAAGTCCGCCGAAGTATCAAGCGTGTCAAAGCGACAAGTAGTAAGAGCCCGGCTTAGTCAGACACGGCGAGAGATTTCGTCTCGCTGCGACTGTCGACGCTCCTTATCTTACTTATTTCTTGCACGCGTACGCATCGATTCGTGTTACGTCAACAAAGATGCTTGTACGTGACCCGATCCCCTCTCATTCGTCAACCTACAGATCATGTTTCATACTAAATTCTGTTAGTGTTTTTTAAATTGTTATAAAATTTATAAACCAGAAACGAATGCGCATGCAGACACGTTAATCCGCGAGTTATCAAAGGGTAAATATACGATTTAGAAAAATTAAAATGTGAGAACGATAAATAATATTTACATAATGTATTTTGATTTTATAACAATTTTATTATCTATTTTATTATCTATTTTATTATCTATTGATTTAGAATTTAGAGAGAAAGGAAAAGAACCTTTTGTTTCTTGCAAAAGGTATTTATTTGTTTACTTGTTTATTTATTTAGAGAAAAAAAGGGAGAGAGAGAAGCACAATAAATTATTTCTTTCGATAATTTTTTGAAGGAAAAATCTACTCTTGATTTATCAGCGCATCTGTCATTAAAATTAAACTATCAGCGCAAATTTTAAAATATTCTGTACATCTATCTATAATCATCAGTATAATTTAAATTCTATATGTAAATATACACATATAAATATACATGTATATTTATTAAAATTGATCTCAATTATCAAACTCGAATTTTTGCTTTTTAGATGGATGATTTACCAACGATGATGTCGGGTACAAAAACATAAAACACGTGTCATTATATAGGGCTACTGTACACGTTCGCGAGGCAAATGCGAAATGATTCGAGACTGAACTTAATGACGCGCTAGAATCTCTCGCGCGTAATTGAGATGAATCGTGCTTGGTTCGACGTCTTGATTAAATGCAGCAGACATTCAATTAGTCTGGATCTTGATTATTAAATCTACTAAATTATTTCGATTCCTTAACATAATTTTTTTTAACTCTGCGAAATATGTAATCCAAAGCACACGAAATTCGATAATTACAGCTTATAAATAATTTATTGCCGGAAATAATCTAACACGTATTTAATTATATTTAAATAGAAGCAAAAATAGAATAAAGATGAACATGAGAATGTTTTTTGTTATATATTTAATAGTAATTAATTGTATTTTAAAATTTAACGAGAGATTGTTATAAATTTATTTAAACTCACTTCCATATCGCCATTATTTTGCAATCTCTCATATTGATCATTATTGCCAATCGTCTCTATATATGATTAAACATATTTTGATTTCTAAATATCAAACAAACTTTTTTAATAAATTACTCAATGAAATCATGACGTAGCTGAAATAGACTATGCAGCTAAAAGTCGAGGCTATACTGATTAAAGATTATGCGGTGGCAGCCGCAAACGGGCCAAAGCTAAGAAAGTACTTTTTTTCTCATCAGTGTACGAGTCCTTCGTGGATAAAATATGTGTATATATTCTTTAGCTTCGGCAAAAACGCTGATAAATTAATCGAGAAAGAAACAAATTCCTTACCTGGATCAGGGACGACCTTTCATTTTATGCAGTCACCTTATATCGCGTGTTTCTAATTCGCAGACGGATGATTAACGTTGATAATAAACCATAGTGTAGAGTACGACGTAAGACATTCATCCTTATTTTGCGCTCTTCCTATAAAAGATAAATAATTTTTATTATTTATTATATAAATTTTAATTAAATAATTAAATAAATTAAATTAAATTAATAAAATTTTAAGAAGAGAAAATTGTTTCATAATACATTTATTTATTTTTAAATTGCCAAAAGTATTTAACAACTTGATAAAAATAAAACAAAAGCTTTTTAGAGGTGCATTATTTTTTATCGCTAGATAACAAAATGATTAAAAAAAAAAAAAAAAAAAAAAAAAAAAAAAAAAAAAAAAAAAAACTCGCCCAACGTGGGGCTCGAACCCACGACCCTGAGATTAAGAGTCTCATGCTCTACCGACTGAGCTAGCCGGGCTTGATGAATACTCGTTTCTGGGAAAGTCTTTTGAACTTAGAATAAATTAATTAAGTATTAATTATAAATATTATTGGGAAAAATTTTCGTTTATCATATCAAGTTCGTTTTAAACGATCTATAATGTTCGATAAAACTATAGAACTTTATATATATAATAGATATTTCATTTTTTTCAAATATATGTATATCTTCCGATACGATACGTACAAAATTGAATTCTGTTGCGCGAATTTTGTTGCAAATTATATATTTTGTCAAAAACGGCCTTAATATATCATCAGCCATATATATCTTATATATAATACGATTATCATATCTTAATACGAAAATCTGCAGAGAAACATCACACAATATAACAATACATATGTCTCCTACCGGCGTCAATTTTTTTGTACACTGTTTACGTTTACATACACGATCGAGAGCATCAAAATTCCTGAGATATATTACTAACTTACTCGATATTCCAATAGAAAGGAAGTTTGCTTGAATTTCCTCGGTTTATCTCCGTGCAGGTTCCGTCTTGGAATCGAGAAAAATAGAAGGCGCTAAATAACTTTCGATCCTATTTTTTTACGTTTACGCATAACGAACGAATTGAATCTGCAGCCTTTTGAAGTTGGTCGCGAATTATGCACGATTCCGCGACTATGCGACACCTGACGGCGACTGCGCGAGATACGATCGGTAAAGTCGATTCGTAACATATGTCGCCGATCGCCGATAGATGGCGCAGATGTCGCGCGCGGAAGCGCGAGGAACCGGAAACTCGACACTCGACACCCGACACCGTCGATGATCGTTGGCTCTCGGTCGTTTCGAAATTCGTATCGACGATAAAACACGTGGTTCGCGATAACCTTTCCTCGTTGGCGCTCGCCACGCGTATATCTCTCTCTTTTTGTGCAAATGATATTTTATTTGCGCGATATATATAAATAACAGCAGGATGATTCGCTCCATGAAAGATTCGGAGGACGAGGCAGAGCAGAAAACAGGTTTGTATTCGTTTTTTCTTCGCGAGAGACGCCACGTCTTGAGCGGTTGATTTTAACGGTCGAATCGGCATCATTTCACGCCAGTCATCGTCATCCAGGATATAAACGTAATGCGAATCAATCTTCTCTTTATTCTTCTTTATTCTTTTTTTTTCTCTCGACGATTTTCTTGCATCTTTGTGCAGATTGCATAGGATCGTTTTATCATTTGCTCGTTAAAGTATCTTAATTCGAGAAACGTTTTCGAAGATATAATGACTTGTTTTTTCTCTCCTTTGACCTCTAACTCATATAATGGATTATTTATTTGATTAATTTTTACGTTAACGATCATATCGGGATGTAAATGTGATGCAAGTCGAGCTCTTTATTCTTTTTTTTTTTTTTCTTAACGATTTTCTTAAATCTTCATGCAGATTTTCCGGGATCGCCATCATTGCTAGCTAAAATATCTCGTCGATTCGAAAAATATTTTTGAACATTTTTTTTTAATGACTTGTTTTTCTCCTCTTTAATCTCTAACTCATAATATATTATTGATTTGATTAGTATTCGTGTTGTGTGCTATCAGTTTGCATAAGCATGTAGCCTCTACACTTAATCTTTTGATTAATTAGTGTGTCTTTTATTTAAACATAATAATATATTAATATATAGAATAATATAGAATATATTAATATATAGAAAATATATAAATATATTTCATATAAAGATAAAGAACTACAAACTTTATTACTTTCCTTATTTAAATATATATATGAAGTGTTGCTAAAATTCAAAATATTATCTCAACTCTTACTTTTAGAAGCTCTTGTTTTTATACTGTTTTGATTTAGTATCGACTTAATTTTTTTCATTATTTTATATACGTTATTGTTACAGGTCGTATGCGATCACAAAAGTTTAACATCAGTTCTATAGTGAACTCTCCATTGCGTCGTAGTAGTAGAATAAAACAGAGTAAAAATTCACCACCCTCTTCTGAAAGTGATACTAGTAGCATTAGCAGTTATCAACCAACCAGAAACAGAAGTCGAAGAGCAACTATGGATAATACTGACTCAGAAAAATTAAAACCTGGACGTCCTAGGAAATTTTCCATTTCTCCTGATGACAATGAATCAATAGACATTGATATTATAGGAACACCTAAGAAGAGAACTACAAGGAGCAGCTTGGCTGCTGTAACTGATACACCTACCAAAATTAATACTAGAGCGGCAAGGTATGGTTAATATAATTATATTTCATAGAATACATGATGTATGTTTCAAACTATTTTTTGTAATATGTTTTATTTGAAATTTTTATCAGTAAGCGTCTTATGCGTGCTGGTTCGGAGACTAAGTCACCATTACTGGCAGTTAGAAGTACACGTAGAACAAGAGCTAGTTCTGTCGATCCAGAATCTTTATCCGATCAAAATAGAAGTCAGCCTGGCACACCAGTTAAAACACATAAACAAGTATTGTCAAATTCTCCAATTAAAAAAGAAGATGAAAAGAAGAATCGTATCCCTTATGTACGATTGGATGCTACAATAGTTGAGACTGACGAACTTACAAATTCAGGTAATTTCTTAAAATTGTTACATCTATCAACAGATAAATCTATATATGTTTAAAACTACATGTGTACATATTACTCATATAGTTTAATATCCAATATGTGTGTTTGCATTTATGTAATTTATGTAATATTTATGTGGATAAGAAGAAATAAGAATTGACATTTAAAAAATTTTTCAAACTATAACAAATCTATTTTATTAAAATATGTGCAGGAAACTCAGATTCTTCGCCGGATAAAACATTACATTCTCAACAAAGCCCAAGAACAACAAAACATCAAAATATACATAAAGATGAAGAAGATAATAATGGTAAGCATTCATAGAATTTTTAATATATAAAATATCCAATATATGGAAATCCAATATACAATCGATTTCTTGAAAAAGAGAAACAAAAATGTTTTTGTCTTACTAAATTTATGTTTATATATTTTTTTGCAGACAAAATAACTTTAGTTGTCTCACCTACCTCACCTAGGAATGTTTCATCTACTCATTCAGAATCAGATGAAATACTTGAATTATCAGAGAAAGAGGATGATACACATGATAAACATATAGATAAGATAACAATGGACAATGAAACCATTCCTGGTAAGTAAAGCTGAAAGTTTTTTCTCCTATATCTTCAAATATTATAATTATATTATGCTCTTTAACAAATATGTCATGTCTATCACATCTAAAATTATTTATATTAAATATTATTATTTATCGCAACTATTTAAATTTTTATCAATTCATATAAGATGGGGTACAAATTAAAATTTATATATTTTTTTATATTTACAATAGATGGAGAATGCAAAGATAAAGAAGATCTACTGTCTAATAAAGATACAACTGATGAGATCTTAACCGAGGACAATTTTTCAAATCTTAGAGATAAAAAAGAACACAAACTGGAGATAATTAAAAAAAGTCCATCAGAAATGGAAAAATTATTAGACAATGTATGTAAACAATCGGCCACAAAGGAATTAATTATTAAGATTGGAAAGTTATCAAATACTTCTATTGAAGAGCAAAAAGGAAATCCAAGTAACAAGGAAAATCAAACTCTAAATATTATTAATGATGTGTCGATAGAAAACAACACACAGCCTCTTACCAATGTGGCATCACCAAGTACGAAATGTCCGAGTCCAATGTGTGCGAATAAATCATCAAGTGAGCAGGAAACTAAATTTACGAAAAATGAATCAAGCTTAAATAAACGACGTCACTCGAGAGAATCAATAGAAACTGCTATGAAACATGACATTCTATCCAAAAAAGTTATTGACAGCATTGAGGAAAAGATTGATATTTCTACGGACTCTTCGATTCCAGATTCAACGCACAAAAGAAAATATTTAAGTAGCCCTTCAGTAAATGATACAACCAAAAGACAGAGCTTAGTGTGTGAAGCGGACAGTAAATCAACTACAAAAGATACAAATGAATCAGTTTTGTCACAACATGAAGATGTAGAAATAGTTGATGAAGTTATTGTTAAAGATAAAACACCTGCTAAACAGATAAGTAAATCTACTGAGATGGAAGAAGTTACCAACGATAAAGTCGATAAAATGGAGTATTTTGATCACTCAGGAGATTCACCAACAGGAGTCGTGTCATCAGTTAATAAGGATTTTAACGATCACTCCAGTATGGCGAAGAAACAGTTAGTTACAACTCAGGATAATATTAATGTTATTACAGATTTTATAGAACAGAGAAATGTCTCTAAGAGAACAGAATCAGTTCCAGAATCTTCCAATACTGCCTTGGAGACACTTAATTCCGCATCTAATGAATCAAATGAAGATAATTCAGTAATTCAAAATACTCAACCTTTTAATGCAACAGAAACTTTTGAATATGTCACAAGTATATCATCTAAAAGAGCAGAAAGAATACGTAAGTTGATGGAAAACTCTAGAAAACAAAACTTAAAACAGAAAAGTACAGATAATATATATGATGACCATATAGAGAAAAAAAAAGAGAATTTGCAACAGGAAAATCAGAAAAATACGAATACCGATCCTGATGATATTGTTAGTATTAATTTGTTACGTGATACTTCTAGTGATAACTCGAACAAAAAAATAATTGAGAAAAAAATCGATGTTGAAACTATCTCGATGAATTCTAATTCTCAGTTATCGAAAAAATCGGAAAATGAAAGCGAAACTGAATGTGATCTTGTTTTGATGAACAAGAAGGCATGGTTGGCTGCTGAAAAGATGAAAGCGGCAAAAGAAGCAGAGTCTTCCGAATATGATTCCGATGATACCGTGTTATTAAAGAGCCAATTAGACGCGATAAGAACAAATTGTGATGCTAAACAAATGTCCACGATAAATGAAGAATTATTAGAGAATCAAATAGTTACAATGGTAAGAAGTGATAAAACATCGTTGATTGAAGAAGAAAAAATGGATTCTAGTAATAAAGCAGCTAATTCATCTATAAAAGAAAGGTATGTGCTTAAAAAATGTGAGGATTCTTTTAACAGTACGGAAGATGAAGACGATTTAGAAGCAGCTATAAATAAATCTTTAATTGAATATAAAGCAATTAAAAATTTAAATAAAAGTTGTGACCGATCTGTTTCCAAATTAAACAAATCAGGGCAAACTATTGCAAAAACAATGGAACAATCATTTAAAACACGTGATGAATCAGATGAACAAGTTGAAGATGATGCAAATGAATTAAACAGAAGCTCGCAAGTAAATAAGAAAAATACATCTTTATCAAAATCGATGGAAAGAAGAAAATCATTCAATAAATCTTTAACAAAAGATACGCCATTAAAGCAAGGAGATAAAGCTACGCAAAATATTTCTATAAATAAATCTCGATTAGATCATTCAAAGAAAGAATCAGATAACACAGATAAATATTCAGAAAAAAAATTGAACAAGAAGTATTCCCTAAGTAAATTACAAAATAAAGATGAAAGCGCAAGCGAACCTGAAGAGCAAAGTTCTCCAAAGCCAGTAAACATCAAGACATCAACATATTTGAACGATAATGAAAGCGATGATAGCGAAATAGTTATATCAGTTATGGATTTTGGATGTAAAAGTTATTCTACAACAGCGTGTATGGGATCAACTCCTGATAAGATGTCGGATAGCAGTGATGAAGATGAATCTAGAATTCCAAAACTTGTAATGACAAACAGTGATTCTGAAGCTAGTACATCGATACATTCTGATATCAAGAGAGAATATAATCTGGATGGAGCGAAACAAAAGTTTTCTGATGATAATGTACCAGGTGATGAATGCCGAGCTTCAGAGTCGGAAGTTTCAGATCCTGATGACGACGGTTCAGATCTCGCAGATTTCATAGTTGATGATAGTGAAATAGAAAAAGAAGAGGACAATGACGATGACGATAACGAAGAAAAAGAGGAGAGTAATAGTGAGGGAGAAAATGAGCAAATTATAGAAGAAGTTAGAGATGCAGAAGAGGAAGAAGACGAAGATGCAAAAGAGGAAGAAACCGAAAATGCAGAAGAGGAAGAAGCCGAAGATGCAGAAGAGGAAGAAGTAGACGATGAAAGCGAAAATGAGCAAAATGTAAAAGAAAAGAATAAAGTTGCAGAAAAGAAAAAAATAAAAGATAGCAAGAAATCCAATATGATGAAAAATAAAACTATTTTATTGGATACATCAAATTCAGACTCATCGTTTAAGAACAAATCTATGCAAAAAAATGAAGATAGTATTTTATTGGATACATCATCTAACTTGTCAGCTAAGAAGAAAGCTAAGAAGAAAGAAAAATTAGAAGTACAATGTTCTTCAAAAGATGTAACAGAACAAAATTTGATGGAACAATTAAATAAATCTCAAGAAGCAATTACAAAAAAATGTCCAAAATCGCGTCAAAATATATCGTTAAAATGTAGCACCCCAAAATTTGACACTTTTAAAAAATTCGAGTTTTATGAAACACCACTCGAAGAAAATTCAAAAATTAAGGATACCAAGTCAGATAGTACAAAAACAATACAAAATACTTCGCCTAAGAAAAAGGAATTAAATATTGAGGCCGATACATCGAAATTAGAAGAAAAAAAATTAGCAAAACTTGCGGTACAAAATTATTTGATAGAATCATTCGAGAAATTTATACACTCAAGAAATGCTTCTAAAACATCTGAAACACTCGAAAAAAATTCAGAAATTAAGGATACCACGTCAGATAGTACAAAAGCAAAACAGAATACTTCGCTTAAGGAAAAGGAATCGAAGAATAAGGATTCTAGAAAATTAAGTTTTATGGATTTGAATAAGTTTGTAGAAATAGCAATAAAACTCCCATATCCAATCAATAAAACTGAAACAACAGAGAAAACAGGGTCCTCGAAATCATCTTCCAAAGAGGCTGAATTACATAAAACAATGAATGTCACTCATACTGAATCGCCTACAATAAAATACCTCAGAAAAGAAAAATTACATGAAAGTGCACCAGAATTAGGAGTAAACAAGAGCAAACAAGAAATTGATTCAAATTCAGATCGATCAAAGAAAAAACTATTATCTGTTAAACAGACGAAAGATATTGCGCAAGCTGAAACAAAATTGGAAAGTGACGAGAAGGAGATATCTAATCTTGTAACTCCACTTAATGATGAGGTTGTACAGAAGGGTAAACGAAAGAAACAAAAAAAACGTAAGACACCAGTAGAAAACATTTCGGACAAAAATATCACTGATAAAGTCTTAATTCAAGATATGATGGAATTAGATGTTCCTAAAAAGAAGAAATGTATTGAGCTTGCGATTGGTACAATTGAAGAAGACGACACTTGCAAAGATACGTGTGAAATTAATGAAAAGGAGAAGAAACAGAAGAAGAGGCAATTGAAAATAATTGAACAGAACGAACATGTAAACGAAGCTAATGTACTTCAAAAGAATATTCGCAAAAACAAGACCAAGTTAGCGCAACACAAGAGCGAAAATGATGAAATTGTAGATGGTTCGGAGTTGAATGTCAAGAAGAAAACTAAATGGCCAAAGATAGCGGAAAATAAAGAAATAATCTCGGAAAAGTTATTAAAGAAAAAAGGAGAAGAGAAAACTTCGTCGTTACAAATTGGAACATCAAAATTAAAATCCGATAAAAATCAGGCATCTGATAAATCACAAAATATTGCATCGGACAAGATTAAATCCAAAAACACTGCTTTTGCTAAAGCACGGGAGGAAGCACTAGAAGCTATCTATGCTACAGAGATGCGTCTTAGAGCTAAGAAAGAATTAAAGAAGAAAAAGCGAGAGGATGACAAAAATATGATTCCGGAGCAAGTTTCGAAGATTCCTGATAAACAAAAAAAACAAGTTGTCGAGAAGAACGACTGTTTACCATCGACAAGTAGAGTGAAGCGACTTTCGGACGACGTGATCGAAGATCTTATGGACCAGCCAATGAAAGCGAAAAAGAGAAAGAAACTTTCGCATAATGAGGAACGGATTATGTCGTCGGAGCAGAGCTCGAAGGCGACGACTAGGAAGGATGTTGATTTCATTACGTTGAGCTCGGCTGGTAGCACCACGCAATTCGCTGTAGTAAACCTGCCGAAGGCTCAGAAACTATCTTTGAACAAGGGTTCCACGGCGGCGGCTTCCTTCAGACAACGAATGCTCGCTAGGAACAATCGGGAACCCGTTTCAGCGTATATGATGTATCTTGAAAAACAGAAGGCATCGTCGAATAGCCGATCTTCTCGTAATGCGTTTTAAGTATACATATTATTTGAGTTTTACTAATATTTCATTAATTCAAAGAAATTTTGTAATAAATTCATATAAAATTAAGTCATATTATTGATATAAATGAGTTTTAACATACTATTTTATCACACTTTTGACATATTTTGAAAAAGTAGTTTTGTCAAGAAGTAACATTAAGCACAATGCTTTCTTCATCTTTCAGTAGTTTGTATGTGTTAATATTATTTTGTGGTGTTCAATGTATAGTATATTTATATATACAGCCCTTGGCCAAAAGCATAAAACACTCATTCTTAATTGCAATACCAATTAAAGAAAATAGTTGTGAAATAAAAAAAATAGTTAATATTAATTTTCTTAAAATAAATTAAATTTTTTACAACTTTTTTTATTTCACAACTCTATTTTGTTTAATTGTTGTTGCAATTAAGAATGGGTGCTTTATACTTTTGGCCAAGGCTGATATATATACATATATATATTTATATATATGTATATGTGTGTGTGCGATAAACAGATCATATAAATTCATGTCTATATATAATGTATAATATAATATTATATATATATACAAACATATATGTAAAAAATGAATAATATGTATAAACATATTATAATGTAATAAGCATTTATATGTATATGTTTATCGCACATATGTATATATAGATTATAAACATTGAATATATTTCTTCATTTTTTTGTAAAAGATTCGTTTTCTATATATATATATAAAGTGTTATACAAATAAATATGTTCTGCAAATTATTTGACAATTTTTTTTTTTCAAACATCAAAATACACAATATAAAAGAGGTGAAGAATATAAAATATCTATCAACGATACTTATTTGTACAATTGTATCCAAACTGATATACAATCATGAACGGGATTCTCTGCGCTTGTGTATCCAATATTGACGAGATCGATTTCTTTCTTCTTCATAGGTCGCTGAACAGTCGAAATAAATCCAGAGTAAGAGTTTTTCTAAGCTCGTACGACAATGTTTGGTGATATTTCTGTCTTGATATTCAAGAAACAGGCGCCGTTTGCAGCATTATTCTGTCCACCAAATATCACGCATATAAGGCCGTTTATTGCACTATGCTGCCAAAGTTTTTGGCTCCATTTATTTACAGTGTGCAAGGTTTTCTCTATCTGCTCGTCTCCCAATTGTTCTTCTTTAATTCTTACGTGACATAACACGAAAGCGTGTTCCATCGCAATTTCTACTGTTCGACCTATGGTGTGCTTATCGTTATCTGCCATTACGAGGCGTACCTGTAATCATTATAAATCGACGTTAAACATATAAATAATTAAAAATTTATAGTTATTTTAGAGTTAATTTCACTTTATAATTATTTGTTATTTTTGTCTAGTTTGTTTTATATATGCTTGGTTTATAAATACATTAGTCCATAAATATTTAATATGGTTCATAAATACATTTGTCCATAAATAATATCCATAAATATTTAATATACTAACTTGATCATCCTTTGCGAAATTTTCATCGTCCATGATATTGAGAGAAGAATTCGTCAGATACTTGGAATACTCCGACATTATTTCATTGGTACCTACGATAGCGGCGGTGTTTTTATTTTTCGTTATATGATTAAATATCGATGTGGCGTATTTCTTCATTTCCGTTTTCAGCAATGCCCGTTGTGATTTCTCTTTATCCGTTTCTTCCATTCTCATATAGCGATCACCGAGCAACACCGCGTCCCCGTAATCGATGCTATTCGCTAATTTTAATTTGACCAATTTCATAGAAGCCTGCGAATCCTCTGCCGAACAATGACCAGCTTTACTATCTTGGATACTCTCTCCGAGAAACTCGCGCGCCAAGATCTGCAATTTCGTTTTTCTATACCTGTGTAACAAAAAAAAATATATATATATAATCAAATAAATGCATAAGAGACATATTCTATAACATTAATATTTGTGATATTTCACACAGAATACCTGTTTCCCGTAAGATTGAATATTACAGAAGTATCAATGATATAAGGATGCATCATTTTTAATGTATGCAAATCAGAATTTAAGCTTTGTCCTACAAGAATCGCGTCCGCAGGAAGTAACGTTCTCAACGTTTGCTGAACATCGTCTAACGTAACTGTGACATTGCGCAACAACTCTTCGGTAATACCACTGTACCGAGTTAGGTAATTCGTTATAGTGTTCTCCGGTTTCACCAGACTGTCGTAAATAATCTGTCAAAGATTAAAGCATGGATTTACATATATGCTTCTTTAATTAATATACAAATCTTTAATGGTACTTACTTTCATACTTTCGTCCACGATGCTGATTCTAGTGAGTTCTAGATTACCGCTTGTTGTCAGACACATTTCACAATCTAAACCGAACATTGGCGATGTTGCTGTAGCCTCTTTGTAAACATCTTTTGTCAATAAGTATGAACCATATCTAAAATCGAATTGTAATTATATTACAATCTAATTATACAATATAAATTTTGTTTATATGTATAATGAAATAACTTCACCTTTCTGCTAATATTCCTTTTAGAGGTACAGGATAATTTTCCTCTACCATCTGTGATAATGACAAAAGCAGCTTTGTTCTACAAAATTTGTCAGTAGATGGTAAATTTATAGTCTGCTCATTCTTCACATCGCTGTTTGGCAAATGCATTGGGAAAACGCTTCTCAACAATTTTATGACATTTCCATTTGTTTGCAAAGCAGTTTCCACAGAGCCGTATCCTGAAAAATGATGTAATTATCTCTTCCAATCATATCACAAAATAGATCAACTTTATAATATAAAATATTAATTATAATTATATTCTAAAAATATTTAATTGAAAGTTTTTACTTTGTATTTGTAAAATAAACTTAAAAGAGAAATTTCTTTTAGTAAAAGATATATCAGAAATATTTTATTTTTATATAAATATAAAATATATATGTAATTGTACATATACATACGTCTAATTAGTTTATCACTTTGAGTTCCTGTCAAAGGAACAGCTACGAGTTCCTCCATTATGGATGCTCCATAAGCGGTAGGTGTTATTACCTCTAATTGGTACTTCAAGTTATTTGTTATGTGTGGAAGCATACTCTCATAAGCCATGAAATGATACGAAGACAAGCCTTCAACCACAAAAACTACAGTGTGGCTTACCTTTAAGAAAATTTTTTTACTTTGTAGATTATCTCTAAAATAAAGCATTATTTTTGGAAATATAATACTATGGTTATTACTTTGTTATATTTTTCAAGTTGACACCATCTGGCTGGTAAGTAGGGAGAATGATGTCCAAGCAATGAATATAACAGAAGGTGCTGTACATCGCTAAGAAATATTGGTATTCTCGTCTTCATATTTCTAATGTCTAGAGTAGCATTCTCACCGACTGCTTTAAGAATAATCCTTGGAATTGCTTGAAGCTTCTTTTTACGTGCTCTAAGTTCTTGCTTCAGCTTTGCATATTCTTCACAATTGTTCAATCTGTAAAAAAAAAAAAAAAACAAATGAATTTATATCTCTCTAATTACATATAAATTATATATATGTTTTGCTCATAAATCAACTAAAATACCTGGGCTTTTTATTATTAACATATTGTGATCCTGATTCATGACAATCTTTCTTCTCTTCACAAGTTTCTGAAGATGTATCATCTAAATCTTTATAAGAGCGTTTGTGATTGGAATTTTCTCCCATTATATTATTATTGTTTGGATTAGATCTACCAGTGGTAATTAATGTCTGAAAATAATTTCAAAATGTTAATTACAAATTTTTATTTCAAATTATTTGATTAGATCTTATCTTATTTCATTAGATTTAATAAAATATAAACCTGTTTCAAAGCTTGTAATTTTGCTTCCTTGTCTTTGTCATTGAGTTTTGCAATTTCCAAAAATGCTGCTATCTTTGCTTTCTTTTTTTCCAATCTCTGTAATTGTTTTGTTGTAAATTTCTCCATAATTTAATACTTTGTTATTGAAACAATCTATAATCTACAGTAAACAACAAATTTATTTAATAATACATATTTGATATACTATATTGTCTTTTCAGAAATGACAGAAATACTTCACATATATAACTAACTATAATAACTTTTCAGTACTATGTGTAATAAATAATTTTTAGATTCCAAATAGTTCTCTTAATTGATATAATGATATCTCTGTATTCAAGTGAATTGATACATTAGAATTTCAAATAAACTTTTCAAATAAATTTGATATAATTGATGATTTTGTTAAAGAATCTCATCCAATGTTGATTTCTGAGAAAGACAATAAAATTTGTAAATCATGACGGAGAGTTTAAAAAAAGTACTATATGTATTATCAGAATTTATCAATAAAGTTACATAATTTGAATGGAACAATTTATAGATTCATATTTTGCAAAAAATTGAATATAAATTATATTACTGTATTTGTAATAATTCACTGTATTAATTACTAATAAAACAGACTATCGTGAAAAAATATTTCATATTATAAATTATTTAGTATTATATTGTAAAACACACTGTAATAATTAAAGAATCTCTTATATATCTATAATATATCGGTCGTTTCGGTAGATTTTAACATTACCTGTTTGAGAAAAATTCATTTTTTATTCCGATTTAATGAGTTAATAACGTTAACAATATTAAAATATAAACAGATTTCACAACACGTGTAAATGCATAGAAATAAAAAATGTGAGTAAATTTCATTTAGATTGATTCAGGTTAGGTTGCATTGTCGCCAAGTTACACTAATGTTTTCTACCAACCGAATGATAAAAATATACTAGATTGAAAATTCTGAAGCGTTTGATTAACCAATCGAAATAAAGGACCAAAAATTTCTTTATTCTGATTGGACAATCAAACGCTTCGAAATTTTTCTAGAGTCTCAAATATACCCAATGATTTCCCATCACTGTTACATGTATTCACAGGATAGAAGCAGACGACAGTAGCAGATATTTCAGATGATTTCAGATTCGTTTCACGTGTGTAGTTGCCAGATAGTTATATATTTTCTGAAAAAAAAAAAAAAAAAACAATAATATCATATCGTGTTAAAAAGGAAAAATAATTTTTTTTACCACGCTGTTGAAGAAATAATAATAATGTCCGCGAATACCTCGCATACGGAAAAAGAATTGGATTTGAGTAATGCTGGCCGTGGTGTGTGGCTTGTCAAAGTGCCGAAATATATAGCCAACAAGTGGGAAAAGGCACCTGGCAATATCGAAGTCGGCAAATTAAAGATTACGAAGTAAGTTAGTCTGTATTGAAAAAGTATGTGCTGTTAAAACAAATGTAATGATAAAATTGTGTAAGTATATGTGAAATTTTAATATCTAAATTTCTACGCTCTATTCACATCTTTTTATAATATTCTTACAATTTTTTATTTATTAAAGCATACGTGCACAAATGTCTTAATATGTTTCATATTTTTCAAAACATTTGTTTTTTTTAATAAAATGGAAGCATCTATATTTGTACAATCCACTATTTTAAAAGATAATTCTATATATATCTCTCGTTATTTTACTCTTCTCTCTATATATCTTCTTTAGAAATCCTGGACAGAAAGCTGAAGTATCTCTCAAACTGTCGGAAGCTGTTCTGGCTCTGAAAGAAACTGGAGAGGAAGAAATACCGAAACAACATAGGCTAGATGTTACGACAGTTACTAGACAAATGCTAGGAGTATTTTCTCACGTTACACGTAAGTTTGACGCTATTTTCAAGTTTGATATATTTCTAGCAAATCTATTAATTTTACAGCATCCACAAGCTCAGATGCGATTGTTCCAGAAACAGAGAAACTTTTTATGGAAGGAAGGATTGTACAAAAATTAGAATGCAGACCATATGGTATATTATTTTTGTAAACAAAGCATGTGTTAAGAAAGCGAGTAATTTATGTTTTCTTAAAAACATTTTGTTGAATTTTTTTTAGCCGATAATTGTTATATGAAACTGAAACTAGAGAGTATCAAGAGAGCTTCTGTGCCACAAAGACAAGTTCAACAATTAGATAGAGTTGTACAGAACTTCAAGCCTGTATCCGATCACAAACATAATGTAAGCATTATTCCTTGACACTTTATTAACAAAATTGAATTGATCTTTTATAGATAACATTTTACAGATTGAATATGCTGAAAAGAAGAAAGCAGAAGGAAAGAAAATGAGAGATGATAGAAATGCTGTGCAAGATATGCTCTTTGCAGCATTTGAAAAACATCAATATTACAATATAAGAGATCTTGTTAAGATTACAAGACAACCTATTGTAAATATATTAATATATATATATATATCTTATTTATATATATTATATATATATATATTTATTCATACAATATTTGAATACATAATTTACTGTAGAAATTATAATTTTATGTATATTTAAGATCTTTCATATATATTTTAGGTTTATTTAAAAGAAATCCTCAATGAAGTTTGTAACTATAATTTAAAAAATCCACATAGAAACATGTGGGAATTGAAGCCAGAATATCGACATTACAAGGAAGAGGAAAAACCTACAGAGAACACTTCAAAGAAAGGGAACGAATCGGAAGATGATTGATATTTTTCTTATTTATATATATTTATACACATATCTGATTAATAATGAAATTTATCGTATTTTTAAAAATATAATTGTTATAAAGTTTCCAGCAATGTAATATAATTTATAAATTACTCCTCAATTCTTAAAAGAAAATTATGTACATTTACATAGTAATTAGAAAAATTTCTCTCTTACCGAAAGTCACTTGAAGCCTATCAATTGCTTCAAGAGCCGAAAATCAAGCATATTTTGTATTTTACAAACATTATAAGAAATGTTTTTGGTCGATTTTTGCATCCTTAAAGATTTGGGAATGCTTGAAACATCAGCATGGGATGACAGCCACATAAAACTTTAATCTCCACTGCTTCATTGGCAGGGATGAACAGAACAGAACCGCGAGAAAAGATCTTGGAAGATATTTCTGCTTTACCGCTCACTATTAGCAGAATGCTGGCCGAGCTCCTCGGTTTCAAATTGTGAGATGGTCGTCCAGGTGGTAGCTGTGTATTTGTTATAAGTATATACATACATTTTGATGAAATACAATCACTTATAATCACAAGTGAATGACATCAAAACTCACAGTGATCTTGGCTACTGCAAACTCTGAGACTGGTGGACGAAAAACCTCGGTGAACACATCTTCTCGGAATGGTTGAATCTTATTGGCAGAAGCTGACTTACATTCGAACGACATTATTTGTATTAAAGTTGGCACATCTTTCGGCTTTGGTGTAAGTCCAGCTCTTATCACATTGTCTGAACATGCCATACACTCTATGCAATCTGAAAATTGAAAATTTAATAAATTATTTATATTTTTATATTTAAGTGTGTGTTATCACACACACACACACACACACACACACACACATATATATATATATATATATATATATACTAAATTTCACAAGAGTAATTTACCGCCTGAGAGATACGCATGAGGTATGTTTGGTCCAATATACATGGCTTCGCCTGGCTGCATTGTTACATAATTGAACAGATATATCGTAAAACACCCCACATCTCCAGGATAATCTGCGTATAGGCGCTTTAATAAATTGGCTTTTATCCACTGCCTGTAAGAATCATCTAAGAGCAACTAAATATGATTATATTTTCTAATAAAGATTTCTTCCAATAAGAATGCAAAAATATACAGGATATTCAGTAAATCATGTTACAATTATTAAAGAAAAATTTATAAAAAACAAATGTATTGTTTTATTTTTACATAAAATTTTCGTATCATGATTTATTGAACATTCCTATATGTAGAAATGTGTACCTGTATTGTGTAATCTGTCTATCAAGTTTCTCAATTGTCGTGTCACTTCATTGGAATCACAAGTCATAAGACTGTAGAAACACTGTTGCAAAGCATCACCGATCATAGAATTGGTTGCTTGAGATAAACGACGAACATTGGTTTCTCCTATCACAGAAAGTAATTCCGGTATATTACTCAGATAATCATTTATTTCATTGATTGGACGGAATCCACAAAGTGCTTCAAAAGGGGTCAAAGCTATCGCTAGTTCCGGTTTGTGATTCGGATCTTTGTAGATATTTGAATACAATTCATGCAGTTCTTTCGCCTTCTCCTGAAACCATAAATCAATCAATACACTATTCTTATAGTTGATAAGACAGTCTCGTTACCTTATTTGGATGCACTTGAATGGACAAAGCTTTATTTATAGACAAGACCTTAAAGAGAAAAGGCAAGTTAGGGCCAAACATTTGTATTGTATCACTACCTAACACCTCAGTATTCTCTTGAATATATTTCTGCAAGGAGACATCTGTGTCCTTGAGATACGATGGACCATTCTCGTGAATACCCATCCATAGTTCTGCATAAGTCTTTTTCTCATCCACCACATAATCAGCATTAGCTGATTTCATCAAAGTTGCAACAATACTGTCCATACCATGTTTTCCCCAATCATATGTTTGAATTGCACATTTGAGTTCCATCTTAAAGATATATCTATACAACAAACAGCAAAATAAATTTCAAATTTTTACATAACATTTGCATAAGCACAATAAGAAATAATGAAAATTATTTTCTGCGCTCTAAAATAGAATTTATATAGAAAGTTAAAAAAGAGATTCAACTGCATCTATAATATTCATTAAACTGAATAAAAAGTTCTTAACACGCATTATAACATTTTTGTCAGAGTTATAAGAAATGTTTGATGAAAATAGTTTGCTTTGATTTATTATATAAAATAAGAAATTATATCCTGATGCATATTAAATGTTCTCTTATTTTTACTATAGATAAAAATAATTTTATTTTTATATATAATTCTTCTCTTAAATTTCTGCATTTTATTTGTGTAATTTAATAGATATTTTCTATTTATTATCATAACTTCTATTTACTATTATTACTTTTTTACATTTTGTATTAGTAACATACACATATATACATAAAAGTATTTCAACAAAACTCAGAAGATCGAAATTTGGAGAGCTGAGAAGTTTAGTTCATCCTATTTTTATACATTTTTCATCAACAATTTTATCTAAATATTGTTTGATAAACTAGCATATACACACACACATTTATATATTGAAAAAAATAAGATAATCTTTACACAAATAGTAAGTGTTTAATAAGGTGAATATTTCACTCTATACTGATTATATATTTTTTTTTTACATAATTTAGTGATTATATATATAATTTTATATACATATGCTGCAAAAATTCTTAACCTTCTCCTCCCTTTTTCTTTTCAAACATTATATGCAAAATGATATAAAAAAGAAACGAGCGAATTATCGAAACTTAAATAAATTCGTGCACACGATATGGTCATACCTGTGTTATCTAAGTCAAAGCTCATCTTATTACTTTGTGGCTTATCATTTCAATGTCACTTTGTTTACATGTACGTGCTTCCTTTTGCAGATAAATCATAATTCTTTTCTTTTCAAATAATATTATAATTGCGACAAACTCATATTTTTGTAATAATATGATCGATCTGTATACAAACACAGGAGAGACAAATATATTTGTAAATGAAGAATATTAAATATAAATTATATTTTTACTCATAAATGCATCCAACTCTCTCTCTCTCTCTCTCTCTCTTTCTCTCTCTCTCTCTCTCTCTCTCTCTCTCTTTCTCTCACACTTACTCTCTCTTTCTCTTTCTCTTGTACATATCAAATACACATCATTCAGAACAGAGAGAGAGGAAGAGAGAGAGAGAGAGAGAGAGAGAGAGAGAGAGAGAGAGAGAGAGAGAGAGTTAAAAAATTATTGCTATAAAGATTTATTCTTTTTAGCTACGTTATATTTTATTGTTTATCCTCAAAGTGAAATAAATACAAATTTATACTGTTTATCCTTAAAATAAAATAAATATAAATTCAGACATTGGAGAGAGATAAAGAGAAAAATAAACTTAAAAAATACAATTTAGTAATAAAATTCATATCAGATTACGTATTAAAGATTGAAGGTTGGAATTTGACTTTAATTAGAATAAAGTAATAAAAAAAGCTACATTTTTTTTTTTATTAATTAAACTTCAATCTTCAATCTCAATGTATAGTCTGATACGGGCATAAGAACAAATTTTATATATAAACTTGATTTATATTTTTTTATATATAAATCAATATTTTTATATTATATCTCAGTCCGAATTTAGTATTAACCAATTGGATGACCAATCACATTGAACATCACATCCACCAATCACATCGAAGTAAGATTAGCCTTGCTCGACTTCTCTCTATATATTTTTTGTAGTTCATGCACGTTGGCGCTTTCCTCTTTTCTCTTCGTTCTTTCTTCTTCATCTTGCCACGAGGTGTGTTGTAGCATTGAATTAGATCTTTTAAACGTTTAATATTTTTATACCTGTATATAATAATTTACATAGAATTAATAATTACGAATATTATTACAGTCGTGCGAATAATCGCCTGCAAAAATGGTGGCTCAAAAGAAACAGGTAATTACATTTGTTGCGCGTCCACGTGCTCCTTTTATGTAAATTTTCACAGCAAAATTTAACACATTTTTCATGATATAAAATATAACGAGTTTATTATTTATATTAAATACATATATCTTTGATTATACATGTATAGTGAAAAATATTTTTACAAATTTTTTATAAACTACAAATTTTTTTGTTTCTCAAAAAGATTATTAAATATATTTAATAAAATTTTATCGTTTATTACAGAAAAAGGCTCAAGAGAGCATCAACACCAGGTTAGCACTCGTGATGAAATCTGGTAAATACGTTCTTGGTTATAAGCAAACTCTGAAATCCCTTCGCCAAGGCAAAGCCAAGTTGGTCATCATCGCTAGTAACACACCGCCATTGAGGTGAGACTGAGAAGTAGCACTCCTCTTGTAACAGCAAATTGACATGTTGAACATGGATATAGTTTTCTTGAAAGTAATTGAAAGTTTGATGGATATTAAAAATTGTAACATGTATCCAAGATGTAAATATTTAAATATAAGAAAATTTTGGTGCATATAAGAAATACTTGAAATACTAAAGGAGCATTACTTAATGATATCAATATAACTGTGTCAATTTGCTTATCGTAAATTAAATAGGAGTTCTATGGAGTAGTCTCCTGCCCTTGCTTGTAAGTGCACAGGGCATTAAATTGTAATTTTGTTCACCTTCTAAACATAACAATCTGGATTTAACAGGAAGTCGGAAATTGAATACTATGCCATGTTGGCAAAGACTGGCGTACATCATTACACAGGAAACAACATTGAGTTAGGAACAGCCTGTGGTAAATACTTCCGCGTCTGTACGCTTTCGATTACAGATCCTGGCAATTCCGATATTATAAAATCTATGCCGACCGGTGATCAAGCGTAATAAAACACTTTTTATTTAATAAATAACCTGAAAAATCTTAAAAAGATTATTTATTTTTAATCCTTATTTATCGATATACAATCCTTACATTCCGAAGTAAGCTTTAATATTACCATATACTAAAATAACTATAAAATTAGCATATATTCAGAAATTAAAAATAAAATTTTGTGAAAATATATGGTATATATAGTAAATATATAGTAGTATATTTTGCAACTCATATTTAATATTAATAAAAAAATATTTTTAAAAAAAGAATGAATTATGCTTACTGCTATCAGCCAATTTTGCTCACACACTGTTTTTCCAAATGGTTTGGTTTATTACATTGACGACATATCTGCCCCTGTGCAGGACACGCGGACGCAATGTGATCTTTGCCACATCTCGAACAATTGTTTATAAAGGGAATTTGACATTTCCATGAAAAATGATTGGTCTTGCCGCACTTTATACATAGTTCACCGAATGCCGGACAACGCGACTGAATATGACTTGTTCCACATTTAGTACAGTCATCTACGTATTTAATTTTGCAATACTCTGTCAAGTGATTAAACTGTTTACACTTGCTACATTGTATACCCCAAGCTGGGCATCGATTTCGATTATGTTTTTTACCGCATCGATTACATTCTATTATAATAGATGTAATATGGGAAAAATTCTGTTGCGGCATCTCCCTGTCATTTCCTTGTGCCATTAAATCTTCGCATTGTTTCCAAAACATAATAATATTGTTGAGATCTAATGATTGCAAATACGGTATCAAATTTTCTCCTTTATGCTCTATGAAAAGTGCAGCTTTTCCTATGAAATGCCGAGTACTGATGTCCTGTATAATCTTCTCTTTTATAATACTTGCAGGATCAGCATAATTACATGCAACAGCAGCGTGCTGTAAGAACAAACATACAAATTATTCAAATTACATTTACAGATATATAGTTATTATAACATATATAGTTTCATGAACATACTTTCAAGTCATTTATATATTTATTGATATTATCCTCGTCGTCTTTTTTCTTATCTCCATATATGCAATAGATGTCAAATTTCTTAATCAATACATTTATATCTTGTGTATTTTTATCATAGAAAGAAAATGTTCTGTGAATTTCTTGACCAACAGGACCCATGCGATTTAAAAGCATAATGCCCCACATATGTTTATTGGCCTCCGCTTTATCAATATTTTTCAGATAGACAAGAAATTCATCCTTCCAAGAGAACCATGTTGTAATAAAATCATTTTTTGTAATAAATTTAGATGGTACAATAACAGCTGTATTTGCAGATTCATCTTTTAGGAAATGCTGTTGATTTACATTGTCGGATTCTTGTCTCATAAAACCGGATCCATTAGATGGATTTGGTTGTTCACTACTTGCAGCTTCTTCCATTTCCATAGAGGAACTCGCACCTACACAATATTTACATTATAAAGTAATTCCAAATTTGTTATCCTTATCTTGTGTATAATATTTATAATTAGTTACCCATTTTTTTTTTTTTCTTTAATCACTTTGTTCAATAATTTGTATATTTTTTTATTTATTATGTATTTTATTTTATTTTTATTTATTATGTATTTATTTATTGTGTATTTTTATAAAACTTATTTTACAAGAGAATAACGATAGAAAGCAGAGTAAAATGTTTCACTATAGAATCACAAAAAGACAAAGAAATAAATGTAGAATTTCGAAGATTCAACGCGATTTATCAACGTTGATAAATTATCGTTACAAACATATCTTTACTGGAATAATGTGAATGTGTGTATATATTATATATGTACTTGTGTATGAATCACATAATAAATGCTTCCTTGTAAAAAACTTACTTCTTCATTATTAATTATGACACTACTGGGGAGGGGATTGAATAAAACAAAGAACAATGGTTCCGGTGAATCCCTGATGTTCTCCATAGATGAGATGCGTTTAAAGATTTTGCAATTGTTTTTTGGGATTGCGGACAATTATTGCTTTTTACACATCCAAGATAATTACATTTGAAAGGCTGATTGTTCTGGAAATATATAATAAATTATATGTTAATAATTATAAAATGCATTGACATTTGTGGCGACAATTACCATCATACGTCACGGTCACGTATTTCATTCATACGTTTCAATTGTTTCATTCATAAAGCGCGACGCCGCGTTGAGAATCATTTTACTTGCATTAGCGTTTCGGCAGATGTCGCAGCCGTCACTTCCGGCACCGGAAGAGCGTCTCAGCGACTCTAGCTAGCACCTATTCCCGGGTTGTTGGTTCTTTTCCGTCGTCTCGTTGCGTGATCGAAGGTAGGTCCCGACGTGGTTTTCCATAATTTAGAGAAGAAAAAGGCCCAAACGCGACGCTGTCGCGCTTAATTCCGCGTTCTATCGTCGTAGACGTCGAAATCTTTCCGACTCGTAAGATCTTTGTTTTATACACGTCGATACGAGAAAAGTAGCTGCGAACACATGCGCGACAACCATCGTGTTTCCGAACACGCGATAAATCTGTCTCGCGATATTCGTGTGCTCCAATTAACGGAGCGTGTTATGCATTGATTGCATTTAATTGTAATTTCTAACTGCATTTGACAAAGACAACAATGGGACGAGACATCTGTTGAGGTTAGCACTTTTTTTTATTACTCACCGACACGTTGGTCGAATAGCCTCCATTTCCCTCTTTTCGCTCATTGATTCCTTCTTCGATCTACTGATATCGTATTGGTGTCGCAAATTAATTTTTTCTAAGAGGGGTAAAACATCTCTTAAAGAATTAATTATGTCAAATAATTCTTTCATCCTTTAAAGTAAAAATTTATTTTTTTAAATTTCGTATTAAAGGAATACTTTTAAATAAGATACACAATCATTAGTTAAGAAATAGAAACTACTTTATGACATTAAACTGAAATTATTTCTTAATTCATGTAAGTGAATATTATCCCATTGTTGTCTTTGCTAAATACAAAAATCTGTGCAGCTATTGTCCTCGTAAGGGATTGCATACCTATTATGTTTTTTGAGTGACATTAATCGTTTAGTATTTAAAAAAAAATATAAAATATATATAAAAATATTTAATAAGTAGAGATAGGTAGGTATAACATATATACACTTTTAAGTTACTTATTATGTAAGAATATTTCCCATGAAATAAATAAGCTTTTAAGTATGAGATGAGTCATTATAATTCATTAAATTATTCAAGTAGTAACTTCTTTTTCAGAGGAAATTAATCCCATGCGAGAACAAAAAGTTACATAGAGAAAGATGCCGCAGAACGAATACATTGAGAGGCACCGTAAGCTCTACGGTCGCCGTTTGGACTATGAGGAGAGAAAGAGGAAGAAGGAGGCTCGCGCACCTCACAAGCGAGCGGAGCAAGCCCGTACTTTACGCGGTATAAAGGCCAAGATCTTCAATAAGGAGCGACGAAATGAGAAGATCCAGATGAAGAAGAAGATTAAGGCTCATGAGGAAAAGAGGGTCAAGGAGAAATCCGACAAGCTGCCGGAAGGAGCGTTACCTGTATATCTGCTGGATCGTAATGTCACCAATCGCGCAAAAGTACTGTCGAATATGATCAAGCAAAAACGCAAAGAAAAGGTCGGCAAATGGGACGTTCCGATACCTAAAGTAAGGGCGCAGTCGGAGTCCGAAGTTTTCAAAGTACTAAGAAGCGGGAAGACGAAGCGAAAATCATGGAAGAGAATGGTAACCAAAGTGACGTTTGTTGGAGAGAACTTTACGAGAAAACCGCCCAAGTTTGAAAGATTCATCAGACCAATGGCATTGAGATTTAAAACTGCGCACGTCACTCACCCGGAATTAAAGGCAACGTTCTCTCTACCGCTCATCGGTGTCAAGAAAAATCCGAGCTCACCTCTTTATACGACTTTAGGCGTCATCACGAAAGGAACTATTATCGAAGTCAATATCTCGGAATTGGGTCTTGTAACGCAGTCGGGCAAAGTGGTATGGGGAAAATATGCGCAGGTCACGAATAATCCTGAAAATGATGGATGCATTAATGCTGTTTTGCTTGTATAAAGCTGCACGATTGTTATTTTGTAAATTTTTCTTAGGTATGATTGTAATTTCTGAAATAAAAAGATTTTAATACACAAGTATATATTATACATATTATAGAATTATCCCAATTTACCTTTAGAATTCCTCGAGACAATTACTTCTTCATATACATAAGTCCTAATAGATATTACATATTCTAAATATTTTTTTGTAGTGCACAATCTTAATAATATTGCGATAATCGTGATAGCATCGTGTTTGGGCTTCAGTATATATACACAATAGCTTTTTTAAATAATATTTGGATCTGTTACAATTCTTAAAGAAATCAATTGTTAATTATTTTAAGTATAATGTGTGTAAACATTAATCTAATATTACAGAATCATCGATCATGCAGATCTTTGTGAAAACTCTTACCGGTAAGACCATCACCCTCGAGGTCGAGGCATCGGATACGATCGAAAATGTAAAGGCGAAAATTCAAGATAAGGAAGGTGAGGCAAATCTTGATATGCAAGATGATTATGATCTATTTTAATTGATTTTGATGGAAAGATGCTGGAAAAACATATATTTTTCAAAATATGTAATTTGCTAAGAATTTAAAATCAAATCAGTTTAAAATTGAATAATGTTTTTAAAACTTAATTTACAAATATCTTATATTTTCTATGATTCCTACAGATTTCAAAAAGCTGATTATTTATCATTGATATCTTTGTATTTTTATTCAATATACCAATTCTTATATTGGCTCAAGTATATGTAAATGAATAGTGATACACATTGTATATATTTTTATGTTAGGTAAATGAATATGTAATTTCATTTTTCAATTCTAAATGAGATATTTTATCGTTTCAGGAATTCCACCAGATCAGCAAAGATTGATCTTTGCTGGCAAGCAATTGGAAGATGGTAGAACTTTGTCCGACTACAATATTCAGAAAGAATCTACCTTACACTTGGTATTGCGCTTGCGAGGTGGTGCTAAGAAACGTAAGAAGAAGAATTACTCCACTCCCAAGAAAATTAAGCACAAAAAGAAGAAAGTCAAGCTTGCTGTGCTAAAATATTATAAGGTAAGAATTTATCTCATTATATGTTTGCTCTCGCGAATTTTCTTCTCTCTTTTTAGTATCAATAAATAAATTTGGCATGGAAAATATTTTACAGGTAGATGAAAACGGAAAAATCCACCGCTTGAGACGAGAATGTCCTATGGAGCAGTGTGGTGCTGGTGTATTCATGGCTGCAATGGAAGATCGTCATTATTGTGGCAAATGCGGATACACACTTGTATTCAATAAACCAGAAGATAAATAAATTCTCGAAATATATTTTCACGTAGTTTGTAAAAATTTTATGTCCTTACATTTTATCCTCTATATTCTTTTATTTGATTAAATAATTTAATCAAAGTATTTTAACTATATTATTTTTTTCTTCAACCAGTCCTGTAAACGTTGAAAGTTGTTCTTGTGAAAATAATAAGGATAATAATAAATAAATAAGAAAGTCCCAAACGATTTCAAAGGATTGTTCTAAAAATCATCTATTATTTTTCATAACTTTTCACAATACTTAAATATATGAAGTTTACATATACTGTTTCAATACACTATATTGTAAATATTTAAACTATTAACATAATAGTTAATTATAATTAATCCATGAACCTGTACACATAGCATAACATTCTTAAAAAATAATAGGAAGAATACACACATTTAAACAAAACTGATAGATGCTTTCTTGTGTATTTATACGAAGATTTATCTATCAATGCGCAAATAAATATTTTATACACAAAATTCTTGTCCCTGATGATTTTGTGTAACACAATTTACATTTCTGACTTGCTTCGTCGTTCTGTATGTGTATTTATACTCTTTAAGCTTGGTTGTAATACTGAGAACATCTTTTCTGTTGCAGTGGGATGAATGCTCATTTGTAATTCTGTTAAAGATTCTTCTGTCTATTAAAGTATAAAATAGAAATATTAAGATTAAAGAACTTTCTGTAATTTACCTATATACAACACAGAAAAATTATCTGAATAAATTTCAAATTCTTATATTGAATATTGAAAATTAAGAAAACAAAAAATATTGTTATCTATATAAAAAGAATATCTTTATAAAAATAATATACATATATAAACATTATAGTAGTGTTAAATTTAATAAAATATAAAGAAAGACACACTTTTGTCTCACAAATGTTATTCAATTAGTAATGTTGTTTCAGAATTTTTGTGGTTTTTATATCTTTAATTTTTATGCATTCCAAAAAAATCTATATATTAATAAATTATATTATTGTTCATTTATATCTTTAATCTTGTCTAAACCTTACTTGTCTAAGTAATTGTGCAGCAGTGTGCAAAACCCTTTGCCATTTCCTCATTTCTACATTGTGCAGACTTTCTTGTTGTTGCAAAAGGTTAATCCAATCCTCTTCAGTCTTTGGCGTATTTCTAAAAAACGATACAGAGATATTAGAACAGTATTTTATAAAAGAAATCGATAACACATACCTCAGTACATGTAAGTCCATAATGGTATACGCAGCGGCTTCCTCCAATCCCCATAATTTATAATACAACAAGCCGTTGATCACCATTAAACACAATACAGCAACTAGTAGCATTGAGCTGAGAATCACGTTGGTGTCGCTTCTAGCAGCTAGTGGATTAAAAAAACAATGTTAGATAATTTAACATAATGTTTATAAATTAAGTATATGTTGTAGAAAAATATTGAATTATATATTACTGTGAACGTGTGGCAAGCTGGAGGGAGAAATTTGATGATTCACAGATATATGCTCAGAAACATGTGTCTGCAATGTAGCTCCTGCACCCGTCGCACGTCGTCGTTTTCTCGTTTTTCTCTTTATACCTCCACTTACGCTACCTTCTTCACACTCCAATATCAATGCTTTTACTAAACTATTAAAATACTCCTCTAAGCCTGCCCAACAATTCTTTTCAATCACACCTAGTTTTTTTCAAGAACAAAATTCGTTAATTAAAATATTTTGCATCTAGAAAGAAGAATATCACAACTCAAAAAATATGAATTTTTGGAAGAGTTTGGAAAATTCAATTAAATTTGAGTATAAAAAAATTTAATATTTATATCAATTATGGTCGATTACGCTGGTAAACTAATAATATCTTATCTGTATACATTGATCTACGTTTCATATTCTATAATATTAAAATATCAATTTTATCAACAAAAACAAATATAAATTCACATATCTAATTTTTCAATTCGATAAAGTATTTGATTTGACTTATTAAAGCCTTCGAAAAAGAATTCTTTTGAGTTGCAATACCTTTTTTATCAAATACAATTTTTCTTTAATTGTTTGAACTTACTTTTCATAATACCCCATACACTTTTCTTATACTTCGTTTGCGAAAAAATGGCAAGACTTGTCTCATTTTCGGAAATATTATTTATGCAATAATGCGTCAAAACGCTAAAAGAATCGGCATAAGGTATACCGGCATTAATATTTTCTACATCTATACAATAAAGATGACCTGGTCTACTGCACGGTAACATCACCTACAAAATGTAATATTAGATATAAGAAAAAGAAAAAATATAATATGCACAAATATTTAGCACAAATTTTTTGTGATATAAAAGTTTTTTCTTTTTACCTGTGTTTCTGTAACTTGACAAGTTCTTGGACCAATAGCCTGGGTCAACGATACCGTGAATGAAAGGGTTCTCATTTTTTGACCTTGATTGTTTTGCGTCCATGCAGATTGTATTAAATCTACATAAATAAAGATAGAAAAGGAAAACAATGAGAAATAAATTTATATTGCTTATGACACAATTACACACATATGTTTGCAGGTATTGCATAATTATAAATAAAACAACTTATTAACAACTTATATTTTCAAATAATTTTTCCAAATCTATGTTTTTAAGAAATAGAAGTTATATATTACACACACACACAAACACACATATATACTTCTATACAGACACACAAAAGCTATTATTTAAAACCATTTAGAAAAACAAGCTTTTTAAATATACTTTAAGATGTCTAAGACACATGCACTTTGATAATAAATAATAATAATAACAGAATTATTATTTTGTTACCAGTAGTCTTGCGAGCAGTATGAAAATCTAAGAAGAATTTCGAATTTGTGAATAGCAGGGTAAACAGTTGATCGATGTGGATAGATAATGTCGTTTTCATAAGTTGCCGACCTTCATGCTGGGAAGTGCAGACCATTGTGCTCCGTATGTTCATTTTCACTGGAACAAGCATTATCATGACTGCATTACATGTGCATGTAACTGTGCATGTAATCCTAGAATGAATAGCACTTATGTATCTTTCAGATAGAAATTGCAAATTTTAATGTAGATTTCTTATCAAAGTATATAATGTAATTTCGTTTCTATCTGTATTATACGACTTGCAATTTAAGTTAGTTTGTGAGAAAAATTAATTGAATGTTAATATAATGTCATGGCAAGAGCTATCTCAAAAAAATATATTTACAAAAAATGTCTCAAAAAGAATATAGAGGCTTAGCTTAAATCTATGTTGCAGAAATTAATCATTTTAAATAAATCATCTTTAGATATATATCATGCATTTTATAGCAAGCTTAATTTCTTGTAACAATTTTACAAGTTATAAATTTTATTAGTTTCTTAATCACACTTTAATGTACAAAAGGCTTGATAATTAAACTATTTTTTTAAACTAAAAAAAAAGAAGACTATGATTTGAATAGAAATTAAAATAATACTACAGCGTAATATATAGTAGTTCATTTTATAAATACATTAAAAATATTAAAGTTTTTTAGATTTGTTAGTCTAGATTATTCAGTAAAGGATTTATATTCGAAAATATTATATTAACTATTAATAAATAAATATTAGAATAAATTTAATTTTTGTACTAAAGATAAAGATATGAAAATATTAAGTTTTATAATTATAATAATTATGATACTTATTAAGTATTTTGGTATTCTGCTCTTTAGAAAAAAGTTCTAGTAAAAATTTTAAAACAAAATATATCTGGAAATACTTACAACCGTGTTTCTCGGCTTCGCTTTCTGTTGTATCACTCAAATCTGTTGGATCAGGAACAAGTTCTGGTTTAGGTATTGGTGGAGCTGGTTGCTGAACTTGAGGTTCAGCAGCCGGTTGTTCCACAGGAGCAGGATCCACGGCTGGAGATGCTGAATTTTCCATAGTGGCTACCTCACCCTTTGTTTTTATGAAAAAAATAAAATAACAATGTTAACTAGCCATCTTTAGTTCATATATTTTTTCAGGAATTATGCAGAAATTTATATTAATTTTGTAATTTTCATTAATTTATCGAATTTATTAATGTATGAAATGTAGAATTAATTAGAATCTATATACATTCAGTTATCACTGCCCACGCGTCTGAAAGTTTCGCTGGAAACCGCTCTCTCGATTCAGGGGAACTGATAAATACACCTGTTTACAAAACAAGCTTTACTAAGAAACCAGGGGATACTTTAGTAACGCTATCTATGAACTGTGGAAAGAAGCCAAGACTGATTTAAAAATGTTTTATTGAGGACCATACGAAAAAAACCAATTTAAGATTTCATTGAATAAAATATCAAATTTGTGACAAAGGATGTCTGATAAAAAATCTGAAATGCCACGGATCTTATACATGGATAGCAAATAAAAGATTTATCATAATTATCAGATGCAATCAAAAACAAATTTAAAAATAACTTTTGTTAATTAGAGAATTAAAAGTCATTGGTTTCGATACATTTTCATTTATTTAAAAAAAATATTTTTTTTTATATATATATATATTTAAAAAATAATTAATAAAAAAAATTCGGCTCTTGAACTTAACATACTATTTAATCTAATCTAGATCAATTTCTCACTGATCTTTTTAATTATCATTTTTTCAATTAATATAATGTGATATGTGTACAATATTTTATAACAAGGAATATCGTCAAATTTACCTCAGAAAAAGAATCTACAGAGAGACGAGTTGACAATTTCTCTTCGTCTCCCGCGGGTAACGGTGGCACATAATCTTCGTCATCAGAGGTTAAACCTAATTCATCCCCATAACAAGCATGTACAAGCTGCCACATTTCAGCCATAGTCATTGGCTGAAAATAAAATAAAAAATATTGTTTTATTAGAAGAAATGTATATTACAAGGATACATTATAAAATTTTATAATTTATAGTCTATTATTAAAGTATTTATAATTCAATTTTTTTTGCAGAGAATATAATTTTGAAATATAATTAAGAAAAAAAAACAAAAAAAAAATTAGTCCAACAATATACTTTAAATCTTTTAATAGATACTTTCATTTGCAAATATATACTCAAGATTACAGTACTCTTTCAAAATTAAATAAATATAATACAATAAAAGATCTTTGAAACTAACAATAAGTTGTATACAAAATATGCATACCTTGCCAATAAGAGCATTTTGCCAAACACGAAATAACATTACATATGTTTTATCTCTCGCTCCAAACGATGTTAGGAAGAATTTGTCAGTAACAGTACAAATCAGAATAGCATTCGGGATGACAAGCGCAGTTTTCTCTTTGGTAATAGATGTAACATCTTTCCAACGTAGGGAGACCAATGTCTCCCACATAAATATATTAGCATAAAAACATATATAGTTTTGAGACACATAAAGTCTACCATGTACCAATATCTCACGCTGAAGAGCACAGGAATAATCTAAAAGTTATATAGCTAAATTAATAAAATTATGGAATGTGTTAAATACTCGGTTTACAATCATGTGGATGTAACAAGTGTAAACTAGTTAGTTTGACGAATAACTGGTAGGAAATAAAATGACATAATACATTTTTATATACAAGAGACGACATTCTTCAGACAACACTTACCTACCACCAATCTCTCATCATCAGGCACATCTTTGAATATTCGTTTAAAGTCCTCGGAACGTGATTTATAAGTCGGGTAAAGTACATTATACCAGGAAGATTTTTTCTTGGTCCGATCACTGCTACGTGTCTCTTTTTTACCTTCGTGAGAAGAACTCCTGTTGAGATCAGCCGAGTCGGACGATCTATTGAGTAGATCCTGTATATTCATGAAAAACAATTACATTTCCCATGAAAATACTTCAATGTAAGAATTATAATTTCAAAATTGTAGATACATACCTGAGACAGCTGATCGTCGGATTTATTCGCACGAGACTCTTTAGTAGAAGAATCAGAATTTAATCTGAAATATTCTCGTCTGGAATGAGCTCTCGGACTGGGACGTGGGGACAAATTAGGACTGGACACAGGACTGTTACGATCACCCGCAGTTGTTTCTTGTGTATTTTCCGCAACGTTTCCTAGATTCGTCGCCGAATTTTGATTATTCAAACCAGAAGAATTAATGCTACTGATTACCTCGTGACTAGATATCAACAAATTCTCCACAGATTTGTTCCTATTGATAACAGAAAAAAACATCGAACATTAGATAAGGAGAACGTTAGGTTTCTCGCAAAATATAACATATATAGACAAGTTATCGATGATACATACATGCTTGATATCATATATTTATGAACCGTCTCGGTTTCGAAGTGTATAAAAACAAATTACGCGATGTTAGCGTCCACGCAATCGCGGCTGGAGCTGTCAAACATCAAAAGCTGTGAGAGAATCTCATCGATGGACTCTTAGGAGATAGACGTTAAGTGGCAGAGGCACCGATATGCGAAATATATAGCGTATTGTAGCGTATGTAAGCGGTGTGCGATCGTTAGTATGCATTTAATTGGCTAACAGCGTTTTTATCGTATTTTTATCGTGTTTTTATCCACACGTTGGGCATCTGTATTTGGGCCTACCGCGATAAGAGTGACACATTTCAGATAAAGAGCTGTCACCGCGCGTCACCCCGTCAGATACCACTCGCTTCATATCGCGGTAGCTCGACGATCGCGGGACATCGTCGTTTTGTGCTTCGTCACCCGGTTTTTTCTTTCGTCTTATTTACGGCATCGAAAAAAATACTCTTTTCGCGTGAAAAACCGTCATCTACACGACACAACAGTGCAAAAAAAAAAGCGCAACCGTCGCGTTCGAAAGGGCTGCGATGCGTCTATCATCGAGCATGAAATAATCAACGACATAGATTGTGTTCGAAAGACGCAACGGTCGACGGATGCTGATTGGCTCTCGAAAAATTCATCCAATTGGTAGATACATCTAGTTACTTTTCAAAGATTTTGAATTTTCACCAAGCGGGCTTTCCAACAAGAAAATATAGAAAATAATAGAATAGATAACAAAAGTTTTTTGTCAATATATTTAAATAATCCATTGTTTATACTGTCCGCTTATATATATACAAAAATTATATGTATTATATATAATATATATTTATATATATAATTTATTCATACATTTAAATATTCATGAATGCATAATAAATATATATATGTTACACAAACTTTAATTCTTTATGCAGCATTAGTAGAATAATTTAGCTTATATTTTTGTGTTGCAGCCAATGTCTAGCCAAATTTTTTATAATTTATTCGTTCGTTTAATATAGCCTGTCTTACCTACATTGTAAAATAGCATATTACTAAATGTGCATTTCTAAGCAAACTTTCTAATATATTTTTAATACATACGTACAATCTTAGAATAAAATTTAATATTATAAAAAAAGTTATATATTCTTAATCAATTCTTCGCTTTGTTTTAATTCTACAAGAAAAAATTATTTATGTAATCGAGTCGAAAGCCTAGTCTCTCGCAACGGTGTATTAGCTTTATTTCGTTTTGGAGACGGCGAAACGCTATTTTCATCACTAGACTTTGTATTTTTCCTTTGTACGTGTCCTTTTCTTTTGTCTAAGAGAAAGCAAAATAAAATTAGTATTGTTTATTCGTACTGATTATTATTTAATCACTTTTAATTGCATATAACAACTATTCAGTTATTTATAAGAAAATCACAAAGTGAAAAACAATCAAAAAGTCATAATACATACGATCAAAATAAAGTATAAACTCGGAATACTGTAATTCCAATATAGTATAATTAATAATGTTGAAAATAATGTTGAAAGTCTCAAATACTATCGCATCAGCGAAGATGTTTGCATATATTTGTTGTATTTGTTAATAAGAAATTTTTTTTATGTATTTATATGGTAGTGAATTTATATTATAGTAAATATTAGGTAAAAATAGTTAATTATATATAACAAATTGAATCAAACGTTATTGAAATTATAGTATTCCGAATTCATAGTTCATTTTGACTCTAGATAACTTTTCAATTGTTTTCTGTTGTGTAATTTTGTTATAAATAACTGAGCAATTGTTATATGCAGTTGATGGTCGATCTTTCTTTGTTATTTCTCGCTAAAAAAAATAGATATAAAATACCTATACATCTGTATATTTTTAGTTTTAAATGTAAGAAATTAACAAAATCGACTTTATTCACTCACTTTGTACAATGGGTGCATCTTGTACATCTTCTTCAGAATCATCAGAGCTATCGTCTTCATCGGATTCATCATTTATTTTCTTTCTACGTTGACGAATATTCCTTCTATTTCTCGGCGTGGCAGACGGTGGTGGCATTCGATGTTTGTCTGCCAATTCCGAGTTTTCGGTTTCTGTTTCGGTCTCTAAAAGTTCTTGTATTTTCTCTTCCAATTCTGTGCAAGCAGCAGTAGCGTCCGCCTTTTTCTTCGTCTGCTCAATGATATTTTGCAACGCTGCTAATACCGGTTTATAATGAATTTTTTCTTTCAGTAGCGGTAAACTTTCAATAAGACGTCGTATACCTTTAAAAAAAAAAGAAGAAAGAACAGAATTAATATAAATTATATTATTGAGCATAAATTACTTGACTTACTCTTTCCGCTGAATTGTAAAAGTGAAAGACAGTAGGAAAGATCACGCCATTGTCTTTCTGTGGTAGCCAATTTAAATCTAGCGCAAATCTTATCGATTATGGTATCAATTTGTCTCTCTCTCTGTATTAGACTGAGAATGTATCTGCAAATTATAACATTAATGAAGAGCGCTTACAGTTTTTTCTGCTGAACATATTAAATTACAATATTTACTTGATGGTTTCCTGAAATTGTTTTTCGTCGAGATTCAATTCAGGATCTGCTAAGCGCGACAATATATCAGGCACTATATTATACAGAGCATTGCCTTTCTGGGCGAGTTGATTAAAGAATTCTTTCGTGTCCTGCCGTATTTGTTTATCCTCGTCAATAATGCAAAGTGCCAATTCTGAAACTTGTCCTTTCACTCGTATCATCTCCCTCATTATCAAATTCGATAACATACGAACGCATGTTCTACGCACGTTCACATCCCTATCTCGCAGTCTACAAACATAAATATTAGTATTTAGTATTAATAGTATTAAATATTAGTACTAATAGAAACATTGCAATTCTTGTTTTTTTTTATGAAAGAAATATTAAATAAATATTTGATGCACGCACGCGGTCACACACATTTTTTTAAATATTATAAAATATAATCATTTTCATCCAAATCAATATGTTAATCAATATTTGAAAAATGGAATTGATTTGGATATTGACTTTTAATTTGAAGGCCAATGAGTGAGAACTAATTTACCTGCCATAGATGTGCTTGGACCATGGTTCCACTTGATTGGGAAATCTAGTAGCAAGATCGCTCAATCCGATCAGCATGTTCGATTTTACTCCAGGATACGGCGATCGTTCCAATATGGTGACCAAGAGTTGTAAAGATTGCTCACAAAATATAGAACTTACCGTCATCATTTTGCTGAGCGTGAGCGAAGCTGCGGCTTGTAGATTCTCGTTATTATATTTATCGTGATATTTGCATACATCCAATACAAGTGGACTGTAAATAATTATGTATATATGGAAGTTTTCTCTATCATCTGAGTAAAGATCATTATCATTATCATTCTTGCACGAATACATACACAAATTTCACGAGCAAGCCATTCCCAGTGACGATCTCATTTTCGAGCGCGCCGTTCACGAATTCCGCTTCGGCGTCATCCACTGCACCTTCTAAAGCTTCCTCACCATTTTCGCTGGCCGCATTAATCATCGAGTTTTCTTTATTTCGTCGCGCACTCGATGAGATCGACGCATTTGCCGATTTGGATCTGATATCCGGTGTCGCCGAGTTACCTCTTGTTAGCACTTGTTTCTTCCTCTTATTCTTTCGCACTGTACTTCTACGCTTGAGTTCCTTATAAATGGGCATGTCCAAATGAATCATTTGCTTGATGGCAATGTGTCCAACTAAAAACAGCAGTTTGCAGAGTACAGGGCTTGATACACCTGCTTGATTATTTTCCTTATTCATGAGTTGACTCTTCTCAGTGATGTCCAATAACAATTCCTTTATCAATTTGTCAGGTTGATTCGCCAACTGAAATTTAAAACAAAACTCTCAGCACGATATCCCAAATGTATTTAATTAACACATATAACAGTCTCACTTACGTGATATATGACGTTAAGTGCATCCGTCGCAAAAGAGACATAAGCGTTCTCATCCGCGCTAATAAAAGTGTCTATTAACAATATCTGGATTTGTTGAAAAATATCCTGATTGTTGGAATATCTATAAGATAAGAATCTTTTTATAGCAAAGAAACTTCGAATTATTTTCATAAATTCTTTTAACAAAAATTTACCTCAGTGGTGCTTTTTCGATATCCTTGTCATTTTGTTTTATCTTTAATAGCATTCTGCAAGTGTCTCGCGCGAAAAGAAGATCGTCCTTCGCGCGTGGACCTAATCCTATTTTCACTAACACATCTAGATTATCGATCACAATGTTAGATTCTGCCTGAGCTATCATCGTTATTATCATTAACGCAGTTCTGCTGTCTATTTGCGATGTGTCTGGATATTTCATGGAGAATTTTTCCCATAATACCTATGCATATAGCATTAGTTAAAATAAGAATATTAAACTTTTTAAATTTCTAATTATAATATATTAATTTTATAATATATTTAATAATATATTTAATAATATATTTAATAATATAATTATATTTATAATTATAAAAAGTATATATTTATAATTATAAAAGGAGTATGTACAACTAATCATCAAATGAGATAAATATACTTATTGTTAGTATTAAATTACCTGCAATAATTCGCTGTTTAATTCCCCGTTTTCGTACCATGTCAAGATCAGTTGAGCCAAAGCCGGGCTCTGTCCAGGCTGTAATTCTTTCAGTAAGTTGATCAAACGATTGGCGCGAGTTACAGCTATTTGACGAGCTGATTGTTTGTCAGTACTGATGTCGAGATGGATGTTTTTGTACACCACTGCCACATTATTACGCACAGACTGATCGCGATGGAATACTTGAAAGAGGACTTCGCGTACAGAACTGGCCGCACCAGTTACTCCGAATTGAAAAGCGATTCCTAAGAATGTGCAGGATTCAACAGCATCGCCGGCACATGTGGAGAACAATAGATTCTCCGCCATCGGTATTGCCTTTTCCAACTCGCTTGCAAACTCGAGACAATTCTGCAAAAAGGTACAATTATAAACAGTTCAAAAGAATCGCTTTATTCAATTTCATGTCACGTACTGTTAAGTAATTTATAATGCGCTTTCGCAAGCTTATCTCTTCTTTTCTCTTGTTATCTTGTTCCGACTTGCTTGCGTCGATCATATTCTCGTCTTCGTTATTTGTCGATTTTTCCGATTCTATAAAAATTTTCAGTAAAAAGGCGAATAGACACTCCTCCTTTGCTTCATTGGAAAGATTTTTCATTTCAGGGGCTTCTTTCAATATCATACAAGTCTTCCACAAGTATGTCACGGCTTTGGTCACTTCTCGGTTTAATAATAATTGTCTCACATGTTCGAAAGCATGATCTGCATCGATATTCTCTTTGTTCTCTGTACCTATTAAATAAAATCATGTGTAATAGATCTTGTAATATGTCTTGAAAATGTTTTATATAACTAACTTATAACTAAAATGTATAATATAACTAACATGAATCATTTATATATTCCGTTTCATTTTCAAAAATCTTTTTTATTGTCGCTTTAATATCTGGCTGTAGAGTATTCCAAAGTTCAAATCTTTGCATATGACCGCGTTCACTAGTGCTTGCAATTTGAGCTTGCAATTCTTGTAATTTTGCTTTTTCTTTCTCCAACGATTCGGAGAGTTCAACAGAAGTCAACTGCAATAGAAAAATACATCAAATAAAAAAATCAATCAGGAGAAAAGTGATACTTAAAATTTTTGAACAACATATACCTTGGCAGCGAAGGGATTACTTTGCAACATGGTACGCAACAATTGGAGAGCCTGTTTACGAACAATCGCGCTTTTATCTTCTAACCGAAGTGCGACGGCGGCTAAAAGCTTTCCATATCTGGCTAATGGTACAGCACCATTGCAACACAAGCGCTGCCACATTTGAAGCACCTTTGATCTAACATGAGCATTGCAATCCAACATGTGATCCTCCAAATTGTTTAGGCATTCATCGCGTTGTTCTTTCCGTTCATCCGTGAGATCTTCGCCAGTCAGTGCTTTTTGTACTACGCTACTCAAGACTCCAATCACGCAGTTTCTCATAGTATAAAACTATAAAATAGTTTCAAGAAAATTTTTTATTAAGTTTTAATTAAACTATTTTTTCAATTATACATATCAAGTTCCATATCAAACTATCGTTTAATCAATAGCAAAAGAATTATAATAAAAACTTGCCTCATTTGACAGATAATCCGTAATCTCATCAAGGACAGGAATTATAAGATCAGGCTGCGAGATCGCAATGTTCTCGAGAAACGTGGACACATTGCGACTTTCGACTTCACCAATTTCACTCTGTCCGATCTCATTCATCACACTTTTTATCAAACCAGTACAACCACATTCAGTGGTCATATGTACTATGCCAGCCGCTATAGGCACTGCTAGTGAGTCATATAATTTTACTAATTGAATAATTCTCACAATGCAAGTTATCCCATGATTGTATTTTTTAATCAAAGTTCCTAAAATCTGTAAATAAAGATATAATATTTAGATATATTAGTATAATAGAGTTTGTGTACACATATATACAAATATAAATGATAATACCTCAAATACAGTTTGTCTCATATGTTTTTGCTTAGCATCTTTACTCTGCTCCAATATTTTATAACATATTTGTGCCAAAGTCCTGTAAATATTATAGTTTAAATTAAGTGTTTTGAAATTAATTGTATAACTTACATAATAAATGAATTTTCGACGATTGGTGGTCTCCAAATCTTGTGCAACGGTATTTGTAGCCATCGATACAGAAGTTCCAAAGCTTTCTGTTTGGATTGCTCCCAATCTTCTTCAATATCTGTCTTTGTACCTTTTTTATACTGAAAATGATCAATTAATTTTTAATTGTGCAATTTTATAATATGACATTTTATATTGTGACATTTATAATATATAATACAAATAGAAGAATAACTTTTATACCTTCCCAATATTGACCTCATTTGCATTTTTTATAACACGTTCATCTATATGACTAACAAACCATGACAACAAATATGCTAGCATATTGTTAATACATAAATATGTTTTCCTATCCTCTTCCTCTGTAATATCATTACCATGATCAAATATTTTTTCCAAATCATCCACAAGTATTTCCACAGCTGAAAATGATGCCTGTGTATAAATGAACTAATACCAAGTAATTTATTTTAATCAATTACATAATTATATTGTAAAACAAAAAACACTACTATTCATAACACAATCTAGATTTTATATATAATAAAATTACCTTTAGAAATCCTAGTAAAACAACGTAAACAGGTCACAAGTTCCACTTTACTACCATGAACAATGACAGAGAAAAATGTGTCAAAATGCTCCAAAATAAAATGCGAACCATTTGCTTGCAATGCTGGTCGTGTAGCTGCAAGACAAATTCAACATTATAAATTATTCAACTACTGTAACTGTTATTACTAACAACTTATTGCTATTAAGGATTTATTTAGAGATTATTATTATAGAGCGTTCTCCTGCTATAGAAAAGCAATTGTAAGTGTCACAGTAGAATTGAAAATGAGTTATATATTGGAGTTTACCATCAAGAGACTGTGATATCATTCGTAAAGGAACAATCTCTTCAACAAAATATTGGTCGGCATGAGACGTCAAAAGCTCATCCGTCACCAAAGGAATCACGAAGTTTTTCACCATTTTAATGTAATTCTGAATTCAGCTGCCAATCTGAAAATCTTCAATATTGTCATAAACAATCAGGCTGTTTTGCATATGTCTCATCATAATAAATACCTCTGAAATCTTAGTTCCTTGCCTCTCTCGTATGAAATGTTCAATCAAACTCTACGTTCAAATGTCCATCACAAATCACAACTAACCAAAACATTCATATCAAATTCGTTTTATTTTCAAATTCACTGCTACCAATCAAAGATTATTAAAAGTTGTTCGACAGGAGAATATCACTAGTATAAGGTATAGTTAATATAGGGAATTCGTGAGAATTTCGCTTTTCGCTCTATAGTACATTGAAACGAGCCTTTCCTATATGTATATATACATATATATAAAACACCACATACACACACATTTTATTCTATAGGACAATTATAGATTTATAGAAAAATTATTATTATATTATTAGTATTATTATTTATAAAGAGTTGATAGATTTTTGTCTCGTTTTACATTTACTATCTGAGCTAAAAATATTTCTAAGCAATATAAAAACAATAAAAATCTTATTTTGAATTTGAATCTTTCAATAAGTTTTTTTTCCGGAGATATAACTTACTATTTTATTTGTTTAAAAAACTGAATATATAAACAAATATACAAATAAAAAGTATTACTTATATATTATTTTAATCATAATATTATAAATATATAGTAGAAAAATAATATTTTATAAAATGTAATTTATATGTTCCAAATATATACAGGATATGTTTTCATATATATGTATTTATATGTACAAATATTTATACTTATCTTCGTTAATTATCTTTAATCAATATTATACTTTATATTTTCACATTGTCTAGTTCTTTAGTTACTTTTGATGCTGTGTTGTCATCTTTCTCTTCTTTTTCTTCTTCAGATTCTGTATCACTTGGTGGAAAGTCAGGAAGTGCTAAAGATAAATATAAATATTAAAGAAAGAGAAAATAAAAAAAAACAAAAAAGTTATTGAATGTCCTTACCAAGCCTATCCAATTTCTCTTGCCAGGCTTTGTTCAGAAACTCTTCCTGTACAGCGATTACTTCTTTGCTATTTGTGCAAAGAGCATACTTGTTCAACAATTCATTATTCAACTCTAAGAACGCGTGTCCCCATGAAAACTTTCCAAGATAAATATTGGCTTCCTCTGGAAATCCTGTTATAATCAAAGCAGCTGCTATAGCTTCAACACAACTCAATTGATAAGGTTTTCCATAATTTATTGGATTGGCAGCAACCAAAAATGGAAGTAGACGGGGATGAGACGTCTTCATCCTGTTGAAGGGAGTCTCGTCTAAACGAGCCCAACTGCAATCCACAACTGCGCAGCCATACTCCTGTACAATTTCGCGATCCATTGGAGACACACACTGCAACGCAATGTTTTAAATCATTAGCATGCTGTAACGACACTGTAACATTACCATATCTCCATTTATTAACTACCTGACTACCAGCCGGAGTAAGACATAAGCCAGAGAATCGAGCGCCTAATCGCAGTATCTTTATCAAGCCATGCCTCGCCAGTTTTCTGCCGGAGCATTTCTTGGGATCGCAGTGCTCCATATCCCACATGGCCACAGGAAATGGGATCAACGATTCGTCTGATGATTCTATGAGTTCGATTGGAGACAGTTTTACGACAGAAGCGCGAAAAATTCATTTTAATTATAAATAATTAATTAATTAATAATAAATGCCTAACCTGCCTCCTCATCGTCCTCCTTGTCCAATCCTTCATCTCTCTCCTGATGATATCTCTGCTCTTTACCGAGAACATGTCGAGGTCTCTTCTCGAATAATTTCTTCTTGTTTTTCCTTCTACGTCCTGACATTTTTCACACTGAATTTATTATCTCGTATTATCTTTCCAGCGTGTAAAATAATCTACTTGATCATAACCTGCGAGAGATAATTATTGGAGAAAGATTCCAGCTGCGTTGGACGTCCATCGCATGAAATCCATTGATAATGAAAATTCATTAAATAATTAGTCTTCATATAAATCTTCATATAAGAGATTTTTGTATAATTAAATTCCTTGCACTTATGATTAATATTATTAATTAATTAATTATTTGTAATGTTTTGCTTTTTGTAATTAATGTAATGATTGTAAAGCATGTAAACGCTAGGGAATAATGCAGTGCTTTACGCGATAGCCAATCAGCCTCTTCTATTTCTAGAAATAATAATACGCAACGAGAAACGTGATTGTCTATTGTAAATCCGGCTTAAAAAGCACGAGAAATATTTTACTAGCAATATTCCGCATACTGGGAACTGGGAAATTAATCTTTCACTTCACGTGTTGTGTCAGAGAAGGACGATGGTGAGTTCTGCGTTTCTTTATGATGTATCCATTTATTTCATTGTCATCGTGTTATTCTATATGTGAAGACACTCAAAAGTTAAATCTTCAGAATCTGATTTCGTTTCGTATGTATTTCAGTCGGCGCATAAGACGTTTATCATCAAGCGAAAGCTTGCCAAAAAGTTGAAGCAAAACAGACCGATTCCACAATGGGTAAGAATGCGGACTGGTAATACTATCCGGTAAGTTTAGCTTAATTACTTTCAAAATTATCTTAACTTTACATATAATTGGAAAGATTTTTTTGGTTAGATATTTAATGTGTTCATTAATACATGTATGTGGGAAATGATAATTATCGCTTTAAGTTAGTTGAAGCCTGTATATATTGTGTACATCCAATGCATTAATTAATTAAGCCATTGTATTTAATTACTGCTTATTTTGTTCATTTTATATAATTTTACATAATTATGCAAATGTTGCTATATTATGTGTCAAAATATGAATAAAATTAGTAATAAAGTTATATCTATGATCTATAATTGCATTTGAATCATAGAGATACACTTGTGTGTGAATAAAATAAAGATTTATATGATTTTATAAAACTTTGGACAATGATATTTTATTTTTTATGTTATCTTTGCGTAGCTCATAGTTATTTTTCTTATTTGTCTTTGGTACAAATTGTCAATTACAATTTTGATATGAATGCAACAATTTAATGTGTTGCATTCTTTAATTGCTATTTTTTACTGTTGGATATTATAGACATTATTATATAAATCCTTATCACTCCTTGACTTTGACAAATATTAAAATTTATAGACTTGTATTTTCATATATATAATTTGTTTTCAGATATAATGCTAAGAGGCGTCACTGGAGGAGAACTAAATTGAAGTTGTAAATCCCATGAAAACATACATCATATGATAACAATAATGTATGATTTAAGAATATAATAATGGATACAACCTCAAACAAAAAGAAATAAATATTTGTCATAACCTCCAGTATCTGACAGTGTCACAAAAATAAAATTATATTAAAGTATAAAACAGGTATATATCTCTAATATATTTATATTGTATATTAACTCTTAGCAAACACATTTACAAAGAATTCGACACTTTACGCATATGCATCGACTTTAACCAATCTTCTATTAATTCTTCACCAGTCTTAGGATATGGTAAATAGTAATGTTTAGGTGGTGGTCCTTCTTCCAAACGTACAAAGTAATGGCAATATCTATAATGAATAGTTCCCTTGCGTCCTTTAGCATGACGTCGTAAACCTTTTATTACTATACCTTTATTACTAAATGATTCTGCTGTAAAAGTATAAAGTTTGTCATTTATTATTAAATTGTTAAAAGACTTGCAACATGAGTACAGATATATAACAAAACTCGAGTAATAATATAATCAATAATAGATATTTATATATACTTACCAACCCACAAGTTACTTTTAAATTCGACATTGTGATTCTCTACAGCCAAACGTTGAGCTTCTAATATAACTTCCTTAGCAATTTTAGCACCTTTCATGTGCAAAAAGCTCAACTGTTTAACAGCTTCGTCCACAGACATTCCTCGTACAAAACCAGCGATGTACCACATTTTTTTCGGGCTATATTTTATATTGGCTTTATAATGACATATATACTGAAAAACAAATATACAATTAGATAATCAATTATTTAACATTAGCTTAGCATAGCACAACAGAATAGACTTACAGCAGGCCTTCTTTCTTCATCTGGCTTTTGAGGTGGAAAAATAGTCTTGTTATAAGAAAGAAAATGTGTCGGTCTTCGATATTTACTCAAGTTGGTGTTGCATATTGCAGAAAAATGGAAACTGCACGATGGTATAAGATTTAATGTCTTTACTGTGCTTGGTGATATATCCACTCTATTTATGGTAAATCTACCATAAAACGCTAGATGTTTCATACACTGACGAATACTCTGCATTTTCTATAAATGTAAACTTGTATATTAATTGCGAGATGTAAAGTATAAGCACATGACAAGAAAATTATAATCTATTAATAATGAAAATATAACAAACTCTAATTGAGATTTTCTGATAAATAAGAGATTTATACAGAGAGTTATAGATAATTTTCGTAAAATAACTTCTGAAAGAAGTGTTCATATAATATAACCCCTAATAATCATTTATATCATTTTTTTATTACAACGCACACACATATTATATAGATATTATATAGATAAAAATATTCTTACAAAAAATTTTCAATTCGTTCAATTTGAATATATCAATCGTACAATTGCCTTTATTTATACAGATAAATTAATTTTTGTCCAAACACATTTAGGGTGCGATTTCACTATCAATTTGTCGCTAGCGTCTAACTGATCACGTGATCTGATTTGTGACGCTAGCATCAAGAAGAAAAAGCTTGATTTGTTCAGCTTTCAGAGAACGAAGAACGAGACGCTTGTCATAGTTGTAACTTGGACGCTAGGCTGTTTTCACGCCAGCGTCAACAGACGCTAACGTCAATTTGTTTTTATTGATGCTTGACGCTGAAATCCAGCGTCACAGCGTCAAGTGAAAATGCACCCTTACGATACGCCATAAAGATGAAGAAGACAACGAAGGGAAACTCTCTACGCAAAGTTGCGCTGGAAAATTCCGCGATTAGCCTCCATATGTTCTAGGGACTTTAGAGAATGCTCGACTGTGATTCGTCGATTAGCTTACGGCGAGAGGGAGAGAGCGCGTGTCGATATGCGCGCGCGTTCGACTTTAACCTTCAAGTGGCGCTGCGTTACGTGGTCGCGCGGCGGTCGGAATTCGGCGGCGCGGAGTGGGGGTGAGTGGTGGGGGGTGCGCCGTGCGCCGCGCGCGCATCCCCCCACCACTCACCCCCACTCCGCGCCGCCGAATTCCGACCGCCGCGCGACCACGTAACGCAGCGCCACTTGAAGGTTAAAGTCGAACGCGCGCGCATATCGGTGGCTGATGTTCCATCTACGTATTTTATTACGTCTGTGGGCCGTGTTTTTATTCCTTCTTCCTACTGTTATGGCACGTGAATTTTTCAATCATTTCTATCATTTGAATCATTTGATTGATCAGAGCGAAAGAGATAAGGATTTCTCCATCCCGATTGATCGATCAAATATTTGTAGCGTCAGTTTAAGCGTTAATTTAATTTAATCTCATTGTCAGTTGTATATCAAATGCGTTAGTTGCACTTTGTATATACCGGTGAGCGAAGTGAAGTTAACCAGTTAACGTTTGATTTAATTTTAATATAAAAGGTGCGATTTCACTATCAATTTGTCGCTAGCGTTTAATTGATTACGTGATCTGATTTGTGACGCTAGTGTCAAGAAGAAAAAGCTTGATTTGTTCAGCTTTCAGAGAACGAAGAACGAGACGCTTGTCATAGTTGTAACTTGGACGCTAGGCTGTTTTCAGCGTCAACAGACGCTAACGTCAATTTGCTTTTATTGATGCTTGACGCTGAAATCCAGCATCACAGCGTCAAGTGAAAATGCACCCTTAGATATAAAATACTACGTATGGTTTGACACTTAAGCCCCTTGCACAATGCTAAGCGATAGCGATAACGATAGAAAAATATCTATTCTCTGTTCTTATTGGTGGAATAAAAAATATTTAGTGCAAGGGGCTTTAACCTCGATTCGATACACTCTGTGTGCGCATGCGTAATTTGATATGATTATTAAGGAAAACGATAAAACGAAATTTTTGATAAAACTTATATAAAAATTTTAATTACATATTTTTATAATAATAAAACACTCATAAAATTATTCGAAATACAAATGTTTGTATATAAACGATTTATAATATTTACAATTTCTCCGTGAGTTCGGGTACAGCCTTAAATAAATCTGCGACTAATCCGTAATCTGCTACGTGAAAGATGGGAGCTTCTGGATCCTTATTAATAGCTACAATCGTTTTAGAATCCTTCATGCCAGCAAGATGTTGAATTGCACCCGAAATTCCAACTGCTATATATAGATTCTGAAATCATAATCATAAGATGTTTTTTTTATATATATATACAAAAAGATTGAGAGATAAATTTATTCTAAAATGAGATTCTGGATAATCATTAATTTCACTTACAGGTGCAACAATTTTTCCTGTCTGTCCTACTTGCAGATCATTTGGCACAAATCCTGCATCAACCGCAGCACGAGAGGCTCCTACTGCTGCATTTAGCTTATCTGCCAATGTATATAATAATTTGAAATTTTCACCAGATTTCATTCCACGTCCACCAGAAATTACAACTTTAGCAGATGTCAATTCTGGTCTGTCAGATTTACTGAGATCTTGTTTAATGTATTGCACTTGATTCGAGGTATAATCATTAGTAGGCAGAGTTTCGCATTTAGCATTACCACCTTCCAAAGGTAGTGGTTCAAAAGAGGTGCTTCTTACAGATATCACTTTCACATTGTCTTTAGATTTAAGGGTCTGAATAGCATTACCAGCATATATAGTGCGTACAAAAGTGTCTGATGTTTTTATGTCAATGATATCACTTATTGGAGATACATCTAACTTAGCTGCAATCTTAAATTAAACATGTTTTTATATGTATTAATAAAATATATATAGATTAACAAAATAAAATATATGTAGTTAATATATAATATATTCTTGAAAAATATATGTTGTGTATACTAACCCTGGGAAGTAATGCTTTGCCAAATGCACTTGCGCCAGATAATATATGTGTGAATTTATGTTCATTATACAGTTTAAGTATAAGCGGCGTCAATGATTCTGCAGTAAATCCTTTAAATGCATCACTGTCTGCGAGAAGGATTTTGGAAACATCTTTGGCCTTACATGCGTTCTGTGCAACTATATCGCATTTTGTGCCAACAATCAATACAGTTATATCGCCACCAATTTTTTTGGCAGCTGTTAATGTGTTGCAAGTAATTGGTAGTAAATTTTCATTGTTATGTTCTGCAATAACCAAGGTAGACTCATAACGTATCAGTGAGCCGAACTGTAAATAAATAACACATATTTGAAAGATTTAAATTTCTATCCATTCATATATCAAAAATAAAGAAAGTTGAAAGTATTGTTGTTTGAAAACTTTACATAAAAAATTTCAATTTTAAGAAAAAATTTCAAGCATCTTAAAAATTGATAAGTAATTGCAAAGTACATATCTCTACACAATGTTTACAATATAGGTTAATATTGAGTTAATTAAACAAATTAAATAGCAAAATGTTTTATGCTTCTTGCAAAAATTTAGTAGGAAATGCAATGAGTATCAGAATTAGAATGCATTTTTAAGATCATAATCATCAGATTGCAAAATACAAACAGATATGGATATGGATTAAAGTACAATTAAAACATATGAACGACGAAAACAAATAAAAAATATGCTCACTTTGCGAGTAGCCCGTAATGTTCTGATGCAGGTGGAAAACATTGTTATGGAAATTTGATTTCTCTTCTCGCTTTCAATATATGTGAAACAGTAAAAAAATAGAACTTTATGATATCGGTGACGACACGGTCCAAAGTCCTAACAGCTGTAGCAGAGATATCAAATGGGTAGGGGTTAAGGTGCATTAATTTATATAGGCATGATAAATTCAAAGCAAAATTATAAAACATATATTACATATTAAAAAAATTTAATTCAGGCAATACGTATTTGAAAAAGTTATATTTATTATATTTGATATTTATAACATCTATATATATAAATAAGACATCTTTGTTTTCTTCCTTCGTTATCATGATTCAGACTGATCATTCAAGCTTTTTTATTGATTAGCTAAGATTCTTTTCGACCAAAAATGGCAAAATCAATTTTTTTTATTTATCAAATAAAATTTATAAATATCATATATATTCATATATATTGATAGAACTTATATGATTATTTCTTTTCCTTTAAATAATAAAATATGAAGTATAAAAATAAACAATTATATTTTTAAACTTTCACATAATAACTTTCATATGTTTTATTATTTAAAGAATATTGCAATATTAAGAAAAAAGAGAATCTTACATAATTTTATTATATTATCTTCTTATTTTGTTATTTTATTGTAACTAAGTAAGTGTGATTCTTTTTTAACATAATTTCTTCATTAACTTTATTATTTTTTATTAAAATGATATTAATTTGTATCATTAGATATTACAAATATCTCAATTTATCTTCGCTTCCTACCACCAACTTTTTTGTGTAAATCTCGTTTGCCTTTTCCTGCTTTTGGTTTTTTAGCACCTTTGCTATGTTTTAGTGTAACTTTTTTCTTTTTGTTGTTACTTGTTGCAGATTGTTTTACCCTATAATATAAATAAGTATTAATTATTATAAATATTAATACATACATGCATACATACAGTCATGTCTTGTGACTTTCTGCTATTTTCAAATATGTTTAAAAATACAGAATAATATACAAATATGGAAATAATTTTTTCTTTTTTTTTTGTCAGCAAACTTTTTACTTTCTGTGAAGTCTCTATTAAAGCACGAATTGGAGAAAAAGTCTCTTATAAGTTGGAATGCAAGCGAGACAAACTTATACGAGAACCTTTATTAAATAAAGAAAGATATGAATGTTACTTTAGGCTTACTATTTCTCAACTTTATATAAACATTACATTAAATCAACAAGAATCATTATCATATCTTGTCTAAATGCTTAAAAACAAAAAATTAAAAACTACTTTAATAAATTATGAAAAATTATGATAAGTGACTAATATGATTAAAAATATGCTATGAACTTTTCTAAAGTCATTTATCAGATATTTTACCACAATTATATACATATATATAAAATTTTACAACTCACAAGGTTTGTTAAATTTGCATCTTATATAGCAGTCACATGATGAGTATGTATGTATGTATTATGTTAAAGTTGAATCTGCATAAATAAAAACTTACTCTGCAGTTCCTGTTAAATAACTTTCATGTAGAATTTTTTTCTTCTTTTCTAAAATGGTATCCGCTAAGTTTTTATTTTGACTTTTTTCTTCAACAACATTTAATGGAAGTGCTTTTCTCTTTCTTTTCATTCCAGACACTTCCTTAGCAATTCCCTTTGCATCCTTCTCTTTTGATAGCCTGCAGCAATATTATATTTTGTTTGAGAAAAAAGTCAGAGAAAATAAGTTATAACATAAAGAACATACATAGGCTGGAATTTTCCAACAGATGCAGTTGATGTACGTGCTATAGTTACAGCTTCAGAAAGCTGTTGAGAATTTGGGAAGTGATCTTTAGTAGGTAGACCAACTCTTGGCAATTTTATATTTCTTGCTTTAGCTATGTTGCGAAGCCTTTGTAGTTCGTTTTTGGATTGTTTTTCCTTCTTATCTAATTTAGTTTTAGCAAATGGATCATTGGTTGGATCAGCATTATCCTTGGTCTCTATCAACCATTCCTTCTGTTCCTGAGCTTTCGCTCGTTTATAACCATACGTAGGAATCCATTCCTAAAAAAAAATTTAGGAAAGATTAGATAAATTAAAAACTATATATTATTATAGAGACTTTACATATTTAATTATTAAAGTAATTAATATATAATCAAATTATTGGATATAACTGAAAGTAGTTTTAAATAAGAATAAATCTCTTACTTTTAATTCCTCGTCCCATTTCAGTTTGGATTTACCCTTTTTCTTGGTCCGTATTCCTTTCTCCTTAGCAAACTGTTGCCACTTTGTTAATGGTTTGGGTTTTGGAATAACACGTGAGCGTGGCAATACATATTCAGGCTTGGGTAATTTGGCCATTATAGCTTCATCCACCCGTTCTATTGGCAGTTCCCAGATTTTATTAATTAGCAACTGCACATTGTCTCTCGTTATTCTTTTCATGTATGAATCCGGTTTCGATCTAAAAGCAAACATAGAGATTTAACAAGTATTAACATACATTTTTCAGATAAATTCGATATTGTAGAGATATTGAAATAAAGTTAAAATTAAAGTTACTTGAGAGTTTTTATATTCACAGCATTATAATCGGATGCAAGTAAAGTTCCCAAATCAATGTCGAGCTCTATATCTTTATGGACTAATGTAGATTTAGATGGATCTGTGGCTTTTTCTTGATCATTTTCTAATATTGATTTGACAAGATCCATTTTAAACAATTTTTATAATGTAACCACGTGTAATCGTATAACTACTATAACTAAACGATTAACGTAACCTTTCTTCGCCACACGTGAAAAAAAAATCATAACTTTAAAGTCCTGTACACAATGATCGACAGGAGCGCCTCTATGAACTATTTGTCAAACTGATACGATTATTTTTTCTAAGTTGGTACTACTGATTAAGCCCCTCTCACAATGCCAGGCAACAGGCAATAGGAACAGGAAATAAAAAATATCCACCAATAAGAGCAGAAAATAATATCTATTTTCTGCTCTTATTGGTGGATATTTTTTATTTCCTGTTCCTATTGCCTGGCATTGTGAGAGGGGCTTTAGTTTCTAACAAATCGTGAATTTTGATGCTTTGTAATTCTATGATATAGGTTAGATTATACTTTTGCAGTGCTGAAATTTATTCTAACGTATTGTAAATAATCATAAGTTAACATATAATAAATATACTAAATATAGGATTATAGCGATCTTCAAGAATTAGCCATGGTAAGTTATAGTATAAAAGTTTATCATAATACAGCAAGTATAATATCATACCCGGCTTTTTATTTGTGCTGTTCTTATTATTAATTCAAATGTATTTTTAATTTTAGTTATTCTATTCTTTCTTCAAGTCTTTGATCGGAAAGGACGTGGTCGTTGAATTAAAAAATGATCTCAGGTAAAATATAATGCAATAGTAAAGTAAAATGTCAAATGACAATAACACTGATTTAATGTTTTGTTTTAGTATTTGTGGAACATTATATTCCGTCGATCAGTACCTGAACATAAAATTGGCTGACATTAGCGTAACAGATTCTGAAAAGTATCCTCATATGGTATGTACAAAATTACATATTTTTTTATATACTATTTAGTTATTATCTGTACAGTATATACATTACCAAATATAACCGAATCGTGCATTAAATTTTAGTTATCGGTAAAAAATTGCTTTATTCGTGGATCTGTGGTGCGATATGTACAACTTCCAGTAGATGAAGTTGATATTCATCTCTTAACTGAAGCAGCACGCAGAGAAGCAATGAATGCTCAAACAAGATAGTTTATATTAATTATCATTTATATGAATAATCTTTTTCTTTCTTTAATTAACGCATATGACTCATATTCTATGTAAAAATGATACAAAATTATTTTGTAATTATTCACACTATTTTGAAAATGTGAATAACAAAGTATCACACACATTTTTCAATATATATAAATCTTTATTCAACTATTCAAAATTGTTTTGTAACAAATAGCTGTTTTAAAATCTTTAAATAATGCATATTTAATATAATGAGGATAGTAAAATTACATTTATTTATTTGTTTGTATTTATGAAAATAATTAGCACAATCAGGATTTATACGTTTATCTTATTTCCAATCTGATAAAGTTGTATCATACCAGATATATTTTCCCTTTATCTCTGTATTTTCTGGCAATAAAGCACAATAAACAGGTGCTACAGCTCCTTGATCTGGTGTCAAAGGTCCTTCATGGCTAGTCATATCTGTATCTACATAACCAGGATGTACTGCATTCACTGCAATATCCTTTCGAGAATCCTTATTAAACATAGACTGATGAATACCCGCTAAAGCAGATACTCCGATTTTACTTGCTACATATGCTGAATTTGACCAACCAGCTTGTATATGTGTATTAGATTTTGCAGCACTAGAAATAAAAATATATACATGCATATGTATGTAAATATTAAATAATAAATTTTGACAAATTTTTTTGAATTAACTTGTATAAATACAAATGTTTGAAATTATATAAATTACTTACTTGACAAATTCGTGCATAATATTATCTAATTCTTCTTCTGTTAGATTTGGATTAGATAATCTCTGTTTCAATGTGTCGCCAGTAATGTTGCGTAGACGTCCAGCACTACTAGAAACATGAACCACTCGGGCATGTGGTTTAAGTAATGGATAAAGTACAGTACACACTCTGCGTAAGCTGAAATAATTTACTCGTATTGTTTCTTCGGCTTGAAATCCAAAAGATTCTGTAGCAGCAGTCTATAATAATTAAATATTAACATACCTATTAATTTCTTGAAATCATAAAAATATCAATTTCTCGATGTTTTATTTTAATTAAGTAATAATGACTAATCCTATATATGTATTTCCATAAGATATAATCTTTAATATTTTAATAAAATAGACATATATGATTCGCATAAATTTTTATGATCTAGAAAAAAAATAAAATATGCAAATGATTCTTCGATTTTAAAAACCATTAAAATTAAAAGATATTAATTACTTTAAATGCTATAGCAGCATTGTTAATTAATATATCCACACCACCATATGTATTCTTTAAGTAATCTCTGAATTTCATGACACTCTCATCGTCGTTGATATCCAATTGATGGAATTTTGGTTTCAAATTTTGCTTCTCCAATTCACTGACAGCATTCGAGCCACGAGTGACATCGCGGGCCGTTAAATAAACATTTCCATCATATTGTTGACAAAGGGCTTTGACAATGGCAAAACCGATACCTTTGTTCCCACCTGTTACCTAAAAACAAGACAGTATATTTGCAAATTTTCAAATTAAGAAAATTTCTATTAAATCTTAATTAAAATTAATTAATAGTAAATATACAAGGATTAATTATTGTTTATTTAATGTTTATAATTAATGTTTAATTACGTACCACGGCCACACGACTCATTGTGTTTTACGTAATATAGTATTTTTTTCGTGATTTGCCACTTTTATTTCCTGTTTCAGATAAAATACAAACTGTGAACACGACAATAATGAAATGCAAACGGTTCTTCGTAATTAATTTACCAACAGATTGACAGTATAAAGGCTTATCCACACGGCCACACAAGTAAAGGCATTTGCACATAGAACGCGTTAACACGTTTCGTGCAGTGAAAAGTGACGACGCTAGCCAATCAACTTTCCGCTATTATGGACAACTTTTTTCGTCCGAATATCGGCGCGCGAATAATAACAAAGCCAAACTATGTAAATAATATCGCGCTAGACGACACCAAGATCGAATATCATATCTCTGATAACGCATAATGTCGTACGAATGCGACGAAAGACGAAGCAGGACGAAAGACGAATAGGACGAAGCCGTGGAATGTATTGTGCATAGCTACGTATACCATATCCGTATACCCCCACCCCTTCCCCCACCTCACTCACCAGTGCGCGCGCATGCTGCGCGGCTGCGCGTCTCGAATCTGGCGGTTACACAGTCAGTGCCCAGCAGCGTGATTATTACGTTAATTATAATTCCCATCAGTGCGCCAATTATTTCCCGCCTGTGTGCTACACAGCCTTTGTCGTCACAATAAGACTTGAGATGAAGGTAATTAACAGAGCTAAAATATTTCGGCAATACTTAGAGATAAATATATCTCATCCGATTATTTCGATAATCTACATAATTCGATCGGATTGAGAATGCGTAAAATAATCGAATCGTAGAGTCGAATATTTAACTACGACAAACTCGGTGATACATCAATTTTGCGTTCGTTCAATAAATAATTAATCTATATTTAAAAAATGCTAATATATATAATTTGCTTGTATAATATTTCCGCGTATATGTGTATGTCATTTTGCGTAAAATATTTCGGCAACGGAATTATTAGTAACATGATATTCGGCCATGTATTGTCTAACGCGCGCGATATATTTACGTGTTTCGGTTCTGTTTATTATTCACGCGGCGAACAGAAAAATAGTCGACTTTTTGACGATCTAAATTGAACGATAAATAATCGGATGAAATAGATTTGTGTCTATTTAAGTAATATATATATATAATATAAAGTTTATTTTAATTTTCCTTATTATTGTACATATTGAAGTTTGCTCGATATCGATCATTCGATCCGAGAGTTGTATTGACTCGTGTCACTTAAATGAACTATATACTCATTGAAGACTATCAACTATCGGTAAATTTTCGTTATTATCAAATGAGCTCGATAAGCTCGAATACTGACTGCATTTTGACTCCGTGAAGGGTAACAGAGTATTCTATCTTATCGATTTACTTTTTATTATCAATTATATATATTTTTCACTGTTTATTTTTATTTTCAATAAGTACGTTCACTATCACGTCTCAAAAGAAAAAGACACAGCATGTAAAATTTTGTTCAATTAGATATGACTTCCCATGCATCACATTTCATTATACGAGCCTCATATTTTTTATATTAATGATCTAATATATAATATATATAGAAGCCTGCATACGTACTTTATATTAATTGAAAGAAAAATAAATAATTTAAAATTATTTTCAATTTTACTGTTTAAATTGATTTAATTGAAATAAAACCATAAAATGTTTACTCAAAATTATATACCATTGTATCACTCTTCAAAAATATATTTGTTTCTGTTTTTTTTCTGCCGAATTCAGGCGCCGATTTTCTATACGATAATATAAACAAGTTCAATATATTATAGCGTTTATTGGTTTGCTCAGAGACTTGTATTTATTATTCTTCTATTAATTAAATTAATTTGGTGAAATTTTAATAACAATAAATTAATAACAAAATGTTCTTAACAAGAATTATATCAAAAGAAATTAAATGTCATAGATTTTTAAAAAAGATAAAAACTAACATTAACAAATTATCTAATTAAATAAATAGAGGACGTAATATAAAAAAAATCTGGCACATTAATGCAAAGATTTATCGTAAAGTAAAATTTGCTGTAAAATAAATTTATTACGGATCAGATTTTATTATTTCTAAGATATATATAATTCGTTTATAATTCTTTTTGTTGTTTTTAGAATTATTAATATGTTTTAAAAATATAAAATATGAGTCATATATAAGAAAGAGAGAAAGAAAGCAGATATAGTCAGATAATTTTTTAATTTTATTTTAAAAGGTGATTGAATAAAAATAACATAATATACGTGCAAATATGAATGTGGCAAATATAAATGTTATTAATATTTTAAAATCATTTTAAAAATCATCAAAAAGTAGATATATTCCGAATCTCAAATTCGCGCTTTAAAATGAATAGATTTCACAGATTGGTTGCATAATCACTTTGCTAAATCATTTGCTTGCTAATGCCATTATTATAAAGTTATATACATACAATATATTACACATATTTCAAGCAAAAATTTAATAAATCTTTTTATGAAAATAAAATTAAATCGAATCATTTTGCTATATTCTTTTAAATATTGTATAATTTATGCAAAAGCGTCACGCTGACATCCCAGGTAGCAACAGTAATCATTTTGACATCAAATCGACTACTTTTGCTACCTGGGATGAGTTATTTCCCTTGCGGCATAATAAGTAAGAAAGCAGCAAGTGACCAAGTCAATAATCTGTGATTATATATTTGTTTACATATTTACTTTCTGTTAGCTATTATTCTACTTTCATTTATCATATAATATTTAATTGCACACATGATTTTTAGCTATATACATATAATTAGTGCATGTGTATGTACATATGTGTATACATAAACATAAAAATCATAAAAAATAGGCGCTCGATAACTTTGTTGCACTACTTTTTGCTATAAGAGGCTGAAAAGCATTTTCAGATCGAATTTCGCACAGAGCAATAAATATCGACTCTGATCACTATCGATATTTCGTACATCGGCATGATAGAAAGAATAGCGCGATTGTCTAACATTATTTTTCAACAATTGTGTGTTCGTATATGCAGTCATATCAATGTTTATGTTTACACAGGTGCTACACTATATGTACGATACAAGCAGCAAAAGTAGAGTGATTGTTGCTCCTTGTCAAACTGTCAATGTGATAGTATGGAAATTTTGTCATAATTCTATAGTTAACTACACATTAGATATAAATTTAATAAAATCCGTATTCTGCGTATTTTACTTCACATAAGTAATATTTTCTTATAAAATTCTTTCTTAAATTTAACCATAAGAATTTCCAAAGATTCAGAATCAGTTAGTCTAGAGTTGAATGCTTTAGGGCTTTAATAACTAGTGTTTATAGGAAGAGGAGACAGAGAAAGAGACTCATCCTCTTTCCTCTTTTTTATAAAAATAAAAAAAAAAAATAAAAAAATAAAAAAAAAAAACTAAGCATTTATGATGAAAAATGTATCTATTATTAGAGACTCTCTCAAGTTAGAGTTTGGACATTGTGACTGTGAGTTCGGTCAAAAATGATGGCCTCAAAGTTAGAAATGCACTCTATATGTATAATGTTTACAAACTAGTTATGATGCTGAAATTTTCAATATTTTTGATTGATTTTACTATTTTTATCAAAAAAATATTACAGTTAATTAATTACAGTTAATTAAGAGAAGTAGTATTTGATTCTCTAGCAGAATCTTTGGCTATATAAATATGAAATAGATTGTATCCTATAGCAAAACGAGTAGTGTTTTCAAGTAATATAGGTTTTTTTTTTGTTATTTACAATTCACGTAAAAATCCAATCAACATTAGATTTAAATTTTGCCAATTTTTTAATTATTTGTTTAATCAGTAAATAAAAGATATTCGGTTATAATTCGGTTATATTGCAGTAATGGTTTTACTTTAATATATATAATTTATTTTTTGATAATTTAAATATTATCATCCAATATTATATTTCAATATGCATCATACGTTAAGATCTGTATATGTACATAAATTATATCTATACTTTTATTGTGTTATCATGCAGTGATATCGCTTTTTTAATAATAGATTTGAATACAACAATTAACATTTTATACAGTCAAAGTAGAGGCATTTGTAAAAATATTATATATATTAATATGTTAATATATTTTGATATATTGATATGTTAATTGATATTATTTATATTTTGATTATTGATATATTAATGTATATATTAATATCAATAATCAATGCTAATATCAATAATTTCACCAAACAACTTAATAAATAAGCAATGTATAATATTAAATCGTAATGTCATCTCAGATTTAAAAAATTAATAATCATGAATATTTTTAAAAATAATTTTATGTTACTAATAAAATATAAATAATGAATCTTTGAATAGTAGAGTAGTTGTTATAAAATCTTATAAAATTGTAAAGTTATGATTACTCACACACACATACACACAACACACATAATTCTTTATCACTATTACTTAAAGATTGATTTTATAAATGATACAGAAATAATTATAATGAGAGATTAAAGTATCATTGTTTCACTAAAGTTTACCCTAATTTTGGGAAACATCAATATATAGATAGATCTATGTAACAAACCAATATAGAGAGAGAAATTATGGAAACACGTAAATATTAAGTATATCGTATGATTGTCAAATATAAGATAATAGCTATGAATGAGACAGCATACGTGACGTAATTAAATACAGAGAGATTAAATTTAGCGTAACGAACATCGAGAACGGAAATACTCGAAAATTTATGCGATCCGGGTCCACAGCTTCCTATTCTTGCATATATGGAATTCATTGGTGTCTGATATCTGTCTTGAAATACGCCAACACAACACGATGTCATCACGCATCCGCTCAATATGTCTATTATCATTGCTTGCACATTAATATCGTTATTATTGCTGTTTAAGAGATGTTACATCTACGAATCATAGTGCTTTTTTCCTATTTTAATAGCTAAAAATGAATATAATGGAATTTTTTATTGAATTATTTTGTCACTTTGAATAGATGCAACAAAGCGTAACGAACATGTAATCTATATGAATTTCTTGCTCTGTTTGAAATAACAATACAAAATACTTCAAAGACTTTACTGTACTCTCTTAAATTTGATAGAGGTAATTTTTAGAAAAGTATTTTTTACATATATTAATTTACATATATTATATTTTTATCATTGTATTACATCATTATATCATTTGGATCTTTTAATTTATTTATTTGTACGTATGTAAAAAAAAATTGTAGTAGATATATTAAATATATAAATTTGTTTATTATATACACAAGATACAAATTAAAAATTCTCAACATAATTTGTTATTTTAATTGTAATCATTCTATTATAATATTTACGTTACGCTAAATTTAATCGTTACGGGAGATACAACTCTCGGCTATAATTATAGAATTTTTTAAAAATTAAAATAGATCTGAATTAATTAATAATAGACATAAGAGTACAATCACTCGTCATGAAATTCTGTTCTATTGAAAATCTTTGCGACACAAACACATAGTTTTCGTGTGCAACATTGCGTATATATATAAGTACTACATACAACCACCGGCAAACGGTGTCGAAATATTTTTCAGGCATTCTGCGGTGCGCGCTTATCTTCCTGCGAGATAACACCCCGATATCGAAAATGCGAGCCGTTCGATCGACCGTGTCGTATCGAAAGCCCACTGAGCGTCTCCTGAACGGAACCCCACCCGATATACTACACATCCCTATATGCCTATGTATTGGCTGTATATATTCGCGTATATACCCGTGAAGTCTTGCGGTCCTATACACGTACGAGCCCGTACGCAAACAAACGCGCGCATATGTACGCGTATCGGCATATAAGTGTGCTCGCAGCAGGCATACATAAGGGTTGATAGTGCTCGAGAGCGAACGAGTCACCCTTATGTGTAGGGCGTGGTCAGGGTCCACCAATCAGAGGACGGGGAGAATCTCACCGAAAGGCCAAATCGAACGAAGTAAAAATTTCAGCGGTCGCGTCAAACGCCGACGCTAAAGAGGATGAGCGCGGTTGATCCAGGCTTACATTTTCCTTACTTACCCCCGTAGCAACCCGCTACTACGCTCTCGAATCCCGTTTCTTTCGAACGATACTTCACATGTGATTTTAATTTTATTCATGTGTACCTCTTAATCCACAATTTCTTACTTTTTTGCGATGTTTTTTTCCGAATTTCGCCCCTAATACAAGTCTTGTGATTTATTTGCAAAATTAATTAATTTGGTAAAATCTCTCTTGTACAATTTTTTATATAATATGAAAGAGTTGTCGATTATAGACAATTTTACAAAATATTAGTAATTTATTTAATTAATCTTCTTGAAATAGCTTTTGCAAATAATATTAGAGGACATTTAGATTGCAGCAATATTTTTTATTATTATTTCAATAATTATATATAGCTATATTTAATTATATCTTTTCACATATATAAAGTTTAGGAAAAATGATATACTTAAATTATTTTAATGGAGAAATATAAAAGAATATATATTTTATTTAAAAAATGTTTCATTTTTTCATATTTTTTAAAAAAATTATAATATATTTATAATTATATTACATATACATCATATAACAATGAAGAGCAGATATATATTCAAAATCATTTTTCATATTTTATGTACTGTTAATCATGCATCGATGTAACATAATTCTGCATAATCTTGGATTCCAATAAAACCAGATTAATGAGGGCTAAATAGATTTGCGAAAATGCATTATAGAAACTTAATTCTCTTTGCAAGTACAAGTTCTTCCACGAGTTTCTTAGTAAAATTTTGATCGCACAATAAAACTATCGGGCGTTGCAGAAGGGGTTGAAGAGGGATGCGTATATGAGGAGAGGGAGGGATATGTTGGAAGAGAAGACGAAGTGGTAGAGTCTGCGTTTAATAGCCGTAGTGTTACCTCGGAGGCTCCTCGCCATTAAGAATCCCGCAAGACCGTCGCGGGGTCCTCCCCTCTTTCCTTGGCCACCCTCTCTTGGTCGCCCACTCCCTCGGGCTTTTCCGACAACTTGGGACATATTACATCGCGCCCCGGTAATGCGGATACGATACGCGGCTATACATGCCCGCCTATGACTATACCTTGCCAGAGAGGGTATACCACGGGGTACACACTAAAATCATTAGGAGCACGTGCGCCTCGCAGCGCGCAGAATCCCGATCCCTTGCCATTAGAATGCTTAGAGAACGACGCTGCCCTATCTGAAGATCAATATCAAAACAACGTCGCGTGACCGCCCACAATCGTAGGAAATCCTGGGGCTTTGTCGATGTCTTTACAAACGAATTCTATCAGCGCGAGTACTTTTTTTCTTTCACGCAGGGTGGTTTTTGACCCATGAAAGGTTCTGATTGGTTTTAGATGAAATTGTTAAGCGTCAGGTATGAAAATTCGCGCTAAAGTACACAAAAATGTGAAGACGAAATCGGTCGCGATAGTAAAATTTTCCAATTACTCAGGCTCTTATGAGATGATAAAGGGGATATAAACAGAATTAAAATGGATAGAATTACGAGAATCGAGAACGGTAGCGATAATCTGGAATTAATAAATTGACGTTCTTTAAATTCAGTAATGAATATTATATTAAAAAATATAAGAAAAAAATATATACTGAGATTTTGCAGACAGACTCCATTGTATAAATGCAAGCAACACATATTGAATAAATAATCATGATTCGCGTATCACAGTGATCGAGTGCAAAAAAGATCGATTTATATTAACAGCCACCGAATCTAAAAGGACTGATGTTATGGTAGATAAAAATTTTCTCACGGTACTTGGCTTAATCGGACCATTAAATAAAATTCTAATACACTTACCGGCGACTATATTTGCAGTCGCTTGCGGGACAATGCTTATAAAGATCGTTTAGGCATTCTAAAAAATGTCTTTAATTGGAATCAGTCAGAATTTAGTTAGATTTTTTGTCACAAAAATCATGGAAATATCTAATGTTTTAAAAATGCGATTCTAATTGTAAGCAGAAAACCTAAACAAAAATTTGCTTCTAATGTTTTTTCAAAATTCTTTTCCGATTTTCATTTAATATTTATAATTGAACAGAATATTTAAAACAATTTGTTTAGATAGAAATAATATAATTAGTATTGCTCGATATTTGATTTTTGTTTAAATTTTCGATTAATCAAATAGAATTAAAAAATTATCACAGTTAAATATTTTGAATCTTCTATGGAGATAGAATTATATTTTAAGATGATAAGAACATATATTAATATTATATAATATATACACGATATACGAACTCGCACACAAATATATGCAATAAAATTCTGGAAGGATTGTAACACGAAATACATGCAATACACAAAAATGTATTCTCCGGAGACAGTATATAGTTACTTGTAAACCGCTCTACAAAATATAGAAATACTAAGACGACAGATGAAAAATCGGCGGCCTTGCGAAATAACGTTTGTCTTATCAGTATGACGGAAGTCACGTGCTTGCTTGCTCGCCGATTTTGCGCTCTCTTGAGAATTTTTAATTCTCATCGTTTACACGCACATCGAACAATGATGAGCGAGAGATTTACAGAAGACACGTCTCTCTATTTATTCCAAATTAATCTGCTCGTGACACTTCCGTATTCCTTTCGAGAGCCTCTTCGTCATTATCTTCTGACCATTGTTGGTTTTTTTTCAGAGTCGTTCCGGAGATGATCTCTGCAATTCCTTAATCCTGTCTGGATTGTCTTCTCGACATCAGAAGGTTCGTACGCTGGATATTCCGTCAGTCGTCCACCTAACCGGAAATCCTACAGATCGGATGCAATATTGCGGCTTCATGTGGGTGTCTACCACGCAGTGGAAGCAACGTGCAAAGTAAGTAAAACAATCTTGTCTAACCGGTTTATGTGTGTACAGCTGTAAATCTTGGTGGATCGACGTAAGATCCATTTTCGCTAAAAATTTAAAATACATGCAGATGAGTTATGCATGCATGTATTAATGCGGAATAACAAAAAAGATAATTTTCTGCGTGTTTTATAATTTATATTATTGAACATGAATGGTAACATTAAAAAGAATTTATTTCGATATATTTCGTAAGAAAAAAAAATAATTCAATATGACGCCAATAAAGAATCAGAAGCCTTAAATAAAATTTGAAAGCAACCAACTAACGCAATCGCTAATAATAATAGTTATATGTTGTGTTTTATATTTATTGATATACTAAAGAGTCTCTTTATACATATGTAATACTGTATACATATCGCTTTATATATACGCTATATATATATATCGCTTTTGTCGAGTAACGATCCCGTTACGTTGCCTGCGTCATCTTCGTGTTTTGATCGCGAAGCCGAAGAAAAAGAACGCCGTTTACACAATCTTGGCGCATCTACTTTTCTAAATTATGTTGCCCTTCTTCACCATCTCGACTCGTGCATATAAGAGGTCGCCTCAAAGGAGAAAGAGCGCATGAAAACAAGCAACCAGGGGTGCTATAAGATGCGGAGAATGCAGCAAAAGAGAGAAAGAGAAAGTGTGTGTATGTGAGTCTGTGTAAAGGGGAAGAAGGGTGTATGTGCGCGCGTAAAAGAAAGGGAAGGAGAGAGATGATGAAAATAAGTGAGCTGCGGAGAGAGAAAAAGAGGGAGAGAAAGAGAGAAAGCTGGTACTCGCGCTGCTTAAAATTCATAAGACGTTCTGTTTACTTACTAAAGATACGCGGCTTGCCTCCCTCGCACCCCAATCCCGTGCCCCCCCAAACATGACGGTCCGCAACGACCCCCTCGCTTCGGCGACGCCGTACCACGCCACGCGAGCGCCGTGCTTTATCGCGGAAAAATAAAATTATTGGTTGCACTTTTCTTCACGCGAGAATGAGGCTAGAGAACGAGCAAAGAGCGCGCCGTTCCTTTTTGTCATCACCCACGCTGAGAGAGACTCTCGAGCGCGAGAGAGACTCTGCGAATTTTCTCGCAACGTTTAAACCAAAGGAGACAGCGCGAACGATGCCGGATATATTTGCCAAGCTGAGATGAGTATTGCATGCTTGGACGTTCGACGTGAAAAATAGCGGAACACACATTGTAATATACCTTTCTATCATCGATGAAATAATAGCCTTTTTCCCTTCGAAATTTATAGTCGAGAATTTTAGTTTATATGTCTTAACGCAATTATAAGCATAAATATCATGTTCCGTAATTCATTATTTTTCACAAAATTTTAAAATTATATACATTCAAACTCATATCTATTGTATCAATCATAACATCTTACAGTTTCTCTTCCCTTCTCTCTCGGATCGCACGCAAATCAATGAGGAAAAATAATAATCAAGACGTCAACCCCACTTTTTCTTTCTCGCCGTCATTAGCTGGAATTACTCGTTTATTACCCTCCTACCCTCATGTCGAGGTATTCGGAAAGATCCGAAGGCCTCTTAATTAGCACGGGAGCGCGATTATGAACGTTGCTTCGATCGGTGTCAGCAAGGCGCGCGCCGGCAGTAAATCAGCTGCCGCCTTGGGCGACCTTGCGCGCAAAGAAGAGGAAAAGTCGTTCAAGGCTGAAGGGAGAGGCCGATACGCGAGTGCGACTCGAACGGCTTGGAAACGTAGGCGGCGGAAACGAGATAGTCGCCTGATTATGTCGGACGAGTTTTCTCAACGGCTTTGCTCGCCGTCGACAGCGTCGTTACGCATATACTTCTTCCGGATATGCGCGAACGGGCGGTTGTATAGTTAGGAGATACGTGTGTGTATGTGTGTATGTTGTGTGTGTGTGTGTGTGTGTGCCTGCTTCACAGTCATACTCACTTCGCCGCGTTATAATCTCGTTGCTCCCGGCGACGTCGAATAAAGTACTTCCCAGTACTGCCGGTAAAGCGAGGCACCAACTATTAACTCATTAGTCGAAGTTCTTCGTATTATCGCATTCTCTTTGAGAGATCGTGCTGGTGTTCCCGTACTTACGGTACCGTACGGTACCGTACCCGCCGGGCGGATTGGATCGGGCATTTGAGGAAGACGGAAGTGGAAAGGGACAGAAAGGGAAAGAGACGAAGAGAGAAATAGAGTAGGTGAAAGGAGATGGGTGATGGTGTGCGGATGGTAGAAGCGGTGACGGAGGTGAGATGGAGAGCTACGGGTGACGGGAACGGCGAATGTGAGATGGGCGATGTGGGTGGTCGGCGAATAGAACGTATAGGTAATGGTAAGGGTTGGTAAGGATGGTAGCAGCCTCGGAAGAGGAAGAGCACAAGGCGTTCAGCGGAGGGAGGGAGGGTGGTTGGCCGGAGAAAGGGTGGGCGAGGGTGGTTGCACGCCCGGCATTGTTTCGAACAGGCGTGTACACGTACATACATCTATTTGGCACATAGGTAAAGCATCTTAGAGACCGCGTAGAAGGGAACTACGGCAACGGCGTAGAGTTAGAGGAAGAGTTGAGGCGCGAGAAGAGAGGAGGGCCGGGAATATAGGGGACGGTGGTTGCGAGGGCTAGAAAGGGAGACGACATGAGTACAGAGAAGCAGAAGCAGTAGCAGCGGCGGTGGCAACAGCCAGCCAGCCAGCCAGCCAGCCAGCCATCTTGCCACAAACTTGACTCGACCAATCAGCGTCGAGGCTGTGGTCACCGTTGTACCTTCGGTCCTTTCCCCTCCCACATCCTGCTACTTCCCTCCGGTCTTGCAGATTCCCTCCGTTCCTCTCATGAGCTCGTGGCTCTTCCTCGCCGCTACTCGCTCCTCAGGTTCTCTTCTTCCTTGGTGGGTCTGCAGCCCCGTAGCAGCACCTGCCAGCCAAGCCTTTAATTCTAATCAATTTACTCTTGCGCGAGAGATCCCCAACCCCTCGTGCAAGCGTATCCTCGTGAGCGCGACCGAACCTCAAGACCTTACCCCCTCGATCCCCCCAAGTCGCTGCTACTGGTATTCTACCACCACGCAGTCGCTACTGCCACTCGAACGACCCTACTGCGCCCGATAACGGAACGGCGTTATTCGACCGTCCGGAACTCTCTCCGCCGCGGTAACCGGCTAAATAATTAGCATGGGGAGATTAATCGTTGGGAGTTAAGTCGAGGCTGCGCATTAACGACCCTCTCGTGACCGGCACCTGGGTACGAGACATCCTTGAGATCGAGTCAAACTTTACAGTGCTTTTTAGTTTTCTGCAATTAGAAAACACAAATGATTTACTGCAAATAAGTCTGGAATTAATTCATGCCTGACTTGAATAATCCCTCATAGATTATCTTGTACGTAGGAAAAAAAAAATATATATTATATTGTATAATAATATATAATAAAAAAAATCTATCAGAAATAATAGCCGCAAGAATAAAATTTTTAATTGCATCTTCTCGCGATATCACTTGATAATTGTTAATTTATCTTTCGAGATATTAATCTTTATTTTCAAAATGATTTCAATAGCGATTTTTACGAAACATGTTAAAAGAAATTAACAAATGACACGCATTATCTATTTCATTATAATGTAATACTCAATATGCAGACTCCATTATATGGAGTTTACGGGCAAAAATGACTCCGAAACTTCGTACTGGATCGCAAAGGGTTAATGATGAACATAAGTTAGAGTAGCATATGTGGGAGGTATGAATAATTCGATCGATCCGGATCCCAACGCGATGGCTGAAGTTTACGCGTGCTACGTTTGCAGGAGTTCGGCGGTGCTTGCATAATTTAGTTAATGGCTCGTAGACTAATGGTTAAAGTCCATGTTTAAGCGTCGTACCAAGAACCCTTCCCCCTAAAAGTCCGCCTCGGGATTCCAGTTGCCTTCTCATATTCCAATTTACGGTGTTGCGTTACGCGCAATTTTCACTATTTAATACTGGCCAATAAAGCGCATCCGAAACTTTATGACTAAATACTTTATTTTAATATTCTACTGAGATTTCAATTTTTATATTTTTCGGAAAATTTTTTTCCGAAGAGAAATTGTAGTTTATTTAATTTTAATTTACAGATTAAAAAATTTATTTAAAAAGAAAAAATCGATTTAAAGAAGAAATATACCTACTAGAGCAACCGGAGAAAAATAATTAGAAAAAGACATAATCAAGGAAAGAATCCATGAACAAACGTATAAACGTATATTAGCTCGCAAATAGAATATAACACATCGGTGATAGGCACAGTATTAAATAGGAAATAAATTTGTCTCGCAAGCAAGGCGTGAACGATGCTACTTGGGAGAAAATACAGAAATATATCTCCTTTATCGTTGCCGATATATCGGCCGCGGCGTACATCAACGGTGATAAAGCTGTCTCAAATAAATCGAGAACGTCGGCCTGATTACACATCGTTCCGCGGGACTGGCAGAGAGTAAGCGCGGCTTAACGGCGGATTCGATCCGATCGCGGGAGCGACACCACCGTTCCCATCCCCGATCACTTTCCTTTTTTTCTCCTCACGTACGCTGATTCGCGTATTCGCGATGCCTGAGTGGCAGAGATTCCGGCCGACGGCGAAGAAATAGACGGGGTGCGCGATTTATTTATGTCGGTGATTGGGAGAAACCCGGGGGGAACCAAGGGCTTCCTCCTTCGCATTAATACGTAGGGCTTTCCTTCCTATGATTCCGATACGACAAGCACATCGAGTCGCTCTTTATCGCGAGAAAGCTCATTTTTCTCGAAATCGTTTAATTTTCTATAATTGAAATGCGAGTAGGAAAATAATTAACGTTCCTTTGTATAATTTTCTATGTAGAATATCTGCAAAGACTCTATACATTATATACATTATATTGAATAATTATATTTTTATACAAAATATTTATATATTTCTAATGCAGGCGTCTATTATATTATTAACGTTCAAATTCTCCTTTTGTGATCCTGTTTGGTGACCTGGCAAATGTCTTGAACAGAAGAACATGAACTTGTCGGCATTTCTCAAACTCGTTATAATGAGCGACGCGTGCACGTGAAACAAGTTTATTACCCGTTAAGAGTTTCTAAGCAGTGTCCCGACATCCGAGGAGGGGTTGCTTTCGAGGTCTTAAGTTCTTGACACTTTAACCTGTCTGAGAAAAACTTTACCTTGCCTTAATTTTCTTCCGGAATTTGTCGAAACTGAAGTTTCCCATTTCTTTGTTCGCGCCAGATTATATAATAAGAAATTGTGCTAAACAATTTTTCTTGTAAAACAAATATCGTTTTTTTCAGAAATGCCTAATTAAAGAGATCTAATTATTTAATAATAATTTACTGAAAATAAATGATGACTGACAATATAAAATAGAAAAAGTTTATTAATAAAGAATTAATTATTTTTGCAATATAATGCACCTCTAGCGGATCCTGACGTCGATAATGGGGGGGGGTTTTGCAAAATTATTTTATTTAATATTTTTGGTTTCATGATTAGCTTTTATTCCAGGATCAACGACGTCGATAGCTATTTAATTTGTTTTTCTTTATTTATATTTTTTAAACAAATTCAGTAAAACTGTTTCTTTTAATTTGCAGGGGGGGAGGTTATCCCCCCCCAGAATCCGCCAGTGTATATATATATATATATATATATATATATATTAAATAGATATAAAGAATTTCTTGCCTAATTATTTTCATGCAACGAAATTATCTCATCATTTCGTCCTATGTCTGACTTAATCTATACTTAACTCCTTGAATGCGTAATGAGTATAATTTCCAGTGTATCTTATACATACATATTGTATATATTATATAGATATAAAGAATTTTGCCTAATTATTTTCGTGCAACGAAATTATCTCATCATTTCGTCCTATGTCTGACTTAATCTACACTTAACTCCTTGAATGCGTAATGAGTATAATTTCCAGTGTATCTTATACATACATATCGTATATATTATATAGATATAAAGAATTTTGCCTAATTATTTTCACGCAACGAAATTATCTCATCATTTCGTCGTATGTCTGACTTAATCTATACTTAACTCCTTGAATGCGTAATGAGTATAATTTCCAGTGTATCTTATACATACATATTGTATATATTATATATATATAAAGAATTTCGCCTAATTATTTTCGTGCATGAAATTATCTCATCATTTCATCCTATGTCTGACTTAATCTACACTTAACTCCTTGAATGTGTAATGAGTATAATTTACAGTGTATCTTATACTTTTATATATATATATATTTTATATATATATTATATATATATATATATATATAAAAGTATAAGATACACTGTAAATTATACTCTACGCATTCAAGGAATTAAGTATAGATTAAGTCAGACATACGACGAAATGATGAGATAATTTCGTTGCGTGAAAATAATTAGGCGAAATTCTTTATATCTATATAATATATACAATATGTATGTATAAGATACACTGTAAATTATACTCATTACGCATTCAAGGAATTAAGTATAGATTAAGTCATACATAGAACGAAATGATGAGATAATTTTGTTGTACGAAAATAATTAGGCGAAATTCTTTGTATCTATATAATATATATATATTATATAGATATAATATATATTATAAATAGATATAATATATATTATATATATATTATATAGATATAAAGAATTTCACCTAATTATTTTCGTGCAATGATATTATCTCATCATTTCGTCCTATGTCTGACTTAATCTATACTTAACTCCTTGAATGCGTAACGAGTATAATTTACAGTGTATCTTATACTTATATATATACACTAGCGGATCCTGACGTCGATAGCTCTTTAATGTCTGTTTTTCTTTATTTATATTTTTTAAACAAATTCAGCAAAACTGTTTCTTTTAATATGCAAGGGAGGGGGGATTAACCCAGGATCCGCCAGTGTAATGCACAATCCTCAAAGTTGTGCCTAACGAATATAATCCATCTAAGATAATTGCATCAACCGCGCGCGATTAATAACCAATGAGCGATCGATCTCGCAAACGAGAATACTTAATTGGCACACGAGATAATTATACCGCAGACACTTCACTGGATCCCTAACATTAACGATCCTTAAAATCGGTCGTCTGCCATCAAAAATAACTCCAAGTTCAACAACGCATTCTATATAATTATATTCGTACTTGTACGCCGACCATCATGTCGCGTAATTGATCTCATCTTTCGTCGGATAGTACCTGGGAAAAAAAAAACCCAATGAGGGAGATGAGAGAAACGGATAAGTGTGTACGAGTTGATAAAGTTGTGCTCTTAAAATCACACAAAACTACTTAATAAAGCAAACAAACGCGTCGCTCTTTTGACTATTTGACGGGTAAAATGCGTGGATGGAGAAATCGTAATTAATCCGCGAGCGAGGGTTAGGGGTAGCGGTGAGGAGGACAGGAAAAAGAGTGAACACCGTGAACGCAGGAGAGGTGGTCGATCTTTTTTTCTCGAGAGTAGATCTCACCGACGTGTGCGACACAACGATGACGACGACGACGGGTCGAGTGGTTTTCAAGCTAATAAAAAAATTACTCCGCCGCATGAAAAACCCGACGACGTATAAAATGTCGCTGAGCACGACTCACCCCCTCCAACGCCACCCTTGTCGCTGTTGCTCTGGTTCGGCCATTTCTGTGCAAAAAAAAGGGGAAGAAAAGCATGAAGTCGACACCCTTTCGGTCTGCTTTTATTTATTTAGGCATTTAGGCGATGAGTATGGACTGCTTTTCCATTTATTTAGACTACTTACTTCATGATCTTGCTGTATTTTGGAATATTTTCTCAAAAGTATAAGCAAGAAAATTTTAAGTAAATCAATTTTCATTTATTAGTAGCAATAAGTTGCTCAAAAAGAGAGATTTATTGTTATATTTCAATGTGCGAGAAATAAATAAAATATCACGAATACACGTTGTGATAATTATATATATAAATATATACATATAGGTATGTATCTAATTTATAAACTATAAATTTTAAACAACATTGTAGAGAGAACTCTTTTAAAATTAACTTTTAGAAAATTATCACAAATTTTTCAAATTTTTGGCTCTTATTTGCATATGCGTGTTTCTGATAATAAAAATAATTTAAATTTAATGTTTAGTGCTATATATAAACAAAAAAGATTAATAAAAAATTATATCGTGACTCTTTATTGCTGGATACTTTGACAATAAGATCTCCATAAATGAAAATTGAATCTACTGATATTACTTCGCGAATATGTTCGTGATTTATTAAAACAGGAAGAAAGAGATGTGCCAAAGGTCGAATGTATTCTCTCAGTATTAATCAGCGAAGTGAATTTTTCGGAGGAAACGCGAACAACTGAGATTTGTAAGTAACGGAAAGTCTATAATCAAATCTTCTTCCTCTCCATTGACTTGGACGTTACGTTGGCAATAGTGCCAAATGCAGTAAGACGACTAACATTTTGTACTGTATAGACAATGTCACAATCTTCCTAAGTTTGTGATCAAAAGTTGCAGTATTTTCTGTAACATTTTGTATAATAAGCCTTTCTTATTTCGATCTGCCTAATATCGTGTAATACATTTAATTTAATCATCTTGATTAATTAAATTATGTTAATTATTCTTTGTCAAGTCTTCAAACTTATATATTTGATATAAAAATTTGAACGCACACTAATAATTAAATTTATCAAATTATATTTGATATATGAAATCTTTATATACATGTCAGTGAGTAACTCTATTATTCGTAAATCTACTTAGAAAAGGAAAAGATTAAAAATCCCCTTGTAGAGTTGAAGAATATACATATATTAGAAAATAAAAAAATATATTAGAGATGAAAAGAAACCATCCAGCCGGACAAGTAAACTTTAAACTGAGTTTTTCTGCTTAAACACAACTTCTAGATGTGACTTGGTTGCTAATTAAAAACGATCCCCATGCGCCTCTGCAATCCACGTTTATGAAAAATCTTTTCAGTTGCTCTTGTCTTTTCACAGCAACTTTTGCATCTCGTTTCTTTTCTCGTCATTTTTCTTCTTTCTGTTCGTCTTTGTCTCTTCTTTCTTCGCACTCCTTCTCTCTTTTTTTCTTCCCTAATTTTTACACACTTTACTCTCTTTTTTTCCATCGTGTCTTTCAAATATCCTGCTTTCTCTCGCTCTCTTCCTAACAGAGCACTGGTAGGTCGGGTTAATTACCGCCCAAGTATTCTTTAAAGAGCGAATTACACGCTTAATGTTTACCGCGAGCTTTTCACTTTCATCGTATCATCGTATTCACGTCGTTTTCTTTTCCCCGTTTCTCTTCATCGCGGCTGCACTTCTTGGTGCATTTAAGGAGCGACAGAGATAGTAAATGGAAAAAGCGAGCTGTTCACTAACGCTATTTCTTTTGCGCCTCGCAGAGCTTTTTTACGCTTATAGTCTTTTTTCATGTTAGCGTTACATAACGGATTTAGGATTCTTTTTTCGTTTCTTACAAATTCTCATTTTTACGTATGTACTAAAACAACACAAGCGCGTGCCATTCTTCGATTTTATTATGTTAAAAAGAATATTTAAAAAAAAATAATATAAAGTTTGTTTAAGCTCGATTAATATTTTTTCACAGAAATTAGCTGATTGAAACGTTAATTTCCTAATTAAATTTAAAAATAATAATATGTTAAAAAATTAAAACGGTAATATGTTGTAAATAATATGTATATGTATTATAATATCTTATTCTCGATTAATATTTTTTGACAGAAATCAGCTGATAAACTGTCAAAAATATTAATTGAGTTTAAAGTATTATAACATATTATTTAAAACATATTATTTTATATAATTTTTATAACATATTATTTTAAAAATTAATTCGCAAATTAACGCTTTAATCAGCTGATTTCTTTCAAAAAATATTAATAAAGCGAAAATTGCTAATTAAATATTTTAGCTTACATATTTATATTTATATTGTGTATGTTATAATTTGCTAATTAAATTTTAAAATAATAATATGGTAAAAGTTATAAAATAGTAATATGTTGTAAATAATGTTATAATACTTTATTCTCGATTAATATTTTTTCTTTCTAAAGCTATATCTTTTCGAACGAATCTCCTTCGAGTTTTAATTAATTATTAATATTAAGTCATGTATATAGTATCGCGCGCGCTATTAGAATGAAGTTGCCGATGTTTGTAGCTTCGGCCATTACCGAAACGCCGCGAGTATCAGGCAGTTCGAGCTGCATCCCACTGTGATTAATTAGTAAGCATAATCGTTAGAAACGATTTCTAACTTTTGTATTGTAATATTTATCAATCGCATATTATAATTTCAACGTTAATATGTAGTCGTAATTGTTCGAAACGCATATTTCGCGAAAAATTCGATGCAAAATCTTTTGCCAATACTGTCAACACATAACCCAACTTAATCTGTTTTCGCGCGCGCGAATGTGTTGCGATCCGTGAATATATTTATCGTTAATTCTAGTTTACATATTTATATTGTGTATGTTATAATGCGAAATAATAAGATTATTCTAATATATGTATGTATTTTATTTGTTACAGGTAGCATTGCGATACACAGTGCGATTTACGCGTCGTGTCGGGAGTGCCGCATAAAGTTTCGCGTGTCGGGAGTGCCGTGTAAAGTGTCGGGCGATCGTAATTATTTGTATTTTCGGGAGTGTCGTGAGTGCTACCATGGACCAAGAGAGGAGGAGGAGGCCCGGGGAGGCATCGGGCGACGTCGGGGCAACTATGAGGTATGCAAAATAAAACATTTTTTCTAAACTGCATTGTTTATGAGATGTTCGACACACATATACATAATTTGAATATTTTGTTTTCAGATCAACGTGCTGTGTACTACAACTTCGCTATTGCACGTATCGGTGAGTGAGAGATTTTATTTTATAACATTTCTATAGCGGTAATGAGGGTGTATATAATATGTTAAAAATATTAAAATAGTAATATATTTTAAATAATATGTTATAATATCTTAACCGCGATTAATATTTTTTTGACAAAAATCAGCTGATATTTAAAATATTATAACATCCCTTTCTAAAAAGGCATGTTCAGTCGATTCTCGCAAATATTGTTACATCTTTTCCGCGATGTTGATTGACTGTTTCGATTCGCATTGTGCGTTATATTCGTAGCATCGAGAGCCTGTCATCGCGAAAGTTACTAGTTTAACAGTTTGTTCAAAATAAAATAAAATAAAATAATATGTTTTAAATATATGTTATAATACTTTAAACTCGATTAATATTTTTGATAGTTATCAGCTAATTTCTGTCAAAAAATATTAATCGAGTTTAAAGTATTATAACATATTATTTAAAACATATTATTTTATTTAATTTTATTTTAAACAAACTGTCAAACTGCTAACCCTCGCGATGACAGCCTCTCGATGCTACGAATATATTGCACAACGCGAATCGAAACAGTCAATCAGCATCGCGGAAAAGAGACAATATTTGCGAGAATCGATTTAACATTGCCTTTTTTTTTAGAAAGAATTCGTTACATCAAAAAAGAAATAATTTTAGAAGTATCATCAAATTTTTTATTTCTCATATATAATGTCTCAGACTTTTACTTGTAATGATAATAAGTTTTTTGATTCATTTTCTTAAAGCACTAATAGCTTTCGAGTTATATATTTCGATTTTTTGAAATATACATATAAATAAACTTTTGAAACGTAAATAAAAATAATATAATCTTGCTGTTAACTTAAAATTAAGTGTACATATTTTACATTTTCGGGAAATATTGCCTAGAGCAATTTATAAATCTTTTCTCTGTAGTATTTTTTTTATATCTGTGCAATATATATATATAATTTTTCTTAGTATTTATTTATATATTCGTATATAGGTATTCTTCAGATATTTACATTTCATATTCACCTCGCTTTTCTTCAATTTTTGTGTATCTCGCATGAGTTAAAGAGAAGGAAAAGTTGAGAAAGAAATAGAGATCCTTTCGAACTGCGCGTGGAAGAATAGCGATTTGTATCGGAAAAAGAATTTTCTTAGTGAAACTAGAGCAAAAGAAAGAGTTAAGAAAGACAGTTCAGAGACGATCCTTTTATTATTTTCGATGTAACAGCTATATAACGCTAAGAACAACAGCAAGAGAGAAGGGAGGGAACTATTCTATTATCGTAACAATCTGTTACTTTTACATTAACAATTAAAACCTACGCGGCTCTTTTGATATGATGATATATGATTGATTTTATGACTGAAAATATATCTAAATAAAATATATCTGAAAATTAATCAATTTCTGAAAAGAAAACAAATTTCTTTCACTTAGTTTTTGTCTATTTTTTCGTTTCTCTTTTTTTGTGATTTTGAGATTACTATAGGGAACGTATAAAAAAGGGAAACGTGCACATAAGAGAGACAGGCGCGAAAGTAGAGCGTGGCTAAATAAAAAAATCGAAGCTCATTACCGCTCGTTTCGAGCCACGAGGCGAGAAAATGCGGACGTCTCGAGGTACTTAAATGTCCTGTTTTCTATGCTCGGGATGCTGTGATGCCAGGCAAGTTGCACTTTCATCTTAAGCTCAAATTCAAAATAGAACAGAGTCAACTTGCAATGTTCACTTTTTATGTAAAATAGAGTTACAGAAAAATTTACGTCACTTATTTATTACGCGCGATATATGTATACTGCATATATTTTTCATTTATTTTATTGCAAAATAGAATTAATATCAATTTATTATACATGCTTACATATATACATATATATATGTATACACATCATACATATATTATGTATATACATAATTATATTTTAAAACATGCCTAATCTCCTTAAAAATATAAAAAATACTAGAAATTAGAAAAAAATAGAAAAATAATAATTATATATAAATATAATGTCAGCTTTGATAAATAAATATAATTTTATCAATCTGTCAAATAAAATAAATGCTTAATACTTTTATAAAATAAAATAAAATAATGCTTTTATTAAAATATAACGAGATTAATTTTTTGAAATAATAATTATACAGAATCAATTAGAGTTACATGAAAATATAAAGACAATCTCTGAAACTCTGAAACTCTTAAATGTTCGTGCTAAAAATACTCATATCTACGATACTCGCAATTCGACAGCTAAAACCTTATTCACGCCAACTTCCGGCGGCATGCTTTCACTGTTCCTTGTCTCGATATCTCTCTGCCTCAAAGATAAAGCGGTTGCTGGGATCAGGCAAGCTTTCAACCTCCTTCCCCTTGGCAGCGACGAGTCAGCCCACGGGTTCTTCGTGTTTTCTCTCTTCGCCCTCCCCCATTCGATTTTCCACCATTTCCCGATCGTCCGTTTCCCCCTCATCTCGTCCATTTCCATCAGTCTCCAGTGACGTTTATACTTTCTAGAACGGACCAGGGGGGTTGTACGGGGTCGAGTTAAGGGGGTGGTCGTGATCGAGTGGGTGCCAGGGTCGGGGGCAAAAAAGGACGCGGGAGAAATAGGAAGAAAGAGAAGGAGGAAAAGGAAGAAGAGAAAGTGGCAAGGAAAACGGAGGAAGGTAGAGGAAGGAGAACTAAAAGGGGGAGTACGAGAAAGAAGGGGGTGGTAACGGCCACCATCGGTCGGGGGTGAAGCAACCCTCGAGAAGGGTCTCCCTCTAATATATTGCCTCACCCGCAACCCTCACGCGCCCTAAACCATCCCTTATAGCCGCCATCTTGAAGGACTCCCCTTACCTGCTCTATTTCTCTCTCTTTCTCTCTCTCTGTATCTCTCTGTCTCTTTCTCTGTCGTGTCCTCAACCCCCTCAATTCCTCCCTCTCGTTCCCGGACTGCGGCCTGCATTCACCCGCCCACCTACGATCGAAAATCCCGTTAGACTTATACGGGCTTAGCCCGTCCATTTTGACGACGGGCTGTGTGCCACCCTTCGCCAGCTACCCTTCAGCTCTTGGAATTCTCTCTATGGAATTCCGTAGGTCTTTTTTTCTCGCTATCGTAGCACTCGCCGTTGTTTTTCAAATAGTGCCGAATGTTTCGTGTTGGAATAATGTGTTATGTCGTAAGTGTGTAATTTTTTTGTTTGTTAAAGACGTAACCGATAGAATTGCATTTTTAATTAAAGATTGATAATTTTCGTTAATCGATACTTCTGATAATGAATTAATCATAAAGGAAAACAGAAAAAAAAGAAACATCCACTAACTTTTTAATAATTATATCATAAATTCTAGATATTATAATTTAATGTAATGTTAACTTAAATAGAATCAATGTATTTATATTATTTTATATTTTTATTACCTGAAATTACGCTCTAATTTTAATTTTAAATTAAATTATAATTTTATTAAAAATGTGTGATTTTCAGGTTTTTAGAAAAAATTTTTTTCTATTTTACTCTAGTTAATTTTAATGTTATGCAGAATGATTGCAATTATTTTGCAACATCGCGCGACTTAATGCTGATTTTTACTCCTATGCTAAAGAATACGAACATAATTCACGAGTAGGCTAAATATGTTCCACAGTCAATGTACACGAGCTCCATTTTGATTGCGCGTAGGGCCGTCTTGAGTCACCCTTTCGCTATTGAGGATTCATGGTCTCTCGCGCGCGCGGAATGGGTGGATGTTTCCGGTTTATTCCCGGAATTCCGTTACGAGGGGTAGTTGCGCCAGAGGCACCCCACGAAGAATCCTTCTTATGACCACCGGGGTCCACACGGTGTAGCGACTGCTAGAAAGCCGAATTGCATTTTTCGGAGGCCTCGCGTGTTCGCGGCGAGGCTTCACCCCTCTCGGCGTTACAAGGGGTGCACTTCGCATTCTAGTACATTGTCGTGGGATTTGATTATGCAAAACAGCGGCCTCCCTTCCTCTTCTTAGCCCGTTTCCACTTTTTCTCCCGATAAGCTTTATCGCATTCTCGTTTCGCGCGACCGTTTATACGAACACGCGTAAAAGGGCATTAGTTTCTTTCTCATCTCTTTAAAAAAAAAAAAAAAAGGTTCATATTTATTTGAAACTCTTAATTTATATATATTAGTTCATATATATTATATATATATACATATTATATATATTATAATTTAATTATATTATATATAAATTAATCAATTTAAAACTGATATAAAATAAATATGCTGGCTCTTTTGTCGATTTTATTGTAGCATGATAGATAAAACTCACTCTCTCTTTCTGAAAACTTCATAGCTCGAAATAACGACACAGCAAACACCTGCCGTTATTTTAAAACCGCGGTAGCACACTCTATCGAGATAACTTCTTTTTGCAATCATAAATCTTCCCGAGCTTGCGACGAGGTACTAAACAAAGCGTTCTTCCGACGTCATATTATTATTCAAGAATAACGACCGGCGCTCCAAAGTACCGCCGAAGAGAGATTCCATCTTTCGTCGCATTTTTTCTTCCACCTGCCCGTTCGAAGATCGCTCTGGTCCAATCGAAAATGGACTTCTCTCTATGACGTTCGGTCATTACTTCTGGCAAAATAAATAATGATTTCATAACAGCATCAGTCTATCTTCGAAAATATTTCAGTTAGAAAGTTTCTGTTAGAGTGAAAGAACTGTTGTATTCAATATAAATGTATGCTCTTCGTTAAAGATGCTTTGATTATTTACTTCCGTGTCTTCGCAAAAGTCGCAAAAATTATGAAAGTATTCAACCTGGAGTGTTAAAATAAAATTAAATTAGCAGTAAAGAAAAATCAATTCTGATTTTGTTGAAGAGCTTTATCTCTCTTTAAAAGTTACAAGAAATATCAAACAAAGAAACGAATACATATGAATCAAATTTCAGAATTTAATTTTCTCAAAAAATAGAAAATTAATAAAAAATATATCACTTTGAGAAAATATATCTTTGAAAGTTAGATTTACCATGTGTCCTCCGGGTAAAAATTAATTTTTTCCCCCCTAGCACTGCGATCGTAGCAGGTGCTATCAGAAGCTACTGTTTCGTATTCTCGCTTCCCTTTCTCATCTCGTCACAACGCAAAATCGATCGAATCCCTCGAAGGCAACGGGAGGTAAGCCTCGGGCTTAGATACCTAGGTACGTCACTGGATTTGAATACTGTCGTTCCTCGATTGTCGTAGATAGCGTGCCATCGGAGACTGTGTGCGAACGAACGAAAAATAAAAAGAAAAAAGATGAGCTCAAGAGACAAGAGAGTTGGTAGGATGGCAAGCAAAATAGAATGTCTATAATTGAAGACCTATCGTGTGTGAAAAAGGTTGCGTACTTTCGAATAAAAAGTTGTTATTTTTACGTCGCGAAAGAGATACATTTTGTGCCACTTTTGAAATATCTACAACATACAAAATGAATATGAAGAATATTGTTCTTGATTCTTGCACACTTCTAAAATAAACAGATATTATAGAAATGTGTGGTTCATTCTGAGCTTTTTATTTTTGGCATTTAAAATTATTTATATGTCAAGTCTTTTGAGTTTTTGTCAGAATAGCTCAATCTATTAATTTTTTATTTAAAGTTTACACGATTTGTTTTATTCACTACAGCGCAATATAGTAATAAACTTTCGATCTCGCTTTATTAAAGTTTCCAGAAATAAAAATCGTTACACAACGTATCGTAGTAAATAACGTAGTAAATAATATAATTTGCAGCATAATTCGTAGATTCACGGTGCTCCGAATTCATTTCCCCAGTTTGGGGTCTAAATATAAGTCGTGAATATCATCGATAAATTTAAATACTACTATTGATTACAAATTATATACCACATGGTGGCGAAAAAAAGTGCGTTTGCTAAATGAGGAAAATAAAGAAGACGAATTACAGCGAGCGCAAAGAGAGAAAGAGGGAGAGAGAAAGAGAGAGAGGCGGCAACGAAAAGAATGGAAAAGGCGAATGTATATAATTTGGGTCCCCGATGGCAGCTGCGTGGGTCCCGATATGCAAAAAAGGGGTTGCCGCACGGAATTAGAATATCCTCGCGGTCTCATTTGAATTTCAATCTCGCCGGTGCGGCGCGGACACTTTTCGGCTCGGTGGCCCTTCACCCCTTGGGGGCCCGTGGGTTATCTACCTACCTAGGATGTCCTCAGGTAAGAGATGAAAAGGGTTGCGGGGTCGCGCGGCAGCGGGATGACGAGAGATTTAAAAAAAGGAGAGCGCGAGTACACTATGTGTATGTGCTCCATTAAAAATCGGCCGCGTTTACCTGGCGTGGAAGTGCCGGGTTACACAACGAGAGACGCACCTCATTAGAGTCGCGCTAAAATCCGGCGCGCCAAGGGTATTTCCTTTCCCCCTTCTCACCCTCCCCCCGCTTCACCCTTTCTTCCTCTTTGAAAGATAATCGATGGATTGCCTAATGCGCAGTAACGTAATGTGTCGTTCTATTGTCGTTAAAATATACACCGATCTTATGTCGAAAATAATCTTTAATCATTTGAGATTTGTTTCACACATCTTTTGCGCTTTACGGTTTTTAAACTTTAAATTGTTATTTAAAATGAGAAATTTGCTTTTGGAATAATTTAAGTGTCACACGTCGAAGCTTTTCGAGAGATTTTTTTCTAAATAATTCAGAAACTGCATTTTATTTTAAGGAATTCTCGAAGATTTTTTTTCTATTTTTCCGATCAATATTTTTGTGTCTCATAGAATTATTACTTTTAAGTTATATGATCCATTTGTGAGTTTACAATCTCCCTTTCTTTACTTCTCTTATCTTCATTGATGACAAGCGTCACATTAACGTGAGGTGAACGTAATTTTATACAAGTCTATAAAATAGCCGATCCTAAGTAATGCAGAAATAAGCTATACAGAAATCATTATTAAGTTTTATGTTATCTGAAACAATTATGAGAGAGAGAGAGACTTTATGGAATGCACTCGAATTTTGATATCTCTCACCGATATCTCGTCGTCATACACCTTCTGCAGGATGTTCAAAAAGCCCCATCAGAGGAGCGTTAAAGGAACGAGGTCACGTGGGGGATCTCCGTCGTCGAGTCACATCAAAAGTTTACGGCGCTCTGTAACGGACGAGCGTGCACCATCACCGGTGCATTTTGTTATCCATATCTCGTAGCATGCACGCGTAAGCAGACGGAAGGGGGAGAAGGTAGTCGCCGGAGGGCGAAACGAGGAGAAAGAGAGAGGACGAGACCGGAGTAAGATAGGAAGCCATAGCCTCGGGCCTTTCCTTCTGTATGAAGGGAAGGCTCTATTCGTTCTTATAAGGTGTACAGTCGGTGGTACAAAGTGTACCACCGATTGTACACCTTATAAGAACGAATAGAGATAAGCACCACTCCCGTGCAAAATCATCCCACCCTCGTTGTTTACGTCGATACGATCGGCGGTGTTCGATTGGATCCCCGAATTTAGAGGGCGAATTGGACGAAATAATCATCAAAGAAAATGAAAAAATATTCGGTTGACACGATAAACATATAGCTAATGAAGGAAGAAATTATCTTAATAAAATATCTCCTATCATCATGATTTTTGTTTAAAGAGAATTATGCAAAATTATAAAAGAGTATTTTCTTTACATTTTAATTGACGTGTTGGAATATTCAATAACGAAAGATTGACATTTATAGGAGCACAATTAGTGATTATTAAGAATATTATCTGCATTCATATATGACGGATTTTTTTTATAATGTATGGATTTCTAAAGTATACAGAGTGATAAGTGAGAGAGAAACATTTTTTTATATTTGAAACCATCGCGTCGCGTGGCATCCTTATTTTCGCGATGGAAACGAATTTGAGAAGTATCGATGTATCGATATGCGTGCAAACGCATACACCGTAAGAGAGATACGAAAGGGAAAGAGGGAACTCTCGGAAGGGAAGAGAGAGAGAGCTTTCATCATATTTTGGTCCCGAGTTTTTCGCGACGCGAGAAATATTGCGCGCGCGTTTGAGAAATCGTCGAATACGCGTACGGGTGCATTTGTGTGTTCGAGCTCGGCTAATTTAACGCGCAAGCTCCATTGGTAGGTATTAAACGAGATTTTGCACTTTACGCAGATGTATTTTGCAGTGAGGATTTTGCAAGACTGATGTACAGACCCGCAAATTTTTTGGCGTACGTCACAAAGGCAACGTACTAAATAAAATTAAATGGAAAAAACATACGTATATTAAGAGCCTTATAAGATCTAATAATAATTTCAATATTTTTTCAAAACCTTCAAGCATTAAACTGCATATATATCGGCTTTACATTGAAATAATTGCCAATTTTCTTTTTTGTCACTATTTTTTTTGTAATAAGAAGAACATTCGGTAATAAGATGTCTACTGCCAACTCCTTAAATCTATAAAATTAATATAATATCATCAATTTTTAATATATAATTAAAAAAAAATTTTTATAACCATCAAAATTAAAGTTGAGCATGGCTATTTTATATTCGATCAAAGAGCAGCCGTCATCTCCAGGACGTGCCTGCGACTCGTAACATCCAATCGTCACGCCCGCCGTTGTTCCGAATTCCTCGGGGGCAGCTAGAGGAAGTGGAGGAAAATTTCTCTTCGCCTTCGGTCCGGATTCTTGGCGGTAGCTGTACGACGCGGAGCGATGTCGAGTCCGTCAAGTAACTCGCTCGTGAAGCCTCTCCTCCCTCGCACCCCCGCAGAATTCCCTGCCGTCCCCGTCCCCCGTCCCCTTCGCCCTTCCTCAAACTCCGGAGCTCTCGTGTGTGGACCGCGCGAGTTTGCCGTCAACGAAGACGGGGTGACATCGGCGACGTCGCTCCTCTCGCCCGGGAAACTTTAGTCCCGGATGCGCCACCCGTCCTCCCGTCTTCGCGGCTGCACGTCGAGCGAGCGTTTCTCGTGGCTGCACGCCTAGAAAGTTTTGCCCGGTACATCCCTGCAAACCACCGCCACCGCCACCCCCTTTGCCACGTTTCTCAGAACGGAGACCGCCCTTATCCCCGGCCTCTTCCTCCCGTTGCCCCGGGGATTTTGGTTAGAATATTGAATCTCGCAGAGTGGAGGCGCTGTAACGAGAGCACGAACGCCACAACCCGGGCAATGTCGTCGACGACGTCGCCGTACCCCCCGGTCGACCGGGGGCACACACCGGGGTTGAATAAAATCATCCGCTACCGCGTATGATGCTCCGCGGGGAGGAAGACAGCGCGCGCGACTTTATATTTTCGATCGTTTACTTTTCAGCGTCTTACACGTCATGGTGTAAAAAAATTATAAGAGAGCCTTGTAATCTTCCATTCTTTTGGGAGATTCAGGAGTTAATTCTAGCATTAATTCTAACGTTTTCATAGTCATGATGCTCGCGCCGTATGTTTACATCTTTTTATAGTTAATACGCTTTCGTGTAAGTTGAGGGGAATAACCTGATATTCATGATACGTCGACTAACGAAAAGCTCTATGTTTGGTATAAATATAACATTATATTTGCAAAAATATGTAAATTTTATACACTCTTGCAGTGAAAACGTTATATTACACCGAAAGAAAATAGGGATATAGCAACCGCGAGAGAAATTCGCCGAAATAATCACTACAATTATAATGCGTAAATAGGAGAAGAAATTATATAACTTTTAGATTATGAAAAAATATGGGGCGATAAGTCGAAAGAATTAACGCGACGATTCTCGAGGAAACGAATTTCCTTTTAATTGGTCAGCGTCGGGCGCGGAAGTAAAATCCGCTGGCGACTCATGATGTACGAGGGTCAGGCCATGTTTCCGCCTGTTTTGACCACCGAAGGGGCCCGAGGCTGGGCCGCACGCCCAGGGTCAAGGGATGACCCGACGCGGGGTCGCATCCCGGTCGCGCCCCAAATTTTGCGCGGAAAGGGTTGTTAGCACGCGCCCGGCCCGACCAGGAAGGCTTGGAAGACCTGGTCTAGAGAGGGCCAAATTATCGGAATGTTCGCCACCGGGCGCGGAACATCCAGGTAGATACTGCCAGGACAATTGGAAGACCGTACGGATGGTCGAGATGTAGGTTTTATGACACGTACTAACGTTTTCAACGATATTGTCGGGATCAGATAGCGACGTCGAATACGTGGACGGACGGGCACCTGCGCCGTTTTTAGCGAAACTGGATTCTTTTCAAAGCGGCACGTGGAGAACCGTTGGTCGCGGTCGGCAAAGATTACCTTTTTTTTTTAACTTAGATTGATACGACCGACTGTCTATTCATTTCATCCTGTATACAATCTACCTTAAAAAGTAAAAAATAACTTTGTTGTTAAAAATCTTTAGAGGCAAAATATTTTATAGTCGAATTCTTTGTGAAAGTTTTTAGAATTTTTTTAAATTTGGAATTTAAATTTTTATTTGTGATTTTTATTAAGGATTAGAAGATATAAGTTTTTAAAAATATTTTTTGTCAATATGCTATTCTAACTTATAATTCCGGATTAAGTTCAAGGATACTTTTACGTTACGTTAATATTTCGTCGTTTCTGCAGACGTGCATTCGCAGTATTCTTCATTCACAGCAGATAACCGACGATGACACAATAAAAAGTGTGAGCAGCGACGTACTTACACGCTCAAGTGAACATACACACACACACATACATATTCGTGCTCGCATATAAAAATATATCGGTAGCCAGCTATATCGACAGCAAAATAAGGGATCGCCATGGGAGGGGTGGTTATACGAGGAATGCCTCGCGAAGCCATAGACGTTCGGCTCCATCTATCTGCCCCCCTTCGCTCTTCTCGTCTTTCTCCTCCCCCTCGATCGCCAGAGCCCTCGATATTAAAAATTTCAATATCCTAGCCCCAGGGGTGGAAAACATATAATGTATTCAGGTGACGTCCCGGCCATTCTATCGGCGAGAAAAACGTAGTTTTCGAGGAATCGAACTCACCCTCTTTACCTCCCTGGTTGCTCGGCTGGCTTCGGCATCCCACCATCGTCAACCCCCCATGTCCGCTCTCCGTCCCCTTATACGTCTACGTGATAACCCTGCGACGACGACGGCGCGGGCTTCTTTGTTTCTTTCTGTCCCCGCATAGCATGTGGAATATTTCCACTCAACCGAGGATCTCGCGCGTTTTACGGAGCGTCTCTTCGAGAGAAAGCCTGTCTATTTTATCTAAGAAGCGACGATAGCGCGCGATTTTTATGCGAACCGGCGACGCTTGAGATTGTCAAATAATTGAACAAGTCTCGTAAAAAAATATCGCAAAGAGCTCGAGTATCAGATTTTGTCGACTTTTGTCTCCACCATAAAAGTAATAAAGAATTATATTAACATGTAGAGCTAATTATAATATTTTCTAATAAGTTCGATACATTTAAGAATATGAATATGAGTAACATTTCTTAGAATAAATAAAATAATTTTAGAATTTTTAAAACGTTTATAGAAAACTATACAATATATTTTTTTATTGAATTAAACTCTGATAGGATTTTAATTTCTAGCTATCAAACCGTCAAAAATAATTCTATAAATCGAAATTACAAGGCATAAAATACATTTTGTTTTGTCAGTGTTTCGGTATAATATTGAGAATTTGTATCGAGCCTGTCCGTACGAGAGGTCATCGTTACTTTTCTACAGACAGTGTGATTCCTTTCGAAGGGATTGACTCCGCGTGGAAAGGAATTCGATCATCGCGATCGTCGAAGAGCTTTCTGCCGATAGAATGGCGCTTCCAGAGAAGATACGATTCCACTGTCGTTTCAATCGCGCGTCCCGGCGAGCGTATAAAGTATCGATGGACCCCGCGAGATTGGGAGACTGGGAATGGAGAAATTGGTAGAAAGTGAGTCTTTGAAATCAACCCCAATCGCGAGAAAGCTCGGAGAGACGAAGGGACGGAGGAGGAAGAGGGGACCCCGAAGGAGGGTAACGGAAAACGGCTCCAACAGTTTGCGGACCGTGGGGTCTAAACAACTTAACGATAAAATTTATAGTTCCGTAGCACGCCTACCCTTAGCCCTTCCTGAGGGGAGGAGAGTCATCGGCGAAGGACGACCGTGAGTTGAGTGTCGGATGCCAAGGGAGGAAGTAAGAGCGAAGACGAGGGGGAGGGGGAATCTCCGGAATGGGGGGAGGAAGAGGAAGAGAGCGGAAGGGACCTCAGCCGTATATAGAAGGTCTCTCGTACAGGACTTTTACCCTGCAGAGTTGCGTCGTAATTTATGGATGCCGTTCCCTTATCCGCAGGATACGAACTCCACTCTCCCCACACGTTTACTGTCCTTCTATCGATCCTATATACCGCGACGAAACGGGTGTTCGCAAAGTGTCGCTCTTAGGGAAATTCGTACGACGGGGGATTCTCTTAATTGCCGACTTTTAATTATTGCGTCCGAGAATGAGCAGCGTTGTCGATTTATCTCGATTTCAAATATATTGATCTTTATCTGAGTTTGAGGTAATAATTTTAGCAACTAATTATATATATATATATATATATAAAATATATAAATATAGTGTAAAATCAGGGTTTCGATCGATAGGTGCGCGCATGAATGAAAATAAATATTAGCGAAACGTGTTGATGCGCGATTTAAACGAGATTAGTGGGCGTTTCAATCGGATCAAGATCAATTCAGAATATGAATGGCAAAAGTTTGATAAAATTTTCATTAAATGGTGTGATGAGAATATCAGCACGTTGGGTTTCTAATCCGAGTATAATATAATGCTGATGTAATACGATCTTGTGTAAGTTGGCTTCCTTATTCGGTCCTCTTCTTCAAGATGTAAACTTTAAATTTATGTATGATTACCTCCACTCAAACTACTCATGTTATTTTCTGTGCAAGTCAAAGATGAAAGTTGTATCAAGTTATTTTGTCATATATGGAAGTAAGTGCAAATATTATGTAAAATGTTAATTTTAAATGTTACAAAGTTATTCTGTATTTATATTTCAGAATCGTTTATATATTTCAATATATAAATAAATAAATAAATAAATAAATAAATATATATATATATGCTTTTATATAAAGAGTCAGAACATTATATATAAAACTAGATGAAACCTATAATTACTAGTTCTGCAATTTCATATATTTTCAACTAAAAGTATTAAATGCCCTCGTACATTCATTATAAGAAAATGACTTTATCTCGTGCTGATGTTCTCATCAGCATTCGCGAGTCACCCGTTGCATAGCGAAACACACCCTGTACAGAAATGCTTGGTTTGCCGGCGCGCTGGTGCTTGCCGTACACGTACAGTCGTATGTTTACGCATGTGTGTGTGTATACGTGCATGCATATATATATATATATATATATATATATATATATATATATATATATATGTGCGCTAGTCCACCCTCGAGGGAACACGGTACGGTAGAGAGGATAAGGAATGTTGGGGTTGAAAAGGTAAGAGAGGGCGAAAAGAGGGGGGGAGGGGACAGTCGGGGGGGTTAGAAGAGAGAGCGAGAGAGGATGAGAGAGGGCGAAAAAGGGCAGAAAGTGCGAGAGCGAGGGCTACATGGGAGAGGGATGGAGTACGTGGAGGCCCGTCTTATATTGATTTCTGTCCACGCCACCTCCGCCAGGCTCCCCGCAACCTCCGCGCGAACCATCATACGCTCGAACGGGAGGTGGCAGCGTCAGATGTGGGGAGACAAGAGAGGTGGGAAGTCGTAGGAGGGAATAAAAGGGCGAATCAAGAGGAAAAGAGAGGAAGGGAGAGTGAGAGAGAACGCGAGAGAACAAGACTGACAGGAGATACAAGTTGGAGAAGAGGAAGGAACGGGACGGAAGGGGGAGGGTGATGGGACTCGCTCGCCGCACTTTCCACGGGTGGCAGGAGAGGCCCTCGGGGGTGGCACTCTGTCACATTCATTCCCCAACCACCGTCGGCAGCCCCTCATTCAAATAACAGGGACCGCCGCTTCAGTGGGTGGCTGAGGGGAAAGAGAGTAGGTGGAGGAGTCGGGTAGATGGCAGAGCGGCGGAACGGGGAGGAAGCGGGCCGACAGAGGGTGAGTTTCGTCCGGCCGAAGCACACCTCGATCGATTGGGCTTGTCCAAGGGTGGAAGAAGTATCCCCCTCCCTTCTCGTCCTCCCGTGGCCGTCCCCATCCTCCCCTCATGGGTACTCTGTTCCTTCGTCCTCTTCCTTCTCTTCCTCCCTCGACCCCCTCGGCTCGCTCTCGAAAGCGCCCAACGCGAGTGGTGCACGTATACATGTGTATGTGACTCTACGCGCGCGTATATGTGGCATGGCGAGGGGTTGCTATGGCGACCCACCCTCGGCACGGGGGTGAAACGCCATTGGCCGGCGCGGGGCCTCGACCGATTCCCCCCGTACGTATATGCGTGCATGCATGCGAATGTGTATGAATGCGCGCGCGTTTACTTTCTCTCGCCACTGTCCACGTGATTTGCTCGTACCCCCCGCGACTTCCCTCGGGGGAGAAAACACGCTTTCTCGATGGCCGTTTGCGTCCCCCTCGATATTTCACATTGCCTCAGATTCATAATTAAATCATTGACAAATGTCGAAGAAAAATAATAGTGATCAGGAAAGAAAATTAAAGAGCAAATTTTTATAATTGTTTACAGTTATTTAACCAAAATCGTACTTTTATCTTGTCGTTAAATAGCCACATAAATATGTGAGAATAAGTAGAACGAGAGAATAAGTGGAAAGAATTAAGTAGTACAAGTAACGCGATTGGGTTCAAGTAGATAAAACAGAGTATGGTCAGACTGGAAGTTTGAGAGTTACGTAATCCTTCCAAACGTTATACACAATTAATTTATGACGCGTATAACGCACCATTTTAATGACAAAAAAGTAATTATACATGCAATTGACAATTGTATTGAATAAATAAAAAAAACTTCCTATCTGTAATAATTTCACTCGAGCGTTCCGGCGTTCAGAATACCGGCGGAAAATGATCGCGTCGCTTATGCACGGAAAAGGTGTCGAAGGTCGAAGACTACGTTTTGAAGCATGATTCTGTTTACCGGCGTCACTTTGTTCCTTTTTCCGCGAGTAAATGGAGAAACTTTATAAAGTTCTCAGCGGCGGCTAAGTTTCCTCTCGTCGGAAATATCAGGCTGGCTACGGCAGTGAATTTATTTAAAACGGAAGTGTGGGCGGAAATGGCGTGCACTTTCCCGAGAAAATCTCTAAAACATCACGATCAACTCTCGTCACCTAACTTCGCTCGTTAAGCGTTTAGACTTTAAAGCCGTGTGCTTAAAGATTTTCGTTTAAAATCTCGGTTAATCGATTGGGGGATTTTTTAAAAATCATTTTGCTTTAAGAACAGCTTACTTAATGATGCATCTTTCTCTCTCTCTTTCTCTCCTTCCGCGACGTTAAGTAAATTACAAATAAAATTAATTACTTGTAAGAAATATAATAAAAATATTTTAATGAGAATAATTATTATTAATATTTAGGTAAATAACAGTACATTTTCTTAAATAGTTCTCCTTATTTTTGAATCTCATTAAAATAGGAGATTAAAAATTATATATTTCATAAATGTCATAATATTTGATAAAATTATATAACACAGCAGTACATACAAATAATATTAGAAGATAATATGTATAAAATTGTTATAAATCTATTTAATAATATCACCGAAAAAATATTTGAAGGATTAACTATTATCTACTTATTTATTCAGGATTTTAATTATTATTTCACTTAAAAATTTTAAGATAAAATATCAAACTTAGCAAAATAGATGCAAATCGAATGGAAAAGTGTCCGTGCGTCGTCGAATTTGTCCGCATTCGTAAGATGCAGAAAACGACAAAAGAAGGCAAGGAACACGAATCCTCAATGAGAGAAAACTCTCTCGTGATGGTTCCAACGAGAAAATAAGCCTCACTAAATGCACGTGACGCCGTCACGTGCTGCACCGGTGAAAGAATGAAAGAAAGAGAGAAGAGAGAAAAAGAGAGAGCGAGAGAACAAGCTGCCTGTGGCGAGAAACTGGCGATGGAAGTCGTAAAATAATTTAACCCACTTTGAGAAGAAAATTAACAGAACGGTGAAAGTCTTTAAGATTCGCCGCGTCTCGGCTCACCCTCCTCCCCCTAGCTACCCCTGCCGCCGTTTGGTTCTCCTATCCTTATCCGCAGGCATCCTCGCGCTCTTACTTCCTTATTCATTGAGCAACCGCCACCCACTCTTCCGCAACCCCCGCCCTACTACGCCGCTTTCTTCATTGACTCTTTCTTTCCACTACGCGGGAGAACGTACCGCGTTTCTCCTTTCATCTCGCTCGCTCACGTGCATCTTGTTCCCTCTTTTTTCCTCGTTTATTTCCGAAAGATAGCGCTCTTTCTCTCTCTATCTCTCTTCTTCTCTCGCTACTCTTCTGTTTTTTCTCTAATTATGAATGAAAGCATCGTGACACGCGCGCGTGTGCACGGGGGAAGCATAGCAGCAGTAGCAGTAGTAGTAGTAATAGTAGTAGTAGTAGTGGTAGTAGTAATAGTAGTAGTTCGTTACACCCCACGGCATCGCACTACGGAGAGAGAGAGAGAAAAAGAGGGACGGGGGTAGAGAGAGTTCGGTGCAGTTAAGCGCAAACTGAGACTACGTAACACCCTGCTTTGCATACGTCTTTTTCTTTTTTCTTCCGCGCTTTCTTCGCCTTCAATGAGACCAAGAGTCGTCGAAGGTGATTACGATAACGATTTAATTGCAGCGCGCTTCATGTTTACGAGAGAATTTGTGTATTAATTTAGCATTGAATTCCCTACAGGACGTAAGAAATAATTTAATCAAAAATTATGTTTAATAGATACAGATATCATGTATAATTAATTATGTTTTAAGAATTATTATATATAAATTATATTTATAAAGTTATAAAACATATATAAATTGATAGCTTATTAATCGAACATTTTTAGAGTTGATTAAAATAGATATAGCTTCATTAAAATGCATTTTTTTATTATTTGAAAAAATTTAGCCCCCCCTCAATAATTTTTAATCCGACAATGAGTCCATTTATTTTTACTAATATATGTTTCATTGTTTATCGCGCGCAATATTTTTTTATTTACACTTTTACTTTTCTGTAATTATGAATGACAGATTTGTTCCTGTATAAACGATTACAAAAAACTGAGCTAGCTTTTCCACCATTTCGTTAGATGCAAGTAGGCTAGTAGTATCTTAACTTTCGCAACCCCTACCTACCAGCTATTCTTTGCTCCTTAAACTCTCTCTTCGCAGGGGAAAACTGCATTATCATAAAGTTTCATACCAGCAACCGCGGGAAGCCCTAGTTTTGTTGCAGACGGATCGTTTTTTATTTCAGAAGTTAAAATGGGTTAAATAACAGAGCTGTAAAGAGAGTAATTTCCATATATTTTTATATTTATAACTGTTTCATTACTAAAGGGTTGAAAATGAAATATATAATTAATTTTTCACACACTCAAAAGGTGATTCGCAACACATACACGCATGCACATGGGTCTTATATGTGACAATTAATTCCGGCTGTCATCGTCCTTCTACGTCGCGCTTTTGCGTCATCCGTGCGCAAATCCTTAAGACTTACGGGAGTCGCCGGAGTGTCGTTTTCCATTATGCAGCTTAAGCCGAAGTGTACCTATGGGGGTCTGTTTCCATCTACTCCCTAACGAATCCTGGGAGCGTGCACGCAGATGGCTGTGCACCATCGCATCGCGCGGGCATATATATGTTTGCACGAGCCGCTGTGTTACACGCACAAATTGCCTCGTCAGTATCAGCCAGCCGCTTTCAGCTTTGATAAGACGGCGGCCCCGTTTCGTTTGTCTTAACCCTGTCTTGCCCGCGGCGAAAATTCAAATTACACCGCGCTCGCGAAGGAGGTAAACCATGGTTTATCGCATTTACTATGGCACTTGTTATGAAAGTCGCAAAATCTCATCGCACGCGATCACTATATATATAAAACATATACATATGCATATATGGGAAATATCCTTTTTTTATTGCATATATAGTTGATATTGAGATATTTACAAAATAATACCATTAAATCTTCCTTCGGTTAAGACTTTTGATCAAACTTAGTATTGTCACATTAGCGTGATCCAAGTTCTTAATGAAGGTGGGTTTAATCATATCATATTGAAAATGTCTCGATCAGTTACATAAATATACAATAAAATATTTCAAGGAGCAGTATTATTAAAAAATTTCAAAGAACGCATCACATATTTATTATTTAATTTTTTTAAGCATTTTCGTAATTCGAAATGTCATCGATTTCGACCATAAATTAGCAATAAACAATTTATTGTCATCTCAATGATGTATAGAGATTACGGGTGCAGCTTTAAATCGAAGAAAAAAAGATTTATTTGGTGAATTCGTATATGCATCGGATATTTTGCACGCGGAGCATAAATATAATCACGTTTAAATGGCATCTCATCGACTAATTAGCAAACTTATCGGACGATCGCAATCGCAATGATCGTCACGAACGAATGCGCGATATTAGCTATTAGCGGTTATGCAGCAAATATCGCGTGTGCAGCGCGTATTATGTACCTGGTTAAACCTTACGGGAGACATACGTGAGCTAATTGTCGTTTAGCGAAGAATGCCTTTGCGAGAAGAAAACGATGTCGACAGCGATATTGCATTCATAATAAGGAATGCGGCGTTGCACGCGCGGTACCTGCATTAAACCCGACCGACGATTCCATATTCTTTGATTTGCTGCTTAAATACGGAATGCATTCGATGCAATTAGATTTCGAATACCATCGAACGGAGAAGGGGTGTTGACGGGGCGTTGGATCTTAAACAGGAAAAGCATAAATCGCTTTGCGGATTTACGTAAATGACGATAAAAAATATAACTTTTTTTATTCAATAATTTTCGTTATAATTAATATTCAATAATTTTCATTATAAGCGTAATCGAACTTCATATTTTTATCGGCATTTTAAATTTAAAAGTTACTAGAACCCAAGCGCGCGCTACGCGCGCGCCTTTCTTCGGTTTTGTATTAAAAAAAATGATATTTAAAAAAAATAATATAAAGTTTATTTAAACTCGATTAATATTTTTTTCACAGAAATCAGTTGATTAAAGCGTTAATTTACTAATTAAATTTTAAAATAAAAATATGTTATAGAAATTAAAATAGTAATATGTTGTAAATAATATGTAATACCTTATTTTCGATTAATATTTTTTGACAGAAATCAGCATAGCTGTCAAAAATATTAATCGAGTTTAAAGTATTATTCCACATTATTTAAAACATCATATTCTTTTAATTTTAAAACATATTATTATTTTAAAAATTAATTAGCAAATTAACGCTTTAATCAGCTGATTTCTGTCAAAAAATATTAATAAAGCGAAAATTTGCTAATTAAATATTCTAGCTTACATATTTATATTTATATTGTGTATGTTTATGAGATATTCGACACACACATATGTATATACATAATTTGAATATTTTGTTTTCAGATCAATATGTGTGCTGTGTACTACAACTTCGCTATTGCACGTATCGGTGAGTGAAAAATTGTTTAATATTTTATAACATTTCTATAGCGGTAATGAGGGTGTACATAATATATGTTGAAAATATTAAAATAATAATGTTTTAAATAGTATGTTATAATATCTTAACTGCGATTAATATTTTTTGACAAAAATCAGCTGATAATTGTCAAAAATATTAATCGAATTAAAAATATTATAACATCCCTTTCTAAAAAAGGCATATTCAGTCGATTTTTGCAAATATTGTTGCATCTTTTCCGCGATGCTAATAGACTGTTTCGATTCGCATTGTGCGTTATATTCGTAGCACCGAGAGACTGTCATCGCGAGAGTTAGTAATTTAACAGTTTGTTCAAAATAAAATTAAATAAAATAATGCTTTAAATAATATGTTATAATACTTTAAACTCGATTAATATTTTTGTTATTAGCTGTGTTCTGTTAAAAAATATTAATCGAGTTTAAAGTATTATAACATATTATTTAAAACATATTATTATTTTATTTAATTTTATTTTAAACAAACTGAAACTGTTAACCCTCGCAATGACAGTCTCTCGATGCTACAAATATAATGCACAACGCGAATCACGGTCAACGCGAATCTTGACAGCCAATGCGCATCGAGAAAAAGCGACAACAATAAACTTTAATATATGCGAGTATCGACTTTACATATCTTTTTTAGAAAAGGAAAGGAATTATGTATATACATAGTAAAATTGATCCCTTTCTGTTCTTTCGATGGATTCAATATCTCTGAATGTTTAGACACGATTTTATTTTTGAAAACATATTCTCGCGCATAATCAGATTTTGTTTTTCCAAGCTAAGCGCACTTTTATCCGCTTTGTATGTCGACACATTATCAAGCGACAGCAAAAGGCCGTTTTGTTTTCCCTTTGCCTATCCAACGCGTAATTTCCGGTTCCTTCCTTGCGCTCCAGTAGGCATAGGCGCCGGGCAAATGAAGATTACAGCGAGGTGATGCTCTCGTTTATCGACGATCGTCACGAGGGTCGGATAACGTCGTTACTCGTCCTCATCGTCCCACATCCGCGCTCGGATCTATATGGCCAATTAAATCCATTGCATCGCACGCGCGCTGTCTATTTCTCTCTCTCTCTTTCTCTCTTTAACTTTCCAATAACAAGCTAGCAATTGCAGCGCCGACATTAGTATCGGCGACGAATGAAAATGCCACTGATTAATTTCTCACTCGCGGCTGTCTAGTCGATTAACTGGATACTTCGCTATGCAATCTTGTTTTCGCGAGTTTCCGCAAAACGCGCCACATTTATTACGACAATGTGACTTCTGTGGTTCTGTAATTCTCATTATGATAATGTTCAACAAATTTCAAGTTCTGTGGAGAGTCTTTGATCTCTATTTGAAAATGTAGACAAGTCTACAGTTTGTATAATAGAAATATGAAATATCATAAATCACTACGGTTAAATTTCAGGTAACATAAATATTGAAATCAGATGAAATCTGTGTTAAAATTTAATTTTTATGACTCTCTGATGATCTGCTTTATTGAAAGTAGAAATAATTAAAGAGACATTGTATTTATTACATTACATTATAATTATGATTAGATGATTATATCGAGACTTAACAGAGGGTCCTCGATATGCATATTGCAAATGTTAATATTTTTTCCCCTTAGAGAGAGTTTTCTAAACCTAGTAAATATATACGACAAAAAAATGCCAAGAATTGTCTTAATGTATATAATTAATGCTGCCTGAATGTTTGAATGTCTATCATATCTCGCGGAATTTCTCGCGAACGAGATTAAAGGTTAATATTTGACAGATTTGTGAGAGGGGATGACTTTACTACGGTTGCTTTATTGACGGAACAACGTCATAGTCGGGAGGAAGAGGAGTCGCTCGCCGTAAATCTCTCGGCGCGGCTTCGTCGAGATCGTTTCTGGACGATTACACCCGGGACGTGTGCGCCGTCCGGTAAACCCAGTGCCGCCCTTTCGGGGCGTCCGCGCCTAGCTCCGGCAATTTCCTTCGCGGGTTTCCGTACCGGCTGTAACGTATTTAATCGGATTATGGGGAACGTGGCACGCGCTAGAGAGAAAGAGCGCGCGAGATGTAGTATAGTTTCATAATATATACGCCGGTGAAACTTAGCGAGAGACCGTGGTGGTGCGCGCGGGCTAAGGCGGTTTTCAATTCTCGACGATTCCACCGAATTCGGTAACAGTGTTAGGGGATAGTAAGGTAGAGTCTCTTTGCTTGACGTTGTGCTGCGACCCACACATCCCCGCAACACCCCCTTCTCCCCCTTTTTCTCCCCCCGTCCGCCGTCTCTTACTCACCCAGCCTCGCTGGCTGCGGTGATGCTTCGGTAGATGTACAGGGTGGCTGTGTAGCATGAGGGGGGTTTAAGACAGCGTGTGTGGGAGTGGGCGTGGCGTTAGGGTGGCCGCTGGCCAATCAGCTGCCGGGGGTTGCTGGCCACCCCCGACCCACGTGGTCCACATCCCCCAACATACATATTGATCTCGTGGTCCTCGCCGACCGTCGCGCACACCCCTCCGCGTACTCTGTCACCGTTCCGTTTGTCCCCCTATCCCCCCAGTCCCCCACCGCGGTTCACTTCTCTCACCCCCGGTCCTCGCCCTGTTTCTTCGTTCTCGTCGCCAACCCCCGAAAAAGGTCGAGTCTGACCAGCGTGTAACATTATTCCGTTCGTGCCGTCTGCTTTTTATTTTCTTCGTCCTTGTTCGCGACATAGAATAAATTATGATTTTCCTTCGCTTGAAATGTCTTTTGTACAGGTATCATCGTGGTCGATGCATTTTCTGGACCAATTTTCAAATGCTGATTGAATACAGATAGAGATGAGCGAAATAGTATTTGAAATAGAGAATATAGAAATGTTTACACAACAAGCTATTTTTTTACTGTATTATAAATGTGGAATAATAATTCGTTTGCATAATTAAAATTTCATTTAAAATATTTAGTTGAGTATTTTACAAATCATAGAAATAAATATTTTAAACATCCCTTCTCGTTAGAGAGATTTCAAATAATCTATTGAAATAATTAATTCTCGCATTGCAGTAATATATATTTGAATACTATTTTCACAAATGTGTACCATTTAAATTTTATTGATTTTTCTCTCTTACAATTTATACATTTCTTATATTCGTATTAAATCATATTGGGCTCTCAGAGCCATTTTTTCAGCGAGATCTTTGGATTGTTATCGAAAACTAATAGTTAGATGAACTGAAACAGAGGAATCTCTTCGTTTATCGAGATCTGAAGAATCTGTGCTGAATTAATAATGCAAATTCAATCGCATTTGAAAACATAATTATTACGAATCGGTCGTCCGATAATCATTGCATAATCTCATCGTTTACGTCATTATTATCCTATTTGCGTCTGTATTAATTAAAATGTTTGGGAACTGAATTAGACGAAACGAGAATTTTGAAGTCTGGAAACTCGATATAAATCGGTTTGCTTCGACAAGACAATTTTCAATAATGCAATTTACGAATCGAGAGTCCAATTAGAAATATTTGTACCCATGTAATGTCTAACAACTTAATATTTAATGTATCTTTTAAAGTGCATTTGTCATATTGCGTTACGGAATTAAAACGAAAATATCAAGCAGCGACAATAAATTTGGCGCATTTCTCGCAGAAACTTTTACGAAAATAAATTAAAAGCAAGGAGTTATATTTGAGCTGTCAAGTAAAATAATGTTATAAATTAAATTTTCCTCGTTTTATATAAGAAACATTAGAAAAAAACAATTCATATATAAAAATAATTGATATATAAAATGCAGCCATTTTAGAATTTTTGTAAAGTTTCATAAATTAATTTTAAAATATAAAGTGTTGTGTAAAAAATTTTATAGAAATTGATAGAATTAAAAAGGACTTTCAGTATAATCATGTTTAAACGATTATGATTACCACCATTAGAAAATTATGATATTGTTTGATTTAATTTTAAATAATTTCAGTCATTTCTCATCTTTTACTTCGAAGATTAATTTTTCCCGATTTGCGACGAATTTATATCGCCCAGTGATTCATTTAGAGCTGCGACAGATTCGATTCAGATTAACATTCTTATCTTCGTCGTGAGGTCTTCGTCCTTTTCCCCCTTTCCAAATGACTTTTCGGCAACGGCTCTTTCGCCGTCGCTAGAATTTTACGTCGTTGAGTTATTCGTTATCGTTCGTTCCAACGATAACCACGCGAGAAGAGCGAAGGTTCCGAGGCTGTCGGAGAGCGAGCCTCGTGAATCTTTGAACAACGTCACGTTCGTTGTCAGTTTACCGCGAAGGCGCGCGTTTGCACGTTTAAATTGCAAGCTCCGTCTCCACTCGCCCTCCTTTTTGCTTCTCCTTACCCCGTTCCTTCTTCCGCTTCTTCTCACGGTTTTCGTTCCCAAAAGTCGTTTTATCGCCGTCATTCCTGAAAGATTTATATTATTCGAGTCACCGACCTGACAAATAATCCCCTTAATTAATCGGCTTGAAATAACCGTTCGACCTGGTCGTCCGCGATTCGTCGGTATTAAGATGAACCCGTCTGCATCCTGTGGACTGTGTATCATATTAATTCTCATCCGTGAATTCTGGTTGGACCATTGATTCTACAGAATTTTTTACGACGTGAATCAAAGATTAACATTTCAAAATAAATTTCTACAGTAATTTGTGGCCTTCATTACATTTTCGCTTTTATTATTATTTCGTGAATGATAACGTTCTCGTTTGACGGAGGTAATTTTCGCAAGCAATGAGAAACGATTGATGCAACTGCACAAGCTGTCGACAGATCTCCCGGGGTCCAATCGGGCCGCAATTTCTGTCAGTCGACATGGGACATACGGCTTATATATTGGAACAAAAAGAGCGGAGAGAAGAGCGGGTCAGCGGGTGAGGGAGAAAGTCGCGAATGTGCGCGACGTAGAACCGGGCAAGGCACACAACAAAGCCGCCGGAGGTTTCACAAAGCCCCGGTGCCCGGGTGCTTTATCCTGCGTTCCCAGTCTCTCCTTTCTCGCGCCGTCTCTCCTAGCTCGCGAAACAATGCGACCCGTGCAAAAACAAAGAAATAAACACCCGTGAGACAAAGGCCGGCCGTTTGAATCCGTAATTTGTCCTCGCGGCTCTTTGTTTTACGCTTTTACTTACTGCCTCCGCCAATAGACCCTTCCCTACGTCCGTCCGTTGGACCCCCTCAGCATACACCTTTCTTTCGGCGCCCCGAGAACTTTCTTTAAAGCGAATTTTGTGCCCTTCTGATTCCAATAGATTCTGATAGATTTTGATATGTAATTTAATCATATTAAGATATTCTCCAAATTATTATATTATAAAGAAGCAATGTTTAGTTAACATTTTTCTACAAGGAGGGAAAAGCATCCTATTAGAAACAACCCGTATGAAAATATATTCAGGCGCGGTTCACTTGCAGAATTAATTGGCTCCACCGAAGCGCGGCGAAGGATTTAATCGTAACTTTTCGCTCCCCGACTTTCAAGGACACGGGCGCGATCAAAGAGCGCGCGTAAAATTCTTCGCGGAAACTTCTCGACGAACTCTTTCCTCATTTCCCGCGTAGTTGAATTATTCACAAGCTTCTTCTCGCTTTTGTTTCTGGGCCAGGGTCGCTCGCCGCGTTACCATCCTTCCCCTCTCCTCTCTTCCCCTTCCTCATCCCTCATCCCTCATCCCTCATCCCTTGTCGGTCGACGAACTTTCTCTTAAGTAAGATATTTTCCTAACTACTTTACCATGGATCCTCCCGCGATGACTATGCTAGCTAGCTCCTCGCAACGGATACCCCATTAGCTTTTGTTTTTATTCTCAATAGCTTCTGAATTTGAATGTTTAAGATAAGCTTGTTGACACTTGGGAGTTATCGTAAATAAAACTGTATAATTAAAAACGTGTCTAATGCAAAGACCGCTATAGTAAACAACATTTTAAATCGCAGTTTCGAGATATTTCTGTAATTTCAATATATATTATATGTTAGCCCTTACGACTATAATAATCAAACAGTTTTTATACTTGAAATCTTTTACTTTATTATTATCTAATGCAAACAGAACTTTCTGATACAAAATGATATGGCTATCGATCTTATATTAACGTATTCAAATTTATAAAAAGTTATAAATTTTAAGTCAACACAGATCTTTCATTTTATATTATATAATCAAATCCGTGAATTGATATAAATTATACATTCTCTCTCACATTTTTCTCTCACACGTCTCAGTATACATGTTACCATAAACCATTTGATTATGAAGAAATCAATTATTTTCTATTCAAATCGTTTCTCAACCGCCGTCACTCATTTACATGGGAATATGTTTCGAAAAGCCTGGTAATCCTACCGTCTGCCGTAACCCTTTGAGGCGTGATTTATAACAGAGCGCGATTCTCAAGGAACCTTCGTCGGATGGAGCATCACGTATGAAATTTTTGGGGTCAACGAGAGAGAGAGAGAGAAAAATGTACACAAAAATCCCAGAGGAGATCTCGCACGGTTTCCACGCGCATCCTTCGCGCGAGAGGGTTGCGAAGCAAAGGGTTGCGTGAAAAGTCTCCGAAAGAGTGTGTCTCGAATTTCTACGGTCCCGTCGTGGCATCTTTTTTTTCACAATTTCTTCCCGGACAGAAAGAGATCGACGCCCTTTCGCGCTCCCGTTCCAACCCTTTATTAATTCCGGCGGATCGAAGAACTTTCCGCTCCCAATAGCGACGTGATCTGTCTGCTCGTAGAGATGGCATGCGCGCAAATGTATATATATGCTTATGTGTGTCACGGGGATTCTGGGACCTCCGGGTCTTTAGGCGGAAGACGGATATCAGTTATTGATGGCGCACATCCGCCGCGTCTTTAGGCGGAGCAGGGGCCGACGACATCAAGGAGACGACATACGAACGGAATTATGCTTCTGATGCGATGCCTACGAGGCTAAATCAGGTCGGGTTAGGTCGGATCGACGCGACACGCGGAATTATGTACGTGGTTAATTCTGAATCGCGATTTCGCGTGTCACGTGTCCTGATAGGACGCGCGGATCAGGGAGTACTCTTCGGTTCTCGAGTGACATCTGCGGCGGAAACGCGAGGGTGCACCGGGAACAGAATGAAATGCGACGGAGGAATTGTGCGCCGTCGTCGACGTAATTCGCGCCGTAGATGAAGAAACGTGCCGCGATTGCCTTATTAATAGAAAATTGAGCATGGCGCGATACGGATGTAAAGATGAGATAAAAATATCCATGTAAAATGTCGATCAGGTCACGTTTTAATTTTGCAAACATATATTTTAGGAAAAATACTAAAAATCGACTTTTGTCATAAACTTCTCCCTCTCTTCTTATTTTTTGGGCAAACAGTTACAGTCGCACGATTCGCAGTTTCTCTAACCGCTCATCTGTCAGTCGAAATATTTATGCAACTTCGATTGTCGGAGGATGCTTCTGTGAACAATGCCTCGGGCGTTTCCGCGCGACGCGCGTCATCGAAATCGTTTTCATATTCGCCGGAGCAAAAAGGGTGACATAAAAAGGCGACGGAAATCGGGGAAAGGGACGGGATTGCGCAGGGGGTCCCTGAAACGCGGAGACGAGCCGCACGTTTCTCGGGATTCCCATATGCGTGTACGCATTATACACACACGAGAGGAATGAATTTATAATTTCCACGCATCCCGCGGTACCCCTTTCCCCTCTCTCCCCTCCACCCCGTCCTTCTCTGTCTCTCGTTGGTGATTCGGTGATTCGAGCTGTCGGTCGCGTCATATAAATCAAAATCAGATGCATTGTGAGGGGCGGCGCGCGCGGTGAAGAGGGGTAGGACGGGAAAAAAGAATGGAAGAAAGGAGGAAAAACTCGGTCAAGCTACAACAAAACCCCCCGTAGGGTTAGCCAGGTAGAAATTGCGATATGTGTGCGAGTCGCGGGGAAAGAGAAAGAGAAGAAGAGAGAGACAGAAAGAAACCAGGAAGGAACGCTTCGAAATGAGGGGGACCCGGGGGGATAGGGGGAAGGGGGAGAGAAGAGTATCGGTCGGATATACATATGTATGTCGGCCGAGGGTACAATGTATTCAAATTGCGAGAAAAAGGGTTGTACCTTCCGCGGGAACGTTTTATAGCTGATGGATAAAAAATGCGACAGACTGGTTAACGAAGCGAGATGGTCCATTGAACGGATCTCAATGGGATGCTGGGACGACGATGCGTCTCCGATCGTATACCGAGCATTTGATACCAAGTATACAGGCGCATAAGTTAGCGTTAACTAGGTGGATCGACGAAGCGACCATATGCTTCAAGACCCTTTTAGAGAACACAACCTGTCCCACTTTTAATCTTCTTGATCCTTTTCGTTGAAATATTTTTCTCTAATAGAAATATTATAATTAATTAATTATGTCTTCAATAGAGATTTGACAGTAACGCGTATTTTTACTCAAGTTTCGTAAATTAAATAACAAACATAAATATGATGAAAGTGTAGATTGAAATTTTGCGAAAGCCGAATTGTGTGTGTAAATGATAAATGAACGCGGTTAACTATCGGGAATGATCGAGGAGTAACGAACCGATAACGAGGATAAAAAGATCAGGGAACATGAACATAAGCATATATCTGTTGGCATGAAACTAGTGGAACAGACGCCGCCGTCTTTCTCGCCCGCTAACCATCCCTCGATTCTACTTCGCGGTGGGGGATAACGGTCTTGCCTCCTTAAAGCGGAACTTTGCCGGTGCTTTGGCTTTTTAAAACGAACAAAAGAATGCCGACACGTCTTAAATGAACGCGCTACTTGTTGCACGGAGAAAAGGGGTGGGCCGTGCAGATGGGCCGCGGCGGAACGGTGGTGTAAGGCGGGGGACGAGAGATCGGTGAAAAGGTAGGGGGCAAAAGTTGGCCCCCGTCGGGGGTAGGAGAGAGGGAGTACGCGGGGAGACTTAACGCGGGGGTGTAAGGGGGATAAGGGGGAGAAAACTCGGTAGGCGGTTGCGGGGAGTATAGGATCGAGGGGGGACAGGGGGAGATAATGGTAGGCGTCTGCGGCGGCGTCGACGGAAAACTGTTTCCCTTTTGTTCTTATCATCCGGAGAAGCTCGCTAAGGAGGGGCGAGGAGGGTGCGGTGCGCGAGAAAGTCGCAATTAAAAATGTAGTTCAAGGCCGACGCCTCGAGGGAGGTTCACCTTGGCTTCTCTTTTTCCTTCTTTCAACGCTTGCACCTTCATTGCCCCCCTTCCGCTTTTCCTCCCCCTCACCGCCTATCCTCCCTCTTCCCCTCTCTCTTTCTCTTACTCTCTCATTCATTTTCCTTCTCTCGCTTACTCTTTACTGCAGCGACGTCGGCACGGATTTTACGCGCCTCTTTACTTCCTCGTTCTTTTCGCTCTTTCCTCGAAGAGCTTTTCAGCGATATTTTCTTTTCTTTGAAACTCGAGGCCGGAAACTCGACGATTTACAGCTGTGATGTGCGGGATTATCATAATATCTCTCGCATTTCTTGAGCGCCGGTTTCACGCAGCGAATTTTCGATAAGCTGTCTGAACGATCGCTCAACGTCCTGATTGTAAAAACACGCTTTATACATTCGTAATTATTTCTCCAAAAATATATTATTTTTTTTTTATAAATAAGTATTTTTCATAAATAATAATCTTTGTCAAAAAACTGGAAAGTACATGGAATAATTATATATGATTCTAATAAATGAAAACTGATTGTGAAAGAAAATCGTGATTTCTGTAATTTTTTTTACAAGACCGTATGTCGCGGAAATAGTTATTTTTGTTCATGGAAATATATACGTTACAAATATAATTTTTGCACGTGTTCGTGTGATGAAAAATCACCCAGTGCGTACGTTAATTTATTAAGTACACGCGAAAGCATGCATCGAATTCATGCACACTCGCTGTCATCATTATACCCGCCGAAGTTTATTACGCCGACGTTATTATAGAACTTTCCGCGATACGCGCCGACTTGTAATATGACGTTGAAGCCTCGATAAATGAACTTGAAGCATTCAAACGAGCGATCCAATAAACCGCTTCCTAAAAAAGATCTCCGCGTCGCTTATGTGATTTAATTTGTTGTTCAAGGACCTTGTAATGTGTATTATTTAATGTAATCATTATTTCTATCTATAATTACTTCGTCAATTTTTTCAGCTTGTGTCTTTGTTTAAATCTTTAAATATGCAAAATTTTCTGTTATTTCTGTTTTTTTCAACATCTTAATGCACGTTTACGCGAAATATTGCCGGTATCTTCAGATCGTGACTTACTGATTCTCTCGAGTCATCACTCTTTTTCTACCCTCCTTCCCTCTTTTTCTCTCTCTCATACTTGCGGAATTCTCGACAACCCCACTATTCGAAAATTGGGCTTCACATATTAGACCCCTCTGCATTCTCCTCTTCAGATTTCCTGATATACGCGATAAACTGTTGCAGGTATACATCCAGGTACTTTTATCTCATTCTCTCTCTCTCTTTCTCTTCTTTTGAAGTGACAGAGTTAACCCGTTACCTGAATCGGGACTTCCCCTCGCGTCGTGTTTTCCGCAGTAAGTTCCGGACCCACTTTTTTTCCCACTGGAGGCTGCATCACCTGTGCCATTTTCGGGATTACTTTTGTCGGTTTGTGTTTGCCGGGACACCCCGTAGAGAGAAAAGGACAGGCGAACGGGACGCTCGCGAAAATCGCGCGTGTTAGCCGCGAGCGAAAGCGAGAAGGAAAAACCACATCGCTAGAGAGAAACCAGTACAATGGGGAACAGCATTATTGGCTTTTCAAAATGGTATTTACCGAAAATAACCAATCTGAAGGGATAATGGCTCAACTTGTGACAACACGTTTGTGCCGATCAACCCCGTTATTTCCCTCTTATTCCACTTCCGCGAGTCCTCGATGATGGTTTATATCCTGACCTTTTGGGCTAATTATTTTTCGATTAATTGGCATCGAGACATATTAATAGTTTCAATAGTCGATTATCTGTAGTTGCGAATCTAGCACATTTCAAACATATTGTTTGCTAAGCATAATTATGATCTGTCATAGTCATTAACACGATTCTCTCTTTATCATATATAATTATGTAAATGTATTTTACTGCAGATTATTAATAAGCAAGCAAGAGACTGACATAAGAGATTTATAAGAAAAAGAAGAGCGCGCAATGATTTTATTTCATGAAATAATATTATTTCAAGTCGCAATGTTATATTGTTTTTACGTAGCATCAATCAGCTGTTTTGAAATAAAAATGTTATATATATATAAAATTAGTATTAAAACAAAACAAAAATTAACACACTAACTGTTAAATATTTATTCAAACTCGTGGCAAAAATATAACGATATACCAAAGAAGAATTTTACTAGCTATATAATAAAAAAAAGCTTTTCAAATGAGCCTCTTTCCTTCGCACTACAGGCAGTGACGAGATTTGTTCCTTTTCTGAGAGAATTAGTTCTCTCGTCGGTTTCTACATTAAACTCAAACGGAATTCCAGAGCCGTGGGCTCGCGCGACTCTTGACGTCTCTCACGGGGGAAATTGACCCCCGGAGGAAAGGAATTCGAGCGTGTCACGCGCACGCGGCGCCAAGACGTCCTCCTACCCTCGGCGCGTCATATTGCTTCAAGAAGAAAGAAGAATAAGAGGCCGCGCATACGAGCGTGCACGCGACGCGGAGGAAGCGATGGGCTGGAAGAAATCGAAGGGCGAATTTCATCAAAGGCGGCTGCTAATACGGAAATTCTGCTTCCTTTTTCCTCTGCTCCGAATTATCCCTGTTTGTACGGTTTCGAAGCCTGTCTCTGTGAATCCCTCGCGAGATATTTCATGATTCGGTCGACAGAATTTCATTTAAGAATTACATCATATTACAATTTTTATATATATATTTTTTGTTTTTTTTTATGTATAATTAATAATAATTTTGTGTAAATCGACGCGATTTTTTGCCGCTTAATTAATAGAATTCGTGTGGTATCAAGTATTCGCAATAATCTCGATTTTATTATAAAAGCAAATAATTTTCATATTTTATAATGTTATCTATATTCTATAATACTTTTTACGAATTGCATTATAAGATTTCGGGGTTGATTTTCATATCAATAATGCATTATATAAGATTTTATTTATAGCAAAGCAATTTTTCTAAAATTAAACATTTCTTATATTCTCTTTTTAAAGTTTAAACAGCAATAGAATACAGTTGTCGACATTATAGAAATTGTGACGAATTTCTTCCAAGAAATCGCGTTCGTCAATGATGAAAAATGGACAGAGAGAAAATCATTTAAAGCCAGTGAATGCTAGATTTGAATGGAAGATTTGGGAATATTCTTCCGACCTTTTACTCTTCGCCCTCGGTTCGAAGACTTCCGTCCCTTCGGGCACCCTGATTCGAAGTTTGTCCTTTCGCGCGTCCTCTCGTTATGTATTCCTGCCGAAGGATGATGTTCTGGATCCACCAAATTGCAGAAAGGGGCTGGGTAAGCAAAAGAGGGAAAAAGTAAAGACAGAGAGAATGGAAAAATCGGTAAAAAGACTTGGTGAGAAATCGGAGCATGTTGGAAGTGCGGAATCGAATCCTCGGCGTCGCATCAAAAAGATGGGGAAGGTGTATTTGGGCGAAATCCGAAAGGGCAGAACAAAATCAAAGGCGACTAGCATAGTATCTCGCGAGTACAGCAAGCGGCATGATAGACGCGATTTCATATGCAAATGATATCGTCATGATACATATGTCTATGTATCTAAAGCTCAATTTTTGATATATTTATATTGTTTTTTATTTATCAGATATTATTAAATATCTGAGAAAAAAGCATATTATTACATATTAAATTGTAGCTTTCTTACTTGACGTCTGGATAATCTAAAATGAAATAAAGCGTAAAAAATGCAATTTTATAGAGTACCATCGTTAAATCTGAAAAGTTTTATACTTTAAATGTAAGCGTCTTAAAATATAAATAGTATACATGTTTAAATTAACAACTTTTACAATATAAAATTTCCAACAATAACTAATCATTAAATCTGCAGAGAAAGAAATTTTTCCTTTTTTACGCTTTTATTCTAAATAAAAACCAAGTTTGCTACCCACACTCTTATATGTTTGAATATATTATACAGTTTGAGAAAACTGTATCATTCGAAATGTAGTATTTTTCTTTCCAATATTGTGAACCAAATTTCTCGAAATTCTTTCGAGATTTTTTTTTAATTTCGCCTAACAATATTCGTCCTAATGTTTATCTTGACGCCCTCTTCATCACTACCTATCGTCCTATACCCTGGACCACATTCTGTCGTGGTGATCTCGGAAGGTGGAAGCACAAAAACAGAGAGAGAGAGAGGGAGAGAAAGGAGGGGAGGATGGGGAGAGATAGAGCAAATATAGTGGCAGAGGGTGCAAGGAGAAGAACCAGACGATAGCGGCGAGGGTGGCCAGAGGCAGCGGGGTAACGGGAGAAGGACGTGCCTTCATTTGTTTCAGCGGGCACGGTGGTGGGTGGTTACGTCACGTGTTGGTCGTCATGGTAACCTTCTGGGCTTGCCAAAGAGGGGATCCATCGTGTTGCCGGTTAAGACGGCCAGAGACCCTGATCCCACGGGATCTCCCACGCACATGGATTCCCGGTCGCGGATAGCGGGGGAGGGGCGACAGAAGGGGATAGGATTTGTCGTCCCTCGAGCGGAAATCATTGGTTCCTCCGCTTTGAAGTCGCGCTCGATCATCGAACGTCAGGCTGTCCGTCTGTCGAACGCGGGGATGATATTTCGTATCTGCGAAACGCTCACGCGACGAAGGGGGAAGAAAGGGAGTCGGAATCCGTTATCGGGGTCGCGTGCACACATTGCGCGAGATTGTTAATAAATGACGATGCTGGATGCTGCGCGTGAATAACGCATTACTTGTCGAGTTTCTCGATGTTCCTCGCGAAACGTCGCTTCACCGGACGAAATCTCGGAATCGATATTGTCGAATAGTCGACAGAGAGATAGAGTAATGAAAATAATATAGTAAAAATGTAATAATAATATCGAGGGAGCTATTGTGGAAATATATCATTACGATTTGATGATTAGAAATCGCGAGATTTATATTTTAAATCTCATTGAGATTGAATTTTGATATTTGACAACCTCGATTTAAACGTTAATTGAATTCATGACTTTTGGAAGCCTACTATGAGACTGAATTATTTCCAGTACTAGTTTATAGATAATTAGATCTCGATGTGTGATTTTCAGATAAACGAGCTTCTATCGCGGAATTATAATAATGTAATAATCATAACGTGCATTACAAATAGTATATCTTTGTGATTTCACGATCCAATAAAATCCTTGCCAGAAAATTGTTTAGATAAAATTTCGAAGAGAGAGAGAAAAAAATAAAGTTCACCATTTTAACCCACTAAAATATCAATCTCTGTGTAAATATTCACAAAAAATATTTTATATTTTTTTATATAGAATTAATCAGTAGCCGCACAATTTAGCATTTAACTATAATTTAGCATTTAAATCAAATACTTAATTTCTTTGCTTCAATCGTGTGACTGTTCTTTGCTTCTTGTCGGACAGAAATTGGCTGTGAGACGTAAATAAAATCTTATACTCTAGTTTCGTAAAGTTCAACCGCCGTATATGAGCTTATTTTATCAAGAAACATTGCATCGAAACGAGAGGGACTTTGGGCGAGAGTTTAAGTCTCCCAGAATTAATGCAAAGTTTTACATCGGTTGGTTATATTTTGCGCGCATACACATCCGTGTATATCGGTGAACAAGATGCGAGACGATTAAGTGCGCGAGAGTGTTTCGTGGAATAGAGGAAACCCTGTGCTCAACGAGACCCGGAGGCATCTCCAGAAAGGATGTTTCGTGTCCTCGGGGCTGCGCGAATGCTTGCACTTGCCGGCACGGGAGCCTTACCAAAGTACGAAACTGCAGCAGCCTCACCAAGTCTTCATGTCGTAATTACACGAGCTCTCTCCCTCTCTCTCTCTTTCTATTTCTCATTGCACGGTGATTCGCATTTCCTTGTCTTTCTCCGCGTTCTAGTAGATGGAATCTCGAAACCATCTCGTCCGGGTCGCATTCCATTAACATCGCATGCTCGTATTTCGCCAAACGATACGCGTTATGCAATTAATATCTCTGCACGCGTGTTAATCCTTTTTACGCGACATAGAATTTTCGTTAAGAAAATTCGTTAAGAGTCTCTTCAGTACCGAAGTGCGCGAGCGAAATATTTATTATACGATTAAAGAATAACCACCGCTCAATTCATCCCTCAAGTACGGAAGATTAAAAGACGATTGCGTCAATTATATTTGACGCTTTTAAATCACTTTCTTGACGCTAATGACGCAGAAATTAACGTAGAAATCTATTGGGTTCGCGAGAGCGTTTCGTGTCTTTGACAGGCAACCTTTGAAGTGTCAGTCTTAATGTCGCGGCATATTCGACGATAGAGAAGCAGGGAGGAGATTTCTTGGGGGGGGGGGATGCTCGTCGAAAAATAATTATCATAGCAGAACGCGACGCGACACGACTCACGTCGGTATTAGGTATTGTTTCTCCCTGCGTTTGAAATTAATTTGAAGTTGCCTAAGCAACCTCCCCCTGGCACGCCGCAAGATGTCCCGTTCCCACTGCCTGCCAGTCAATAAGGAATACCCAACGAAGCAGTTTCGAACTTGCTTCGTCGGGGAAGTACCTAGGGAAGTACTCGAGCCGCTCGATCTCTCGGAAGTTTCTCTAATTTCCGCTCCTTATGCTGTTCTCGCGGAAAAAGCCACAGGACCCGATACTAACTTCTCGAGACAATCTATGCGGAACAATCGCACGTACTCTGTCCTGGAAATATATTTGTCGCTCTGTTCAATCACTTATAACCGCGCGCGTTTCGTATATTACATATAAATAAATATTAATATGATAGATATATAAATATTACTATATGATGCAATTTTTATCTCGAATGTGCACACAATCTATAAATTATATTTATCTTCAGTACCTATTCTCTTCAGTAACTATTTGACAGTATATATTTATATAATGATAGATATTTTATATATTATATAAAGAGAGAAAATCTTTTTCGGGATAATTTTAAGATCTTAGCACCATGTTGTCGAGACGGAGGTCGCGTTGAACCGGTGCAACGTCGGCTTGTGACCCTCGCTACTGACGCCGGGGGTGGTTTTCGGGGTCGAGACGCGGGCGGGGGTGGGCCCTGCCAAAACCACCCTACCGTACGTCCTCGCGCGTACATGTACCGGAGGAGCAGAAGGAGCACGCTGTACGTGCAACGGTGCACGATAAAGCCCTCGTCGTCCTGGCAGGATGCAAGACATAAGACGCCTAACGATCTCTTCTCTGTCTCTCTCTCTCTCTCTCTCTCTCCCTCTTTCTCCTCCGCTTTCTCCTTCGCTTTTCCCTTCCTCCTGTCTATCCTGTTTCACCAAAGCTGCTTCCTCCGACTCTACCTTCTGTCTATTCTACTTCTCTCCCCGTCCTCTTTCGGCTCTCGCATCTAAACTCGGCGCGGCTCGATGTAGCAAGACTTTGCAATTGCTTGCCGGTGGCTTAGCGTCTTATGCAGACTTGCGTGGCGCGTCCTGCGCGGAAACCGCCGCCAATTTGCGCCAATTTGTGTTTGGCATTGCTTCTTAGAAATCTCCGTCATTGCTCTCTAAATCGCTCGCTAGTTCTCGCTCATCTCTCAGCTCGCGCGCGAGGGATTCGCGTCCCCGAGCTTTCTTTTAGACCGATGTAAAACTGTCCTGGTCCATTTTCGAGGCGTTTCTTATCCCCTTCCCTTCACTGTCTTTCGCTCTTTCATAAGATTTCAGCGATATATGGTCGATGTTTGCCGCTAATTGCTTGCTTCTTGTAATCTCGTGCATCACGCGTTGGCTTAATTAGAGTTTGGAGTTTGATGATACTAATATGTAATTAATCACGTTATTTTTGGTCTTTGCAAGGATATCAAGGTCCTTGATTAAATTTGATCCACATATTTTTGTATTCTGAATACAAGTTCTTATTTCTTAAGCTCACTCTTTGGATGACAATTTGCCAACACAAAACTTAAAATGGAAATCTATTTATAATTTTATATATACGCCATACATCTTGAAAGTATATGTATGTAATCCTTGAAAATATATTTTCTGTATTATGTCATATAAAATTATATACAGAATTCTATATTATAATTTTGTCAAGAATTGCAAATCATTTAGAGTAGCCTAGATTTGCAATTATATAATAATGTCTTTTATTTAGCGAAAATATTTACTGGTGATTTCTTAAGATTTTAAATCTTTTCGTCCTTCTCTTTTAATACATTATATTGCAATAATTATTTTCGTAAAGAACAGAATTTTAAATGAATAGAAATGATCGTACGCACACATCCTTTTGCTCTCTCCATTAAGAAACATTCATCGTCACGATGCGACGCAACAATCGAGATTAATTGGTCACTGTCGGACTGCGTCACTTCGACCTGGTCACCTTTTGGTCACCTCTCGGCTCTCGGCTGTTCGCGTAGATCGAGCATGGGCCGTAAATCAGAATCGTAATGCGCGGTGGGCTGACTCCGAGGAAAGGTTGTTTGGGCTGACCCCCGACCTGGGTCAGGGGGTCCGGCTGACCCTTGCCGGAGTACGCGAAGGGACGCAAAACCGGAAATTCAACCGCCAATCGGATCTCCTCTCTCTCTTCGTACTCGTAGCCGTCTTTTTCCCTCTCTCTACTTCTTCGTCCAAAAGTTGACCTGGACTCAAGCCGACGATAATGTTCGGTCACTCTTTTTCACGGCACGCGCCCGGCGCCATATTCCGAGTGATTTATCGGTGGGTCGATGTTTAATCGTTTATTAGCACCTACCGCCTCGTTTCGAGCCTGCGAAAATTAATATCCGTCCCGAGCGAGTCTGTTCCCGAGTACTTTCCCGAATAGTTTTATGCGCGAGCCACGTGATCCAAGGAAACTGTACCTGTCAAACAGCGGTTGCCGCGACGTCGGAATTTTCAATTGAGTGACAGTCTGTCGCGTAATTTGAATATTAGGTGCGTCACCGTGGCTAATTCGCCGACGTTGATAATGAATAATGGAGAAGATAAGCGCGATGCGGAGAACCGGCGACGACACGAAGTTAATGTAAGGAAAATTGAAATATTGCGCGAGTTAAAGAATCAATGATACAATCAATGATACAATCGTCATTGATTGACCCAGCATAGAAATATAATTGCTTTTTATTTCTAAAACATCTTCACAATCGTGTTTCATTACTAACGTCGATAATTTTCTTGTTAGTTTTTTTATTATTATTATAAAAGATATATTAAAAGAGAAAAAATATTACGAATTAAACGCCGCAGGTGGTGGAACGCTTGCCGGACAACTTTTACTTAATGCCCGCTCAAATTTCGTGCTTGCACGATTTAATTCTAAAGGTTTCTCGCTATCGTCGAGAATCGAATTATTTACGGTCAAGCGAGAACTGACCAGCGGTCAACTGTCTGTCAGCGGGGAGTCTGGGGAGAGTACGTCGGTTCGAAGGCAATTGGACGGAATATGAATTCGGGATGGCGCCCGTGGGGGTGCAGAGATGGCCGTCGAAGCTTTAAACGAAGGGTAACTTTTAGAAAATGGCTCTCTGCGTCATTTTCGGATCAGACAACCGGACTGCTGAAGCGCCTCGAGCAAAATCGCTTTACGACAGTAATTTCTTTCTAATATTCAACAAAATTTTAAAAACTTTGGAAAATTTTTTAAATTTAAATGTCAGCGATCAACTTTTTTATAATTTTTTCATCATTATTTTATATCTGAATAAATATAAAATGTCTACCACACAGTTTAAGAAATCTATAGAATAAATCCAAGTAGGAAAAATAGCATGTTATCAAATATTAGATAAATTAGAAAGAGATTGGAGATATAAATTTTGGATAGCTAAAGTGAAAATATTTCCAAGAAAAATTTTTATGGGGCAAAGATATATTCGCTGAGTAGGTACTGTGCTTAATTATATTCGCGACTAACTCAAATTAATACATACGTATATGTATTAAAATTCGACCAAATACTTCATCATTTATGTAACTTTAAAATTGCAACGATTTTATTACAACGACGTCGTAATTGTTCTAATATAGCAAATGAGATTTGGCTGGAAATTTCAGAATATTTGATATCATTTTTTTCCGCGCAATATATTGCATCTTTCTCACCTGACCATTCGCGACAAATAATTTTATTTGGATCCCTCTCGAGTCGAAATAAAATCAGTTTATCGCAATACTAGAATTCGAGTGTTCTTTAATGATCGAAAATTTATCGCGCCATTTCATTTCGATGGATGTATATTTTTTTGAAGACGGTTCTATTTTATATAATACTATGTATTATATTACTTTCGCATTACCATATTTCGCAACAAATATTATGCGTACCAAAGTTTGCATTCAAAAGGTATTGCTAAAAGCTCTTTTTGAAGTATCAATATATAAACATTTTCAAATATACAACGAATTAAATTGATTTCTCTTTATAGACAAGAGTAAATACATTTTCGCTCGATAAAAATCATAATAGATTATTTTATGTAATGCCATTTATTGATGAAAGCAGTATTCAAGTATGTGATCATAATAAAGTAAACTAATATTAAATTATACAAATATTTTAAAATAATCGATCATACCAGCTGATAATTATATTACATAATTATGTAACATTTGATAAATATGATAAATATGTAACATTTAATATATTTTAATATATCTTTTCAAATATTTATTCGATTGCCATTACATGGCGTGAAAGTTTAATAAATGCAATAAAACTTTTTTTATCTTTATTACTGCTCGCTGCAATAAGATTCGATTATCCATTTCAAAGATATTTCAGATATCATTACGTAAATAATATTTTTAAATAAAACTTGTGCACATGTGCAGAAGTTTAACGCCAGCTCGTATAACACAATTCTGTTCTCGCAAATATTCCGTTGTCGTGACGATTTCGCGACGGCGGTAAAGTGTAAGACGTCGCGTGAAAACCGAGAGTGCAAACTGTAATATCTCACCTGAAGAAAAACCGGAGATAGTCGAGGAAAGACACCGTTGCTCCGCCGTCAAGGTGTTGCCTCCGCGACGCCAATCGAAAGACTAAGCGAAAGGGTTAACATATTCCTGAATACAAAACGCATGCATATTCCATGGGGTCCCATGTGCGTCTCCTACCCTGATACGAGCGCGCACGCACGCACACATTAACGCCAAACGTACACGCGTGCGAGTGTACACGCACGGGGCCCCATCTGGGGCCCCCTATATACGGAAAACGAGCTACCTGAAGTTTTTTCCTCGATTCATAAAGAGCGAGAGAGATGAGGGAGAGGGAGAAGGAGAAGAAACCCCGTTAACCCCTCCTGGGGCACTTTGACAACTATTGCTTATCGTAATGTGATTTTCATACGAATATCCGCGCGTCTTTGACTGGCGATAATTAATGATTCGCCGAAAGTATCGAGTCGATGCAGCTATTTATCTGCCGTAAAAAATTCAATTCGATACTGCTCTTTCGCGATTAGCGAACAACTGTAATGGGTCTTGGATTTTCTACGAAGTAGTTGACAGAAGGCGACAAGTGAAATGTGCAAAATAGTTGCAAATAATAATTATATTATAATGCAATAAAAAAATATCAATACATAAATCTAATTTTTTCGTTATACTTACAATATTGCATTATACATGTGCTTATAATGTACGACAAAAGTTTTTAAAAAATTCGCATTGATGTAATTTTTTCATAAATAAATTTATCGAAGTATATACATACAATATAATGAATAATTTTTGGAGAAAAATTTGAAATCTTATATATTTAAATAATACACACTTACATTTCAATTTCGTGACTCTAATGTTATATTTCATTTGTGCATTTCAGTGACATTGAATTGCATCCTTTGAATCCTTTTGCTGACAAGGATCTGCTCTAATTCCGCCCGTCCATCCTCTTGCGGCAGATGTGTGAGGAATCGCGATATCTGACCGGTGAGTATCTGGGTCTTGGACCCTTTTCCACGTACGTACGTAGGACTTAGTTAAGACGTCACCGGGACCGACAATGCGGTCACCCATGCATGCACGAGCTTCGCACCTCTGTCGCTACGTATAGAATTTGATTTTTATCTTCGAGGGCACTCGATGGGTCTCGCGATTTGGAGATAGCCCGCGTCACGTCGAGGACCCTTCAGGACACTCGGGCTCTCTCTTTCTCGCCGCGTTTAATTCCGGCCCCGACGCACACAAATGCGCAGCCTGTCGTAATTTTTAATATCCCTCCGTCAAGTTGTCTGTTATTTTTGCGTAACGTATTCTACGTACGGTAAATGCAAAAGTTAGGCCGGTTTAATGCGGCTACGCTTGTTCAAAAATTGCTGTTCGAGAATTGAATTCGATATAATATCACGTGATTGTTTCGTGAAAGTCTGTTAGATATATGTTTAATTCTATATATTTGCAACCACACACTAACATTTGCTATAATCCGAATATAACAGAATATTTGGCGCTCTATTAAATTACCAATGAACATTTTAAAAGCGTATATAAGAACCTTTTTACGAGAGATTTAAAAAAATTCCAAAATACACTTTCTCCGCATCTCGTATACATAGAGAAGTTGAGACATTTCTCTCTACTTTCCAACTGTGATCAATTCGCGCGATTCTACTTTACATGAAGGTACAACGCGCGACAAAATACTTCAAGCCTAATTTTCCGTCGCCGAAACTTTCGAAGTCGCGGAAGTTTCTTCTCTCGCGCGTGAAGTTGACGTAACCTTAGAGAACGAGTTACCTGCCGATCGGGACCCCTCTTCCGCCGATACTCTGTATTAGTCAAAACCGAACGCCCGTCACAATGACGCTGATTACTTTAATAATGGAACAGAATGGCCTCGGGGCTGGTGGCTGGGTGTTGGGTTTTCCTCGCGGGCACAATGCCGCTCGCGAAGTATACAAATAGAGAAAAAAGCAAGGGGGAGGTACCCCTCCCGGTAACCCCCCTTTTCCTCTCTCTCTTTTTCTCTCCTTCGCATCCCGTATCCCGACGATACGTCCTAGTTACCCCGACGAGAATATTCAAATTGCAACCCTTTCGCAACGTGAAAGGAGACTTCTGCCGAACCCCTTCGATCGGATTCAATGGGCATCGATATTCAAATTTATTTGACGGCGCTTTCTCTTCCTTTAACCCCTCTCCTTCTTTCTTCTACTCTTGTCTACTCTTTCTCTCTTTTTCTCTTCAACTTCCGCGTTCTCCCCGCGACAAAAACCGTTACACGTAACCGGCGCGAGTCGCCGAAGGGGCGCGGAAAGCGAAAAAGAATTTGCATCTCGGTCGTTATTTTTTTTTCCTCCTCTTTCATCGATTGTCAATACTCGCGCGGATCTGGAACGGAAGCCACGCCGACAGATGCGCGTATCTGCGCGAGGTATATAACAGCTCGTCGTCGTCGATATTTTCGGGCGTTTTCTTCGCCGAATAGGTCTAGATCTCGAGGAGAGACTGGTATCGCGTTACAAGGTCCTTCGACGCGAACAAGAGTCTTGTAACAGACTATACAATACAATAGACGCGCCGATTTTTATTGAAATGCATTATGGATACCTATGGTGACCTAATTGGTAGAAATTCAATGTTTGCCTAGAATTGTATCTGTGTGTAACGGTTACACTCTATACTTTTCAGTTTATGGGGAAGAGGTGGGATATCATATTGCATTTGCTAAAATGTTTCGACATATTTACACAATTTTATTGAAATAAATAAAATGATTGAAAAATTGTTAAAAATCTAATGCGTTATAAAAACTATTTATAACATCTGTTTTAAAATAATTGTCGCATTTTTAGAAATTATAGTGTTCATTATTTCTTATAAAATATGCCTTATCGTTGATAAATGTATTCTTATCATTATGCATTCTTTCATGAGATTACATTCGCATCCCGTTATTCCTGATATATTTTGATGTATCCTAGAATTTCTTGAAACGTAAGTACTTGAGTGAAGACAAGCAGATGCATCGTGAAACAATGTAAACAGATCACCAAGTTTCGATATATCAGATAGACTCTGGTATTCGAGAATATCAATTTTCCGAAAACTCGAACAAATATAGGTATATATCGCGGGGAAGAAATAAGCGAATCGCGGAATGAGATCGAGGCTCGATCAATCGTTTCGAGATCGAAATAATGTTTATAGCTACGAGATGCCTCAGCACCGTGAATATTCACGGTAATATTACCGTATTCGTTGAAACGCTCAAGTACTCATTCAGTCGCGATGTGACGTTCTTTTAAAGCGATGACGTTCAGTTATGAACAAGAGGTGCGACCTGCTAAATATTCTATGGAGCATTGTGATACTCGGGGATAAGAAGTAAACGTGAAAAAAGGGAGAAAATCGTGTATAGCAAAAGGAGCAAAAGGAAAGAGAAGAGGAACGGAGAGGAGAGATTGACGATGAGCAAGGAGGTAAGAAGGGGAGCACACGAACAACAAGAAAAAGAATAAGAAGAAGAAAATAATGACTGTTACGAGTCTGCGGCGTCGGGCGAGTCTGCGTCTGAGGGTCGTTAGGGGTGGTGAACGTCGCGAGGACTAGAGGGGTGAGGAGGATAGGGGCGTCGTCGTCGTCGTCGTCGTCGTTGTCGGCATGTCTACGGCCGTGACCTGGTTTTTTCCGAAGCAACAGGTCCCTTCTAATTAAGAACACTTAAGAAAACTTCCCTCTTAAAGCTGACGCCTCTCCCTTCACTCTCTCGCGGCTGTCCTGATAACGCCATTATATTTTAATAAACTCACTAGTTTCGCTCTTCCTTTTCCGGTTTCACTTTTCTCGTCGCTTCTGTCGTTTCCTTCCATCTTCTTCGATCTCCAAGTGCGTTGGACGAAACCTTCACCTCGAGGAATGTATTCAGCGCTAAAACAAAAAGTAATTCGGTTTCTTCAACGTGCGTTGTCTTCTATCTTTTAAACTTGCTTTAAGCATTAAACAAAATCATAATTATTATTTCTAAATCTATCGGAAGAATAGGCATAGAGAGCAAGTTCAACATCTAACACATAGTTGTGCAACTTGTGTTTATAAAGTTTGACTCGAAAGTTGAAAAGATTTATCGTAGTATTCTCACAAAAAATGTCAATTAATAGAATGATACATTCAAGAGCTTAATATAATATGAGGATGTAATTGAATGTAATTTTCTGCCAAAAGTATTCGTAATGTGTTAAACATACTGATAATAAAATAAAATGACGATTTAATTGCCCTAAAATCGTAGAGGTAACAAATAAATCATACGTAATGCCATCGAGTTATTTCTAACTTCAAAATTGGTAAAAAGATGAAGAATTAAAAAATTCGCACCCTCGTGCATCCAAAATTGTATTACGGCCTCCTCCTTGGCTCTTTATTGCGACTCGTGCACAGCACTCGCGCAAGAGTCGCAACACTTCGCGTGCAGCAATAAATTTCGCAAGCTTTATCTATCTGCGAGGGCGTCATTTTTGAGGGTAAGGACCGAGTCTGTTCACTGAAGACGAACAGAACAGATATCCAAGGAAAAAAGAAGAAGAAGAGAGAAATGAAAAATGTAGACAAAGACGAGAGAAAGATAAAGGTGAAGAGAAGACGAGAGATGAGTGAAGGGGGATGAATTGAAGAGAGACCGAGCGGGAGAAAGAGAAAGAGAGCGAATACTCTCGCGGACGACAGGGATAGTATTGGCTGGTTGGCAGTCAGTGGCTGGGTTCCGAAGTTAAAGAGCTTCGGGGGCATACGTGAGAGGGATGTAGAGAGCTCGACGGGGGTGAGGCCTGTGGCTGAGAGGAAAGGTTCCGGGGGAGGGGGAGGGCGGTATACGTGGAACGGGGCAAAGGGAGATGTGGAGTGGGGTGGGTGGCGTTCTTGGCGGCCATTTTGAACGCATATATCGATTGTTTGGCGGCCGGGCTCCGCTCGGCCATTCGCAGGGGTGGCTCGTGTGTCACATAACCAACCCCCGAGATCCGTCGTTTCCCCCCTCGTCCTCCCCCGTGCGCTTCACCGCGAAAAGAATCGTAGTCTCATGTTTTTGCCAGCACGACTCGTGGATATGACATTGGATGTATGTATATCTGTCTGGATGTGTCTCCCGAGCGGTTCGCGACATCCAAGCGAACGCGAAATGTATTTAACGGACGAATTACGGGATCGAGGGAGAGTGGATTCATAAAAGATTAATTGCGATATAGTCGAAGACTAATATGTCGACTGCATATATAGCTAGGAGATGTATGTATGAAATTAAATCGACACATCATGAATTAATATACATAATCTGACGAGAAATGAATTAATTCGCGTCTTCTATTTAGTGAAAATTTTTTCTACACAATCATGACTAGACCATATATAATATGTTATGTATCTATGGTCTTATACAATATATTCTAGGCATGTCACGTTTTTTTTATAGTCATCAGATTATAAATATTAGAAATCTAATTAAAAAATATACACTTTACTAGGATACATTTATAATTGCAAGTACTTAAAGATTCAAAAGTTTCAGGAACACCAATACCCTATTTACAGAAATTATATATTAAATAATAGATTTAAATATCGATAGATGTAATATTAAAAATAAAAATCTATGAAAATATTTATAAAAAATAAGCTGCATTGAAGAATTTATAATTAATTAATAGAAAATGCGGAATATATTTCGAATTTCGAACACTCTAAATCTAAATAAATCATTAATATTGTTCTTTTCGACAGGTAGATAAATATACATTACAATATTATGCAGCTCAAATAATCTCGCGTATAAAGTAATGAAAGAATTTCTCTCGACCCTAATAATTATAAAAAGTGACCAGTCTGTGTCTCTCCTCTGTCGTTTCCATAAATCTTCGCTGTCACCTGACAGCACGCGTGCAGCACGTGCCGAGCGTGACGAGGGAGCTGCCTGCGTCTTGTCCAGCACGTGACCGCAGGTCGGAACCTTCGCACACCCTTCACAGTCAGGGTGGTAAAAGAGAGGGGGGGTGGATGGCTCCACACACAAACTGCCCCTAAACCGGCTTAGAACCCGCCCCAGCGAAATCCGACGATCCAATCGGATCCCGGGTCTTCGCCGTATGATCTCGCCACGCGAAACGCGCAGGTCCGTCACTAGACGAACTGGACATCGGGGTGATCTACCCCGTGACCGCGTGTGCGAAATTTGTCCGATAATTTTAATACACGCGCGAATTAATGGAGAAGGAGGTTTTCGAATAATTTTTCAATCAATTGTCCATACGCAAATTTTTAACTTGTAATTTTCAAATATCTTGAATAGCTTATAAAATGATTTACATTTTCACTATATTATTTTTATATTATGCTTATATATTATATTTTCCATATTATAGTAAAAAATTCTATATTTAAAGAAATTATTCGAAAAATTGTTCATAACATTCGTGACAAGATAATTTTTTTGATAAGAAAATGTTTCAGCAAACCAAACTTTTAAAATCGATATCAGTAATATACAGAATATTTAAAAAAGGAAAACAGATGTTTCTTAAAAAAATAAATAATTTTTTACATAATATTTGAGACAAATATCTATAGGGAGAGGAAATTTTAACACAAAACGTTAATTTTTATGCGTGTTGCCGTACAACTCTTGCTTCGACGATTGATTCGTGTCACAAATTCTGTGGATATACTCGGCGTTAAACGGAACAATTTGCTCGCAAAGTTACTCAAAAACGGGATCGGTGGAGACGAGCGAAGTAATTCTAGGGGATAAGCGCGTAGTAACGTGGTAAAATGTCGCGGTGGCGGCTCGCGTGTACCGCGGTTGCGTCTTAAAGGGGAAGTTTCGCACCCCTCGGAAAGTAAAGTTTCTCGGCTTGGCATTCTCCCATCCACCTGCCTCCCCACGCAGCTTTTTTCAGCATCTCACCCTTTTGCCCCATCGCCCTGGCGGCGCGCCAACTAGGTGAAAAGTGCGGAAAGTGAACTCGCGATTTACGACACCGTCGCCCGCGAGAAGGAGAGAGTAACGGAGTAAGGAAGAGGTTTGAATGGGCCCTTGAGAGAGAGAACGGGCGGCTTAGGATGAGTGTAGAGAGCGAGAGAAAAAAGCATCTTCGTTCGGAAATTTATTCAAATTAAGGTACGACGAACGACTTTTCGCGGCAAAAATCGAAAGCGTCGCGAGGCGCCGGTATAATTGGCGACGGTGAAAGTCAACGGCGACTTTGAAAACCAGCCCCCACACCGTTACACTATTTCATCGTCGGAGTTTCGTTCGACGGTTGAACTTTCGTTCGCGACGAACTGCCGCGAAAAGTTTTCTCCCGCGATCGCATCGGCGCGTCGAATTCAGAAAGACGCGACGAAAGGATAAGGCCTCCAATGAACGATCGATCTCTCGTATAATGGCGTAAATAGGTTTCGATTAGCAAACTGGAAATGGCATTTGTAATTGTATTTCGAAAATGCCGATTGATATTAACCGAAATGATTGATTAGTAATTGACAGATATAATTGCATAGTTTGACATCCATCATCTTCTTTCAGGATTGTTTCATGATATAAAAACGATCGATAATTTTGAAATATATACAATTTAATCATTGATGAAAGCTATTGTATTTAGAATGGGGATATTAATTAGTCGCGATAAATAATTATTCCAAACGTAGACTATATAAGAGAGTAAAATAGCTTATAAATCTTACATCTTCTCGCGATCAACAAACTCTCATCTCGCTTATTTCCGAAGACAATTTTATCTTTTAAAAACACATTTGTATCTTTCATTTAATTCTTGAAATTTACATGTATCATACGAATAGACCGGTTTTACCATATCAATTCGCGAATCGCGTCTTTTAAATCCGTGTAATGCTCCTTGTCGAAAACATCCCGAGTCGTTCGAGGAGTACGCTCCAGATATTTCGCAAAACGTATCCTTTCATGTCTCACCTTTCCTCTGTTCGCCCGTTTATCCACCTACGGCTCTCGCTCTTTTCTTTGATCGCGTCATCGGGAATCCGTTCCCTCGGCAAAGACTTCCTGCGCTGCGTTCGATGTACTTGATGCACACCTCTACGAGAGGAGATATATCCTCGTATATACGCCCACACAGACGCGTGTACACACACGTACATTCGCGATACGTGGTACGTGTCTGCCAGGACGTACGTGTGCGAGCGCATATCCTGGAATACGAAGAGCTCTAATCCCCTTTTAGAGACTCGGCTCATACCACACATTGAGATATGCCTTTGACGGGCGCTCTTGCCGTGCTATTGGCTCGGCGTAATCTCGTGTAAGTTGGGTTGCCTAGCCGCAGGAGCCGCGCGCACCTTAGGCTCCTTTCACACGCGCGCGCCCGGGCTTTCTCTCATCCAGCCCCCGGTCCACGGAGTTTCCCTTATTATCCCTGTCGCACACACGATCGATAGGGCAGATGCCTGACGTACAGTCGGCGCATGCCCCGCCTGGAGATCCGCACCAGGTATCAGAGACTTCTCCATTTCCATGTCAGAGGGCACCTACCTTCGTTTTCAGGGTGTTCGAGGGCTAAATCGTGGCCGATTGGTGGGGAATGCAAATCAGTTTTCAATACGATAGATAGGGAAATGCGCCTCTGGGAAGTCTATCGCGTTTGCGTGTTTGTTCTATTCGTATGAGAATTTAATTCGTCAAATTTAGAGTACATTTTGTCAAGAAAGCAACATTCGCGGAAATAATAAAACAGCGTAGAAGAATAATAATGTATTATTCGCGCGATACAAATACATATATATAAGTACGAATTATATACTATTTTTACTCCCTATGCAATACATGTTTATATAAAAATATTTTCTTTTTTTACAGTTTCATTAACTTTATGGGAATATCTTCTAATGCGGCCAAAATCTAAGACGCTATAAGTGAATATCGGGGAAAATGGTAAGCAAGTTCTTTCTTTTAATACGCGCGCCACGCTGAGATGCCACGTGTATCACAATTACCATCCGTCCGCTGTAAATCTTGCGATCTTTTTTTATGAAATAATGCGAACAGAGATCGAGGAAAAATCTCGCGTAATATCTCATCATATGACTCGATCAGTTCGCGACGTAGATCAATGATTCACGTCGCTCTCTCTTTATCCTAATCGCGAAGAGATATGATAATGATTAATCAACCTTCCCGTCCAAACACAATTCCGCCGAGACGATTGCAGCGTGAGCAATGCTAATGTAGAATCGCAGGATTGTTGCACCTGCGGGAAAGGGTCCTAGCACGTGTGTTCGCGAAGGACCTACCCTCGAGCAACAGTAGCTCGACGACAAAGACGACACGTTTGCGCGACGCGCAATTCCTGTTTGTGTTGCATCTGTAACGCGCGCTTGGCGAGAATTTAATTAAATTTTTTTGACGAATCAATCTTAATTAGCGCTGTTAAAATACAGCTAATTTGTTCATAGGATAAGTTTTACCGCGCGCGTTTTATATCGCATTTTAGAATAATTAATTAAACACAGAGCAAATTGTTTTCCATAACGTTATACACAGTAAATTACGATAATTCCCTAAAATCGTATAAATAATGTAATAATAGAGACTTAGAACAAAAATAAAATTCTCTCTTTTAAAGCTTTATTAAAATTTGTCATCTTTATTAACGCAGATAAATGTTCTTAATTTTTTTAACTCTATATTTAAATCAATTCATCTAAATATACTGTGAATCTCTGTTAAAAAACATATATCTTTTTTAAGAGAGATTCGCAATATTTAGATGAATTGATTTAAATACAGTTAAAAAAAGTAAGAACATTTATTTGCTTTAACGAAAATGACATTTCTTTAATATAGGGCAAGATGAATAAATTTTTGGGAGATCTTCGATCGTTTAAATTTTATCGGGCACCGCAGAGTCAGAGAGACAATCAGTTGCTACGTGAAGTCATTTTGTTCGCGATATGACCCAAAAACCACGTGTCTTCTTTGACATCCTTCCTCTCCCCTTTCCCACCTCTTTCTGTGTACACGAAAAGCGCGCATGTTTTTTCTCGCCCGTCCAGTTTTATCGTAATTGCCAGCTTTACGTAAGACTGTTTGTACATGTGTTATCATGAAATACGGCGCTATTTGTACAATTGTTTGCTCCCTCTCTCCCATATAGCGTGGCGACGGCAACGCGATGATGCGATACCACCTTTTACGTGACCACGGACGAAAAATTCCGAGCCCAGAGATTTTTCGGCCTGGAATGAATTTATTGTCGTCTTAAACTACACGCGGAACATTCTATATCCCGCGTGTACGAAGCGGCGCGATAATGAGAGAAGAATCCCTTGCTCAAGAGATAATGTTGCCAAGAATAAGTAAAAAACACATAGGTTTTTTATTAAAAATCTCGAATTTTTTCGAATGTATTCTCGTGATTTCTCACGATATGTGTACAACAACTTTTTGGAATCGATTGCTCCATCAACTTGCTTCGCGATGATCGGACGATGGGTCGCAATCGCTTCCCCATTCGAATTATTAATTGCGGCTATCGTGCTCGATCGGCCGAACACGTGATTATTCGTCGGATTAAGTAGCGCAGAGCGAAAGTATTTGCGCGAAGATAGCTCGAGCCAATGACGTTGCAGGCGGATATTCCAATAACGACGACAGCAGCCTCTCGAGACAGATAAGAATCGGATTCCTCCGTCATTATAAGGCGTGGAAATTCATAATAATCATAAATGGCGACTGTCAACCGACTGTTAAATACATAAACGCTGATTAAAGATCAACAATTTATTAATCGAATACAAAAGACAATTTTTTTCTGCATTAATTGATCAATTATTTAAAGGCGATACTCTCTCATCCAGATTTTTTATTGGTCTCGGTTGAAACTTGTCAAAATTTTTGCTTTAAAAAAAAAAAAAAACATTCGTTTTTAGCGCCTGTTATCCTGAAACATCTTTTCTCCAGCGTGCTAGCCGAGCAAATCCATTCCGTTTCACGCGATGTAATCCCATTCGACGTCTGTAGGAGCGGACATTTAGTAAGGAAGATCGATCCCCTATAGAAAATTGTCCGAGCAATTTGTGATCTTTCACGATCCTCGTTGAACCACGAAAACGAATCTCGTTTGAGGACGCCCGGCGTGCTAGACCATGTGATATAATCCTGTCGGACGCTTTTCTGCGTATTTTTCGTGTCCTGATCACAAGCGAGAATACGAATCCCAGAGGGAGGAGCTAGCGGCCAAGAGTTTCCTAATATACAAAAACACGCTGTCGCATGTTACAAAGAAACCTTCCAAAAGTGACCTAGAAATCTGTGCAAGAAGATCCGCCGATATCTTTGTCCCAAAGCTCGTGAGCTTTTTATCCGCGTTTGATTAAAGTTTTTCGGTACACGACGAAGGCACCATCGATTGGAATTTGTAATTTATTTGGCGTATTTAATTATTGACTCGAGTCGCAAAAAAAATTCGTTGAATCAGCGAAAGATAATGTATATTCCTAAATGTATGATATTAACATAAATAACTTTTTCAAAACACACATTGCTTTATATATAATATATTTAAAATATAAGATTTACAATATATTTTATATCTTTTTTATATTTCTATATATTATAAATATAATATATCGCAAAAAGAGAATTTTCCCCAAAGAGTTTCTCCATAAGTGACAATTTTTTCGATTAAATGTCGACTAGATAAATTTCATAGAAAATACATATATTTACTGAAAAAATAATTTATCAAATCATATGTACAAACGCTGATAAAATTATTACATGTGTACATACACTCTAAAAGTTTTGACAACCCTTTCTGAAAATATCTTCTGTCACACAGCAGGACATAGGGCTGCGACAATATGATCACGTATGAAATACATATCACACCGTAGAGGTGGGTGAGAACCGGGCGAATAAAAAAAAGGGAGACGTATATAAAAGTCTCCGAGTCGAGGGGACATAATGGTTAGAAGGAGCGATAAGTAAAGGGCCCCGATGTGAATCGAGGGCAGCAGTAGAGGATGAGGTACAGGTCAGACGCATCTCGCATGGACGCAGGTCCTTTGGAGCTTATTCGTCCAGGGAAGAAGAATGGACCCCCGAATCCTTTTCGTCCGTAATTCGGGACGGGGCCAGCTGCAAAAACCCCCTCAATCCTCGGGATCGCTGTGCGTTCTTAGCCCTGGGGAAAGGATACCGTAAGGGCATGCGCGCTCGCGCGAAGGGGGACAAATCTTTTTTTATATCTTAGATCCTGGCCGATCATTTTTTTACGAACCCTTTTTCCCGCGCTGCGCTCTCTCTCTCCCAAGGAGCCGAGGGTCCCATTCGCGACCCATAGGGGCCTATTCGCGCAACTGTCGTCTTTCTCTCTCTCTCTCTCTCTCCCTCCGCCTCCTTCTCAGTGGCCGCACGAAAGGATCGCCCTGGATCTCCTCCGGTTGCGATCGTGAGCGTGAGCACGCGTATGTAACACACGCGTTTCCCATTCACGGAAGAACGGATGCACCTCATCCGTGAGAGAGTTCGGCCGTCGGTGTCCTCGTTGTCCTGTCCCGCGCGCTGAGTGTTTCTTCCAATTTCACGGGGACAAAGGATCCGCGCGCATTCGAGATGTCCTCTCCTAGTCTTTATGACTGCAGATAAACGCAACGAATGGAAGGGTCTCGGCGGAAACGCATAAGACATTTCATAAGAGCGGGATAAACGTGAATCTATTGTCCAAAGAGTCTTTTTAATACACTCGAAAAGTTTATATTAACAATTATATGAATGATGAGAGTGAAAAAAATACACGATTATCATTTAATGATAAAAGTTAGAAATATCGATGACACTTGAAATAATTTGTTGATATAATATAATATAATATCTGTTACGTCAAGGTAAATCTTATAATCTTTGTATGTATGTACGTGAAAATAGTTATTTTTGACTGCCCTATATAGTCGAGATATCGCATCGCGACATGTTTGTGAAATCTCAGCATATAAATATTGTACGAAATTGCTCCAATAGAATTCCAAAATCCGTTAAAACATTTAGCATGACAAGCACATGTCAAAATTTTATCCATTGCAATTTTAAGTATAATCCATTTAAATCCTGCATTAAGCGCGCGATTTTTAAGATAATAAAACTAATCAGGTAAGAGTATCGATTGATATTTGAATAATGTAAAAACCCGATAATTCGCTCGAATACAGAAGAATCTCTCTCACTTTATATCGTCCGTATTAGAAACTATAAATATATCTGATCGGTACATTGCTTTTAATGCATAATAATTCTTCTTTTATCCAAATATATTGTTATATTTATAAAAAAACTGATATGTGACACAAGTTTCGGAAAATATAATTTTAGAGGTTTATTTTACTGCGTCAATTATTGATATAAAAGGTAGAGAGATTCGAGAAATGTCGTTTGTATCAGGTTATTATTATACTACAGACTTATGTTCGTGCGTCATGTCTGTCAGACTACAAATTCGGAGTCCGGCGTATAAGGGGTGCTAGGCAAAGTGCTTCGCGGGGGTTGGCTACGGTCGGATATCGTGACTACTGGTCAGTTTGTTCGATAGTCGGTGCCAGCCAGCACGGATGGCCATATAGCCGGTGCGCCTTACCGGGGGCCTTGGTACCGAGCTGTACCAAGAGGGCCACCGGTCAATACCTTCAGACCTTCGGAACACGCTGCGGGAACGAGCCGCAAAAAATGCAACGAGCCAACGAGCTCGATATATGTCGCGTATCGCACCGTTTGCGATGAGAAAGGGGATGTATGATTGTAAAAAATATTTTTTTGCCTTGTTTTTGTTATCTGTACAATACGAGATATATGTTGTAAGCTGTAAAACAAAAATTTTTAATTACGCTTTCACTACTTACAAATTCTAACAAACTGGAAAAAAATATGAAGAAAGTTAGATTTGGCATATATATATAAAAATTATTTTATTGCAATCATTATTATTAAATTATAATATTAGAATTGAATAATAATTCTTTAATTCTTCTAATTATATCAAATAATTACTTTAATCCATAGAACTGCAAAAATAATATTGTTAAAAAAATGTATAAACAGTTCGTAAAAATTTCTAAATAATAAAATTCTCAACGTCATAGAAATATTTTATCAAGACGACTGATCGGGAACCGCGTCACTCTCTGATTATATATTTTTTCCTCCGCTATATTTTGCCAGTACGCGCTCGCGTACGTGAAAAGGCCTCTCTCGTCATTAGAGGAGACTCACGGCGACTAATTATTCTAATTATTTCCGGCCGGGCTAATTATAATTAACCGGCCACAAAACATCAATTAGGCATCAATCAGCCTGGCCGCCTCGCGCAGTGCCACAAATGGGCTATTCTCAGATTCAGCTTATATAGTGAGAAAGAAAAAGTCCGCTCTCTCTCAGGTACACATTTGCGGGGGCTAATCGTGAAGTCTCGAGATTTCGCGCAACAACGTACGGGACGTAACTCCTCCGTATCTCTGACCGGGCTAATTATTCCCATCGGAGGATAATTAATTGTGGCCCGACGATAAATATCATTGCGAGTATGCAAGCGTGTACGTGTCAACGATGAGAGGGGTTAGGAGGGTAGGTGGTGGAAGCCACGAAACGCTGTAGCTTTCTATCGTTTGCCGATAGCTTTGCTTATTATCGCTGATCGAGTTCGCGCGTCCGCGATATACCTACGCACGTACATACATATTTGCGTACGTGAAGATGATAACGGGGGTGTTCCCGGTCGCCTGTTGCGGCCGACTGTAAATTCTACGAGTCACTACGCCGAATCGGCATCAGATAAGAAACATGTGTGTTTAATCGTGAATATTAAAAGTGAGAAGCTGGTTATCGCGATTGCGATTTAAAAAAATGCAGTACTGTTATCTATCTGCGTTATTCCATCTTGTATTGTTAAACAATTTAGACGCCACTTGAAGCGATAAATCAGATAAAGTCAAAGACGATCTTTCTGTGAGACAGAGAAATTATTGAATACTTTTCACGTCAAATTCTAATTCGTTTATGTACGTGCAATCATAAGACTTGCTAAAATGAAGAGCAGTTAAAAAAAATTGCAACTTATCATGGTGTATCCCGAATATCCAATTTTTCTTCAACATATTAATTTTTATTCTGTGCAGTGCGTATTAATATTCAATTTCAAAATATGTATCAGATATCTCACGATAGATTATATATATATTCTTTTATAAAATTCTTTAACATTTTATAAGTAACAAATTAAGACTGCTGTGGTTTCTTAAAGCAAAGATTAAACAGGAGGAGAAGTATAAGCTCGAAATGACGACGCGAACGATCCGATGCAACGTTCTCCCTGTCGTAGGGTGCGTCGGTTATTTTCGTCCTTCTTATCCACGTTTAGATGAGTCAGAACGAATGGGCAGACTCACGTTCTCGTAAACGAGAGAGGATGGGGCTAGGGGTAAGTATTCGATAAGGAAGGGAAGGGGACGGGGGGAGGAGGAGCGGCAGAAGGAGGCAGGAGCCGTGTGAGGGATGTTAGGATTTTCACTCGAGACAGACATAACACACGGGGCTGTGCATGCCGGCACAGAAATAGTCACCGGGGTAGAACTCGAGGCTCCGTGCGTTACGTGTGCACGCAGTCCCTGCAACGGATGTATGTCCCGGGGCTATTTTCAAGTTCCCGTCTGAAACACGGTCGACAAAATTCGGGTCTTTTGGAGAGATACAGAGAAGATGATCCTGCCGCGCTGCCTTGGGTGTAATTATCTCTCAAGTGCTAATCCGTGCGCAGAACGAGAACTCGGTTAAAATAAAATGACAGAGAGTATAGGAAGATGCGTGTGTGTGTGAGCGATTTAAATGATTTTTAACATCATGCTTCATTTTACATATCAAGAGAAATAAATTTTGAAAGAGAGAGAGAGAGACATGATCAAAAAAGCAGCAGATGTTTAAAGAAATGCGCTTAATTTACCTAACAGACATCCCAGAGTTTGTGCGTCAGACAGAGTTGTCGAGGACAGCTAATGTCCAGTGTTAAAAACATTATGGTGCACGTTGAAGAATTTTTCTAATAAAAAACTAACATACGAACAGGAGAGCGCTCGTGAGAAAACTTATTCCTGCGGATAAAGTACTCTTCGAAATTTTTCCCTAATCTTTTGATTCGAAACTTCATGCTGCTTTTTTGCATCGAGCAGCTGAAGAACTCGTGAGAAATCCTCCATGATCGTCTTGCGCTCATTTTTTTCTCGCGTCGCTTTTTTTAACGAGACCTAGCACATCGTTAAAAAAAAAACATACGAGGGAAAACACCACAAGTGACCGGAGTCGTCGCGTTTGTTTCGTATTCATGAGCGATCGAAGATGACGAGGTATCGATCGATTCGTACCGGCTATTGTGCATCGGCACACTGTCCTCCCTCCCCCCGCTCGCGTTGCATCTTTGCCCCATACATGTGCCCCACGTGCACACGTCATTTGAATACACACGCGCGCATCCCCGCCGCGGTCTCGTCCTCCTCCCCTATTATGTGTAAATTGTATTATTTTTACCCCAAATACATTTCGCCCCCATGCACCGCGCCACGGTCTCCGGGGTCAACAGGTCAAATTGCACATGTCCATCGTAAGTCACCCCCCGGCCACGGTCAGCCAGCGTACCCCTCTAGTATGCTGCCCCAGCCCTACCTTCTACGTGGGTCTTCCCTTTTTTCTAAAAGTCACGTATATTCGCACTTAGCCCAGCGCTCTGTCGTCCTTCACGATTTGAGAATCATGCAAAAAGTTGAAGTTGGCGATTACGATTTTTTTTTTGTTACGGTGCAATTTCTTAAGCGAGAAAAAAAACAGAGATGAGGTGTGGGAAAGCTGAGTTTCTAATGGCGGATGATTTGGTAAAAAGTGTCACAAAAAAATAGAAAATCGATATACGTCCAAACTTAACAGAACAGTTAAGCGACATGTTCCAGAATGAATCTACGATTTCAATTGTGATATAATTTTACAAAGATTTTTTTCAAGGAAATTGATTATTTACAGTTGCAAAATTAAAATATGTAGAAATATTAAAAGATATTGCAAAAATTATGTTATTAAAGAATTTGTTTCATCGAATGTATGTTTTACAATAAAATTAAAATTAAAGACTAATTACATAATTAATTCATATGATCTTGATAAAATTATTTTTAAGCATACAAAGTGGTCGACAAAAAAGAATTCTCGCGAAGCAAATAATCGACCCAATTCTACGATGCAAAGAGAAAAAGGGCAAAGTCACTCGTCGAAATTCAGAAACGTTGGCGATTAAAGCCGAACGCAAGATGTGCGAGAAGAAGCGAGGATGATACAATAAACAAAGTGCAACAAGATGCAAAAAGTCGCGTCAAAAATCTCACGCGGATTCAACCCTCCACCGACCGCGTCGTCGGAGCATAATAATTTCTCGCGTGATTTTAAAACCGTAAATTTTTTACCTCGTAACCAACGTCGCGTTCCACCCTTCTTTCTTATCCCCTGACTCGCTATCCTCTTGCACGCGGAGTACGGTTTTGTTTTTGTGCCAACAAAAACAGATCGGCACCGTGCCGTATCATCTGGTCGCGCGAAAACCAGCTTCCACGATCGGTTATCATTTCACACCGATTATAATAAAGCCGCGGGCGAGCGAGGAGAGGAGAATCCTCGTGGGGAGTAGCTCGGCTCAATGAGGTCCTCAAGAGACAGATAGAAAGAGAGAAGGAGCAGCATTTGTCATTGTCCTAGAGCAGGTCTTTTAAAAGCAAAGGGGAAACAGAGAAACGAGAATGAAGCGAAAGAGAAAAAAATCATGCGGGTTCTCTCGAAAAAAGAGAGGAAAGAGCGGGGACTCGAGCTCTCCTGTATCCCAAATAAGTATATAATAATGCCAGCGGTGCCGTTGGCTTGTTTTCAACCCCATCCTCGTTGTCTCCCGTGTACCGGCTGGTTTTTTTCCTCCCTCCGAGGAAGAACCGCCCGCGAAAAAAGTGCGCGCGCGCGCTCTTCTCTCTTTTCTCCGGGGCTAACGGATAAAATCTAAATTAACTAAATTAAGGGCCCGACCGCGCTTTCACCTCGTCTTTGCATACGATTTATACACGCGGGTTTTTGCGGCTTTTCCATCGGCATGAAGAAAAAAAGATGGGAAAGAATGTCACGCGCGTTGCTTCTTCTTTATACCGCGTTTTTCTTTTTTTTTTTTTATTCATCTTGTTTCTTTCTCTATCTCTTTCCTTCCTTCCGTCACTCTTTTCGCGCGAATCATAAGATCGTTGAAAGGTCGATTTACGGTTATAAAATTACTCACGTGAAATTCGAGGCCGGGCGCGTTTACCTCGAGGATTTATGCGCCTGTTTGGGGAGAGGGAGCGAATTTTTCAAGAAAGTTCGTTGCATACTTTGACGCTTCGAATCGCAATTATTTAATTTATTTTACGAAAAATAATAATAGTGAAAATGCATTAACAAACGAATATTGCATCTGCATTTACGTTGTACAATTATATACGTTGTAAAATAACGCAAAGCAATATAAAAGAATATAAATACTTTTAATTTTGCCACACTTATAAATTATAACACAAATAAAAATATTTCTTAGAAATTTAATAGCCAGTAATTTTAATTACATATTATTATTATTTGAATATTTGATCTCAGAACATATATATGAAGTGAGAAAATTTTTATTTAGAGAGGAAACCGAGTCGCGTTTACCCTATTAGGACTTAAAAAAAAGTCACATGTGTATGCAACAAAACACGCGCGCGTCTAAACATCGTTCCTTGCATGATCGCCTCGTCGACGTACTTCCGCTATTTGGTCATTCCTCGTTGAGCGACCACCCTCTTTTTTGCGGCCGTTTGACCATATGTGACGGCGTTGTTGCACCAATTTCCCTCGCGCAATCGATTGATTTTGCCCAATAAAAGATGGGAAAAACCCTCGTGAAAGCGCGAATAATAACCATGAATAGCCGAGCAGTCTCTTCTCTCTCTCCATCTCGTTTGGCTTTAGTCAAATTACGTCACTGTTCGCGGCAATGACCTTCGATGGTAATGACTAATGACACGTTAAGCTTGCCCGCTGGGAGAGATCTCGATGGTATACGGTAAATCTGACGTGTGTGGATTATTCCGAGTTTCGCAGCCGGCTGTTTCTGTCTTGACAATGGCAACATTTTATTTCGACACGGGGCTCCAATAGATATTCAAATAATAACCTTAATTCCAGTTGAGAGAAATTCTCGACCGTATTGATTATTAATATATGTAACTTTGTCTCGTTTGGAAATATTTTAGAATTGTTTGATTTTTTGGAATTTCTATTTGATCGAAATTCTTTACAGAAAAGAAGATAGCATAATATAAAATTTCTTTAATTTAATTTATTTCTTTAATTTAATTAATTTTTTTTATTTAATTTATTCCAGAGAGATAAGAATTTAAGAATAATAATATACAATTTACTACTTATGTAATCATTTCCAACATTAACTTTACTGTAGATTATTAAATCAATCATATTATGTGATGTTAATTAATGATATTATATTTTTAAATACTCGTAATAAGTGATTGAAACAAAAAATGTATCGTCAATTAAACTTATTAATGCTATAGGATAAACATATATACGCGCTCTGAGATTTTTCAAAGATATAATAAATTTTGAATTTATTCTATACTTACTATTGTAACACACACTTTCAAGCAAACATGTTATCAGCTTTCGATCAGCGAATGAATTAGGGTGGGTTTCGCACGATTCAGCGAAAAGAATACATTTGTCAGGTGGCGGAGGGCCTCTGTCTCAGCGGAGATTAATTACTTTGACGATGGACAAGAATAATTAATTAACGTCCGGATAATGAAATGGCCCGTTTGTCTTTTTTTTTCGTTGATTCAGCAGCGTGCGCTGACTGATCAAAGGATCGACGAGCCCAGTGACCTCTCGACAGTAGAGTGACCACAAAGCAAAGGATTAAACGTAAATCAATATAAGAATCAAGGTACAGAGACACTCTTGTTTTACATAATTCTTTTTACATTAATTATGGTAATTTAAATAACATAAATTATTTAATATTAAAAATATGATAATTATAACAAAGCTTGATCAAATCATGCAAAATTGTCAAATTCTTGAATTCTAAATTTGTTTTAATCAATTGAATTCTAGATTTATCAATTAATATATAAAGCTAGTTTAATGTATTTTGATTTAAAAAAATATAGGTGTACATATATTCATAAAATTGAGAAATTTTCAGTTATTCAATAAAAATTTATTGCATTTACTTATATAATATCATCATCTAAAATCTAAAATAAAATTAACAAGATCTGTCATTAAATCATGCTGTTATGATATCCTCGCGTATACCTATAATCACAGATACTTTATATATATAATGATTTTTTGGACACATGTACACACGCGATTGCACGGTGCATCATATTTTTTGTCGCGCTTTTTCACTATTATCAAAGATAGTGGACAGAAAGAGCGCACCGTGAGACGCACTTTTTTTTTTTCGCCCCGAGAGATTCCCGACTGTCGGTTGGTGTGTCCCGTCGTCTCTTCTTTTTTTCTCTCGGGCTGTTTGCAAAGGGTTAGATTACGCGCGGGGTGGCGAGACACTGGAGGAGTGGAGCCCTCTTTCGTGCCTATGCTAAATAAGGGTGGTCGGAGAAAAAAAATATATTAATAGCTATCCAGCCTCCCGATTTTTTCGTGGCCCTGTCACTCACCCCTTCTTTCTCTCTCTCTCTCTCTCTCTCTCTCTCTCTCTCTCTCTCTCTCTCTCCCTATTACGAGTTTTACCCTCATAAGCAGCCCTTATGCGGTAAGATATACCCATGATAGCATACTGTCAATTCCATTGGAGCCAACGACTTTTTCCTGTCGACGCTCGTCGACTTTCGAAAAGGACAATCGTCGCGAGAGTCTGCATCATGTTTTGCTACCTGAGCCAGCAAATCGCGCAATTAGCTGTAATCCGTTAGGCGATTCTCACAATTAAATTACACGGATCGAACATCGCTGGATGTAAATCAAGCGTGACTGTGAATGAAAATGTATGTGCTTGCATGTAGCGATAATTTGATGTTTCACATATATCTCGTCAGATTGCGTATTTAATGCTTGAAATATGCACTGCGATGATGTCGTGCAATTATACATGATTAATTTGGTACGCGCAATTATGTGATATATTATATATATGACATATTAATATAATAATAATTTATATTCTTACATAGCAGCCACACATAAAATTTATTAATTACTAATTTCAAGCCAAATTTACTTCCTTTCTTCCATTCTCAAAAATTAACAAAATTAATTAAAAATATAATTAGAATATTTCTTTAATAAAAATATAAATATAAAAATATATTTAAAGAAGCATTATATATACAAATTATAAGAGAGCAAATATAATGTAAATGTAATTAAAATATATATGTTTGCAATCTTCAGATTTATGCGAATTATATTTATAAAAATTTTAATATTCTAATTAACATATCATATACATAAGATACCACGTGCTATTTTTTTTAGAATAATCTTATAATAAATCATTCAATATTTCCTCTTATAAGATCATACGTATCTCGTGGAACACATCATCGAGTTTAGGGTTAAAGCTCGCGCCGGAAGCGAGACGATTCACGGCTGCAGCCGTTAATGGAGTTTTCCCCACCCTTTCCACGAGAATGATCGTTTGCCGAGAATGAGAGGAAAACACGAGGGGGCGAGGTGCTGCTATGCTGGTCCTCCCGATCATTGCGCAAGCTGCAAGATGACGCGCGCCTCTTCCCCTCCCTCTCTCCCCTTCCAGTGTAGACCATATGTATTCGAGGGGGTGGACGAAGGTGGTAGGTGATATAATGGAAGCAAACGGACGGACGAACGTCGGGGGCTTTCAGTTCCACATGTGTGAACTTCGCAGCATAACGGGAACCCTTTCTTCGGGGTTAGAAGGACGGACGGACGGACGGACAGATCCGACGACGTCCAGACACCCCCATGAAAATCCCCTGTGCGGGTCCGTTTGCGCAACGACAAAACAACAGCTGTGCCAGCGAGACGATGACAGCGAAATCGTCAAAACAACGTAACCCTTGACGCCTGACCATCGTTGGTTCTTTGGAGGAAGGGGGAAGGGGTTCCAAAGTCGCGGGGAAATTGGTAGGATGCGTGAATTTTCGGAAATGACACTTAATGATATTCTCCGAAAGAATTCCACGACATATTGATCCTGAGCTAACATATGCTTAATAATAATCTCTCTAGCAGATTAATATAATTGCAAAAAACTTAATATTGTATATTTCAACAGTAGAAGGCAATGACTTACAATAAGTTATAAGTAAAATGACAATCGAGAATTTTTCTCTCTGCATTCTACACCGTGTTCATTTCTCTTATTTTTATCTAGTTTTCAGGATACTGATGCTACTAAAAAGTAAAAGAAGAATTTACATATAAAAGATACATGAAAAAATTGTCAGACTAAAACAGACGTGTATTTGAATAATTATTAAGTGTATCCTTATTTTTTCCTTATACAAAACAATTAATTCTTACAATTAGATTTTATTCTATGCTAGACAAAATTTTTAATACTGCAACTATATTATTTAAAAAAAGAACGAATTAATGAGATAGATGAAAAATTTACAATATTTTTCTAAGGAAATCAAATCAATTCAGTTCCAAAAAGGGAGAAATTTCTATTTAATTCTTGCTTTCTTGATCGTGTAACAAAAACATAATAAATGATGAGTAACGTGTCAGTCTATCTATGCGTTGTGTTAATAAAATAATTCGTACTATGTTTGCGCGAGGATCACGCTAATATTCATATCTTCTTCAAAGCAAAGATTAAAATCGTTCCACTTACAAATATTCTCCTCAAAGGCGACCTACATCCCCGAAAAAGAAGGCGCAGCTAGTACGATAGCTGCCAATAAGCGATAAATTTGTTTCGAGTGTACATCCGGTATATCGGTCATCGGATATACCTGCAGCGCACACGCGATATTTCCGGGTCACTCGCTCGAATCTCGGTACCTCGCCCGACCTCATCGCGCTTCCTCCACTGTCCTTTTTTTTTCTCTCTCTCTCTCTCTCTCTTTCTCCCCGTTTCCTTCTTCCCATTAGTCCGGCTTTGCGCGGCGCGCGATGCCCCTCTTCCTCATTTCTTTCCCCCCTCAACAGCCCCCCTCCGCGTTGTTCGCGCGGGCGCGTTAATTATGAGGGGCTTCCGGCGATCTAGATTTCATTCTTTCCTACGGCTTAGACACCGGGAAATGATAATAGGTACGTGACCCATGTGGTCAGTTCACACGAGAAATGAGACTACTTCGCGAATGGTACCCCTCGCGAGAGATGCACGCCGAGACCCCCGCTACCTCGCGCGAGCGAGGGCCCGCGAAGGTGGAATCGACGGCGAAAGGTGAGGAGAGGCAGGGGGAAGGCTAGGGGGGCCGCAGGGGGCCCGCGTTGACTCGCGTTATACGGCAGCCACGTCGGTGTCGGCGATGTCGGCGCGCTCCGACTTCTACAATGCGCCTTGTACTCTCCCACACTCAAGGAGTCTCACGCCCTCACATCCTCCTCCGGCGCGGAGGACCCCAGAGAGAGAGTAAGAGAGAGGATAGCGTCCGCGCGAGCGTTTCACGAGGTGACCTCCGAACGAGCGAGCGAGCGAGTGAACGAGAGACGGAACTTGGAAGATTTCAGCGAGAAGTTTGTTTAATCGTGTCGCCCGCGAAGGAAGTGACAGGTCGGTGACGAAGAGCGCCGATCAATTCCACGCTTATTATAATAAGCTGAAGACGATTCGCGATTATATAATAATTAAGCCAACAGCGTATACTTAAAAAATGACACGTGATCGTGTCTGCGACAGCGGTTATAACGTTGACCCGTAATCTTAATAGTTTAATGTTAACGTTATGTTCCTTCAGTGCGCATGAATCACATTTGATTTACAAGATCGTGACGTAAAACTCTGTAAAGCATACTTAATACGCGAAATCTGATAACACGCGCGGGAATATATCTTTCGAACGTGTTTAGGTGAGAGCGCGAGAGACCTTTCTAGAGAAGGATCGATTTCAGGATCTTTGGTAATCGGCGGTACATGCACCATGGATACGTGATTATGATAACAGGATGCGCAGGATATATATACATTTAAATTACAGATTACAATTTTAAAGGTACCGCAATGTAAAAAATATAAGCGCGATTGTGTAATAAATTTTGACATTTAAATTCTGTCTTCTTTTAAATCAAATAATTTTCAGCATAAAAATAGAATATATTTAATTTTTATTGCTATTATGTTTTTAGACACAAACACAAAGAAATATATATAGATTACAAATTTTTATTATTTTGTATATTTAATTAATTAATTGCTTATATTATATTATTTCTTTTATATATATTTAATTTTAATCATTATATTTTCATTATATATCAATTTTTTTCTTATAAATCTATCTGTTTTTCCAATTAATATAACAGCAGAGTGCGATATACATCTTCATAAATTTACAATTAAATTAATTAGCAACACAAGAGCGTTATCAATGGCGAAAAGATTACTATGCAACACGCTATACAAGCGCCTGGGAAACTTGGCGGTTTCAAGAAGGACGCGAATGACCGGAACACGGTTCTCTGTTCTGTACAGGTAGTTACGACGTATGTTGCTTTAACACGTAACTTATCTACGATCTTCGCTCGCTCTCTTCGTCTTGAGACACCGAGGAGGTATGCTCCGTTTCATTAATGTTAACTGCCTACGCGAGATCTTCCCGGTTTCTTCCTTCAGCGCGAAAGGCTTATCGGGATTTTCGGAGCAACGGTAGAAACGGCGAAAATAGTCGCGTATATGATACCGTAAGAAAGTGATTACTATTGTTGCGACTTTCATAAATTTTCCCAGCACAATCGCGAGACATTCAATATTATATAATTGGATGTTTTGCTATTTCCTATTTAATACTTGATTACTATAGGATCTAAATTCTGACTCTGGATTGTCAAATAATTAATTATGACAGATCGCGTCTGATATAATTGATTATTTACTTGATTCCCTGAAATGCAAAATAATTTTTATGATCGAAAATTCAAAACTGTGCAAAAATCAGAAGTATGCAAATCTTTAATTTTTAGATTGGCACTAATTGACACAATATGATGTGTGGGGGTCTTATCATAAGTCAAACATGGGGGAATCATGTTCCAAGAAATTTCTTTTTAATTCTGTGGACTCTCTCCCAACTCCGAATGATTGATTTAATACAACACGTCTCGCGAATGTCAACGACGTCATTATTTTCGTCGCGTGTATATGCTACGTAACGGACCGATTGCGAAACGGCGTGAAAATATCGTCGAACGGCGGAAAGAGAAAAATATTCGCATAAATTAACGGACACAAGTATGTCCGAGCGGTGGGTTCAGAGAGGCTCGCTAGGAAAGTGGCATTATTCCGCGCGTAATGTGCGTCTCACTACTTACCGCGTACGCGCGCGCGGTTACTTTATTAAGGGCATTCCTGACCCCGTGGCGTGACCTATACGAATACGCTAGGAAAAATCCGCGGCGTATATAGAGAAAGTCCCGATGCCTCCTGTGAGAAACTGGCCCTGCCTGCGCCTTTAACGTTGCCTCTCGTTACCGATGCACGCGAAAACGTTTTGCGAGCGGCACAGATGCGGCTCTCGTCGATCATATCTGACCTACCTACGCCTCGTGTGTTGATGATGATTAAGTCTTGGATCGTGTGGATATGTGGCTGCGATAAGGCGAGGAAAATTTACGCTTCTATAAAAATGACGATTTGATCGCAGTGTTTAAAAACTCTATAATAAAAGCAAGTTGATTTCGTGGATCTATGAATTAAGTGTTTCGATGGATTTTTTTTTTTTTTGCAGAAAATAATATCAGGCGAAATATACATGCAAAATAAAATAGAGATAAGATATGACGATATTTATTCAGTTAGATTCTTGATTAGATCGCGAGAGGATCGCGGTTTCTTATCAAAGATACGCGGACAATTTCAGATAGCGAGTAGTCTCGACGAGAATTTTTTAGTCCGGTCCTTTCTGCGTCGTATCGACGACTGCCGCGTCCCTGCGCAATAAGGTATCGATAAATTGGCCAATTTCCAGAAAATTGCTTCTTCAAGAACTATCGCAGAGGCTCCTAACCCCTCGTTAGCATCGAGAATACGCGGCGCAACCTTCTTTGTTGCATGTGGTTCACACATTGAATTCAAGTCGCGCGAACCAGCTCTCTCAGAAGATACCGATGTTTCAAACACCTCGCAGACTATTAACATTATGATTACTATACATGCTTCTCGCTGAGTCTTATTTTATCCTTGGCGTTTTCGCACGACCCGTTTTCAGGATACTTTAGATAACTGTGGCTCCATTATTTACATCGATCTTTTTTTTTTTTTTTTTTTTACAAATATAGATACGTTTCTCGCCTAGTAGTGTAATCTTCGGTGACACACATATTTTTTCTCGTCACCCATTTTTCGTTATTTGCTAAAGATCGTGCAGAATCAGCTGCCAAAAAATACGATAATAAAATAGAATAAAAAATAATATATTTAAAAAAAGGAAGACGAACAAAACGACTGATGATTTTTAAGAATTGTGTATTCATTTTTCTTTATAATTAATTTCGGGTGCGGGTCAGGAGAAAATTCGAACGCGTCCGCGACTTCGTGGAAGGATAAAAGCCGCGGGGGGTGTAAAAAAAATTCCTTTTTTAGAATAATGCGCGCAGGCCGGACGGGACATAGGACGGGCAGTTTCGTTTGAAGTTAATCGCACCGTGGCATCAGTCTGCAGTGGACAGCCCTCATGAGTCCTCTTCTCGTATCGAAAAAGCGTTTATCTGATAGGGTCCTTTGTTTTAAAGTGGACACGTTCATTGTCCGGGACACGGAGCAATTGCGGCGGGAGATGATGCTGAAGCCTGCGACACATTTTCATACCGGCGATTTGTGCGCACCTTAATGTATACGACGACAAATGTAAAGGACGTGGCTGGACTAACTGATCTATGAGATTCCGATTGTCCCGTTATAATAGCACCGACGGAAAAGTCATCTCTTTTCTCTGTGGTTTCGATGAGGTTTTCGGCTTAATAACGTATTAGTGCAAGCAGATTGTTTTTGCTTGGTATTGCAAAATTTTGTAGGTGAAAGTAAAAAATGAGAACAATGCTTCTATAATAATAAAATAGTAATTATGCGTCAATTGAATATATCACATGCTATTTAGCGCAAAAATTGTCATCGTTAAAATAATGTTTTATTTTTCCAAGAATTTGATGCTATCTCTCAAATATTATTCTACTATCATTTTATTAATATCATTTATATATAATTCTTAATTATAGTTACTATTTAATTAATTACTCCTAATCACTAGAATTGTTTAAAATTTTTGCTTCTGGAATAAATATATGATTTTGATTCTTTTCATTTCGTTTCATTGATGTTAAAAGTATTTTCTATTAAAAAAAGTTCAGGCGACGTTTTTGTCTCGCTAATGTAACGCTAATATTTAATTGAACGAGTATCGTTGATCTCTCGATTATTTTCTAAAAGTGTTATCTTCTTCGCGCGTCTCAGCATCACCGGCTCAGAAAAATTCATATAAGAGAATTTCATCAGAGTTAAAATCCCCTACACGCACACATACGCAACCATGTATTACGGTAGCGATATATTTCACGATCAACCACCTGTGGATGACTATGCTAATTACGTAACATCATAATGGGGACGGGTATCGCGCCGGGAATTAACGGAGAAGGAGCACGACTATTTTTCAGCGTAACGCTCTTTGGAAAGAAGAGGAAAGATCCGGGGTGAGAGGGAAAGCCAGAAGGGAAGAGGGAGAAGGAAGAGAATTATTCTTCCCTGAAGGCGCAGGAGATCATGGAAGAGCTCGTCTCTCTGGTGGCTGGATTAATTTCTCGCTCGCAGATAAAGAAGGCACACTCGCGTCTTCCTCTTCTCTCCCCGCGTGAGTTTGGCTCGTTTCTCGAAGAAATCCCGGTGCTGTGTACTCCTTGCGCGAGATAATGCACGCAAATATCGTAAAGATAAGACTTCGGTCAGGAGAAGACGAAAGATTCGCTAAAGAGCGAAAGAAAGAGAGAAAGAGCGAGAAAAATGGGAGGCAAGGGAGGGTGAGATGATGAACGGAATGGAGCTTTACGAGCCGCGAAGGTGCACCGGCCGATGAAAAAAAAAAAAAAACGGAACACCGTATAGTCCCTTCCCTTCTCTCCTTCGTTTACCCCCTCCTCCGGTGCACTGCTTGCCCTTTTTCACGTTCGCCAGGGCCCTCGTCCTCTATCCCAGAATCCGTTAGGGCAGACGGTTTTTTTTCTTCGCCCTTCTCTTCTACCCGAAAATCTTTGTCTCGGATTCTCGCCGGTTTTTCTCCGCCGATCTCCTTTCCTTCCTGGACCAAACTGCTGCGCTCTTCCTCCGCACCGCGCGTTGTTGATTTTCAATTGAAACCAGAGATCCGTTCAAATATTAGATCCCGGTGAACAGTTAGGCGCATGGGAACTTTCGGTCAGATTCGACTGGTTTCGACAATTTTTTTATTTGGACCGCGTATACGAAGGGTGGAACCGATGTGTGTCGATAAACGGGCAGGAGAAAATAGTAATTTCAAAAGCTACGGTCTCCGTTTCAGAGGCACTCACACACCTGATATGTTTCACACATGCGTCTTGCCCTCTCGTATGATTTATTGCGAGATAACATCGTTAAAAATACGAAAGAGAGAGAAAGAAGTTGTGATAAAATTTATATAAAAATATTTTGTTCATAATATTCTTAAAAGAGTTTCTTAAAAGTGAGATTGTTAATCGGCAACTATAGAGGGGGTTTTTTCGGGTCTCACCTTTCCTAAAGTCCTCTGCATTGGACTTTGAATCGACACGAGATGATCCGCGCTATTTCGCCGCGCGATTTAACAGCTTCTTTTTTTTGGGTGGTCCACTGGCTGTTATAATCTTAATCCCGGAGGGCATTCTTCCGGCCACGACTGTCCCGGGGATTTAGAGGGGCCCCGCTTTGTCGCCGACCCGGATAAAAATCCACCCTCGGACTCCTCTTCTTACTGTACCGTCGCCGACAAGTTGGCCGATGTGCGAGAAAGCACGTCATAGGCGTGAAACGATCCGTAATTTGTCACTCGGGGTCTACGTCCAACAGTCCATACGGACGTGCGTCGAAGTAAGGCCGCACAACAAAATGTCTTAGCATCGATGAATCTTTCTTTCATCGAAGATCTTCTTTCGAAATTATCTCGAAGACATTCGTGAGTAAAGACGCACGATTTCTAAAGCTGCAGGGGAGATACACCTGTAGGTTCTACTCTATTTATTTCATTTAATTAAATAATATATTTTACTTACATTTCTGTTTCTTTTTTTCAATCATTATTGGCTTTTTTTGTTAAGTGAGAATCTTATAGTAGTAGCACTTTCATTCAAATATATCTTGTTATGTTATGTTATTATAATAAATTGATTGGATATCGAAGTGAAAGCTCTTAAGACACGGAAACAATAGCTCGGACCGAAGAACGCTTAATAATATATGATTTAATGCATATCCATGTCTATGTACTATATCTCTTTTCTGACGAGCGATCGCTCTTTGAAATCGCGCGGCCATAAACACATATAGGCGTAGAAACGACGTATACCTACAATGCATCGCACCTCGGAATTACAAGGGCCCGCTAGTGGAGAGTGCTAAGTGAAAGTCAGGTAAAATCCCTGACCACGATGCTCTCCGACCTTCCATTTGCTTCACTTATATATCGTCGAGAGCGCCGCGAAGCGATTCGCACACAGGCACGTGACTGTCGGAAATGATATGCAATATTCGCGAGAGGTCTATTCGTAGAGGCGTCGTCGTGTAAAAAATCTACCGACCGATCGTGAAAAGATGCCTAAGAAATTGCTTTATCAAATAAGCGCTCTCCTCCGTCACGTATTACACATGCACAAATCAAATTGTACGGTAATGTCAATAAATGCCACAGTTCCTTTTTCTGAAATTTCGATTACGTCTTTGAATACGAGGAAATTAATTTAAGGAAACAAACGAATGAAAAAATAACTCATTCATGTAAATAAATAATTTAATAATTTAATATTATGGATATGAGTGACACACATTTTCAACCATTTAAATCATATAATGATCATAACGACATACCCAAGATGCATTTAAATAAAAATGCTACTATTCTAAGATTCTCATTAAAAAGAAAATAGAAATGCAAGTAAAATATATTATTTAATTAAGCAACATTTTATGTTTTATATATATGTAATAAATATTTATTTAATAAAATAAAATATAAATATAAATATAAAATGTCAAATAATCAAATATAGAATAATATAAAAATATATTTAAATAATATATAAATATTACATATAAATGTAAATCTACACGAATCTTCACAAGCGATAGAGATTATTGTGTTATTTGCTAGGACGATACGACGTTAATTCGATGTTGATCACTAAAATATGCGTCACTTATCTTAATGATTGCTGTAACGTGTCAAGGATCGTATCTTATCTATGCTTGTTCACTTACATGCATTATTATAGCACCTCGGAGCTGCGAGAGAGCTGGGGGGAAAAAAAGAGGAAATATTCGTGCTCCAGACTGACCTACGTTTCTTTGTAACCGGAACGGGATACGCATGTTTGTGCTCAGATAAGAGTACAGGTGAGGCACAGTGGACAGTGCCAGTATTTCATCTCAACGACGTCCGTTCGTCTGTGTCCGTTTTTTAGTTTCGGTTTATTCAGCGCGATAAGAACGGACGCTGCTCGCGCGGAAACTATAAAGACGCAACGTTGTCTCTACATAATATGCCGCTGTCCCGATTACAAATATTTCTCCTATGAACACATCCGCTTTTATCCTTTAATTCTCCGAACTTGACAAGAGATCCGTGGAAAGTAAAAAAGAAAAAAAGTTGTTCAAAATTATGTCACGACAAAAATACGACGAAGCTCGCGAACGCGTGTCAAGAAATTCGAAATTTCAACTTTTTCACGTCAAACTTTTAAATCTTGATTCAATTTTTAATAGGAAGCCAAATTCTAGAAATCTAAAAATCGATCCATCTAATTCGAATTGAAAAACGATCACGTTTTCAGCAATCTGCGATATTTGTCAGAAAAGTTAAAAGATTCTAATAAACGCTGATAAAAAAAACATATTTCGTTAAAAAATTTAAAGAAACTTTTTCCCCGACAAAAATCGTCATCTTCGATAATTTTATTCTCGCCGTAATTTTAATCACGTCGCGACTCCTGCAACTCCTGCAATTTTTACAAGAGATATAAAGCTTGCGCGCGCAATAATAATAATAACTTCTCTGTCACCTGTCACCATTAATACGAAACATTGAACGAGCGTTGTTAGCGGCAAGTAACGTAATGGGAAATTTATGGCGCATAAAGACCCCCAGATCGAGAGAGAGAGAGAGAGAAAAAAAGAAAAAAAGAAAAAAAGAAAAAAAGAAAGAAAGAGAGAGAGAGACACGTTCTTTCCGCGGATTCGCAATATTCGCCGCAGCGGCTTGGCCGGCATTTTCACAATGTGTACTTTGACGGGAACTCATTACTTTATTGCTTTACAGCGTGTGCGCCTATTCGGCGACGGGGAGGGAAAGGGATTTCGAGAGAGCCCGCGTTTGTCGGTGATACGATGTGCATTATATTGGAGCACCGCGTGCTCGCGGAAGATCGGCTTATGACTATCGATCTCCATTACGCGAACTGATTGGCTTCGGAGTCGAGCTGCTTATTCGCCCGGCCTGCATACAGGCAATACACCAAAGTCACGTACACTCGCGAGAGGATTCGCCGGATCCTATACCTGGAAAGTCCCCTTGTTCTATGATAACATATTATACCGCTCCATCGAGGCAAGGAGCAGAAAAACGTCTCTAAGTCTCTTTTGTAGCGACGACGCCGCGTAGGAGCCATGAGTAATACATGAGACGAGATAGTATTGAGGCTGATGGAGTCTGCATTCGATAATGCAACAGCCATTAAGCTGATATAAAATTAGGAAGTCTGGATATTAATTTTAAATCGTTAGCAAGAAAATATATACTGTTGTAGAAAGAGTATAATACAGGAGTATAAAAAATCTTTTCAATTCTTACTAACTCGAATTATGTTAAAAAATTGTTATAAAAAATATTGAAAGCTATATATAATTACAATATCAGTTATAATTAGTATTATTATCGGTTTAAACAATTATTACAAAAATATACTAAAATGTGCATTATATAATATATCATGGGGATATATTAAAATTAACCAAACGATGACACCCCCAAAGCGCGATAAAGGTCTCGCGACTTCTGCAATACGTATCTAATGCCGACAGAAGACATATCGTTTCCTAAGCGCGCATTGTGCTAAAAAGAGCGATTTCCACGATCGCGGGAAAGCTGACCGTGACGTTGCGCCACCATATAGCCGATAAGAAACCAATCATTTGTTACGTCGTAGTCGAGACCATTGTTTCGCTTTGTCGATCGATAGCCTACACCTCACACCCTCGTACATTATTGTTTTCATCGGCCCCCAGTGATAAAAGACAACCGCGATGTATCTCGATTGCTACGAGTACATATATCCCCCTCTGTTCGCGTACCCCATCCCTCCCTCTGTCCAAGACAACATTGTTTATTTTTACACAATCTGCACCGATACTTTTTGGAACGATAAAGATGAGACTCTAAGAATGATATGCGATATTTTATCCAAAAAGTCTTATCAGGGAGCTAAGTGGATAAAAAGAATGTTATTATTTACATAGCGTTTTATATATTTTCACTTGTAATGTTGAAAAGTTATTATATTATTGTGGCAACTTGAATAATTGAATGACGATTATTAATATTTTCTTACAAACACAACTTATTTGAAATGTATCATTTATCTCATATTCTTATTTTTCAAACATCTTGCGATAATAACTCTCGGTTTAGTATACGCGAATTTTTTGCAAGGCTAAAATAATTAATTAGCAATCGATGCGGGACCAGGTGTTTTCTAGGAGTCGTAGAGTCTCCGATCGTTTCCTTACGTGGATCGATTCCGCGGTCATCCAGTATCGATATACCGGTTGCATCTCGGGTGCACTTAACGATAAATCGAAGATGCGCTGCCGGCCACGTGATATAATCCCGCGAGACAAAGGAATCGCGCCGATCGTGTCGGGGGGGAAACCGGAAAAATAAAGTGTGCGATCGCGACTAATCGGAAAGGTCGCACATTTACAATGGCAATACAACGATTGCGACCTACCTGCTTGCTTTCTCTCTTTCTCTTGACGCGCAGCGGCGGTTCAATATATCTCGATCGCGAAGATCTAACGGCGAGGGAGTTCGATCTCACGACGCTGTTAGCGCTCATCGGGTCCGCGTCAGAATGCAGAATCGGTTCAGGCTTGGTATACACGTCTTACACCGATCTGATAAGTCACGGTTAGAACCAGAGTGCGGGATATACGTCGCTCGTATTAGTAAGAGTAATGGCAATTTCTAATCCGAGAGGGGGAGAGATGAAACGCCGGACTACAAAGAGCGACTTCACCTACGCGAGCGACTTTGTCGCTTTCTTTATACGTAATATTTCGGACCGAAAATATTTTATGATATTTCTGTGCAAATACTTTGACAAATATAAGGTCGACTTTTCCTTAAAAAAAATATCGAATCGGGAGATCATTATTTTTTATAAATAATTTCAAATTTAATAATCTATTGATTAAAGTATTGAGATATGCTCCATTAATTATCACATATATATATGAGATTGGATCATGGATATATTATTGATTTCTTTTATCTACTAAATATTAAAACAAAACGCAATTTTTTATTTTCTAATTCTCTTAATTACACATGTAATTTTCACTTAAATGTGTTACAATATAAAAAGTTTATTGCATTCTTATGGTTTTAAAGCAATTTTAATGAGAAATTTATAAAGATATCTCGAGTAAAACTTATCATTATAAGCAGACACGAATGGATGAATGAGTTAAACATAATAAAATGTTTCGTTGAAGTAGTATTACAGGTTCCTATAGCATAAATACTGTTCTCATATACAAACGCATTAGCCGACAAAAATGACAGGATTTTCAACTTCATTATGCAACCGTGCTGGCATAACCGATTCATAAAGTTTAACATATTTTCTCCGGCGATATTAATTTCTGACCTCTTCATTAAACTTTGAACAATGATCTGTAAGAGATAATAAAAATACATAATTGTTATTCAAGTCAATTTTTATTGCTGCTCCTTTCCAATTGTGTATTTTATTATCATTTTAAATCGTTTTCGCATTAATTAAATAAAATGAAATACTTATTTTTATATTAGCGCATAATCGATTTATTTTAATTTTCTATCATGCACTTTGAGAAGAGATTGTCTTAAAATATGAAATAAAATTTTATCTTAAAAATAAAACTGATTGAAGAGGGGAAGAAAAATATCAAATGTTAAGCAAATGGGAAATTAAAAACCTATACAATTTCGACGGTCAAAAACTTTGCGAGAAACGCGAGAGGTCGGTGGGAAGAGTTCGTTCATCGATTCTGCGTCATTTGGAATCGATATCGCGCGGGTGTGCGATACAGGGAGATACGTCGCATAGTAGATAGATGCGCGCGGAGTCAATAAGTCACGCGAGTACCAGCTGCACGCGTGCGTGATACACGTCTATATATGTGTGAGGCTGAAAGATGCACCGTTCGCGTACATATACATACATACACATGTGTGTAACATGGCTAGCGAGTAATGCAACGAGGACGAGGGCGAAAAAGGGAGAGAAATAGAAAGAGCGAGAGCGAGAAATGCACATGAGCGAGTGCATGCCCGGCCATGTAGGCTAGGCCGGCTAGGCGCATACATGGGAAACTGATGCGCCTTGCCGCTCCGGGAAGAAGGGAAAAAGTCTAACGCGAGGCCGAAAAAATGAATTCGTGCGCATCCCGTGCCCACACGTCTAACTTTCACTTTGCTCGGGGATCGGGCAGCAAGCAGCAGCAGCCAGTCCGCTTCGTCGTCGTCGGGTCTCGCGCGATTCCGCGAGATATGTCCGAGATGCACGGATGCACGAAATCGCGAGCTCGAACCTCGTGAAAGACGGAAACTGAAGAGAGCCAGAGAAAGAAAGAGAGAGAGAGAGAGAGAGAGAGAGAGATCTGTCTTGGACTTTTCACCTGGCGAATTGTCATCGCGGAAATCGCGTGGATTCGCAAAGAGAAGCTGAAGAAATATGGAGGATCGATCTAATGAAGCTCGTAAAAAACGTGGAAATTTTTTGTAGCCTGTTTTATAAAAAAAAACATATATAAATTTAATTAATGACACTTCTCTCAATATCGCGAAACTTATTTAATTCGCGAACGAAAGCGGGCGCGTGGGAAAAATCAGGCGATCGCCGGCTTCTCTGAAGTTTCAAAACAACGTGCGATATATATTCGACGGGGGATTCACGTCTTGAAGAAAATCCTTGAACGTGGATCGCAAATCTCGAACGTCGGTGATATATCGCGCGTTTGTATCGCGCGATAATGATCTTCTTTTAGTAGAGATCGAAATGCACCACGTTCTCTTCAAGCGGAGATCGCGCGACAGACATCGGTCTCTTATATACGCGATCGATCAGAGGTAACGATTCTGCTGTCTTCGCATGGTGCTCTCATTTCAGAAAAATCTACACGAAATTTCTTTTTTACTTTCATAGAAAAAATATATTGTCATAATAAAATATATCTTTTCTCTTTCGAGAACATGCACTTTTCAACAATAAAAAAAATCTTTAATAAAATTTTATCGTGTGCAAAATATTATCTTTCTCTTTGAAAGATCTTTTAAGACAGAATTTTTTACATATTAAACACGTTTCATAAACAAGGGAGTTTCTGAACGGTAAAAGAAGCCGACTGACAGCCTCTATAACTTTTCGGTGATATTAACTAGCGGATAATGAATGACTAATATCGCGCATACTGTCGGAGAACAGATGCCTTTATTAGATACTTGGCTTTACCAACTTGTATTTGATAGAGCCGGCAGGCAATCATGGAAACGCGTTTCCTCCTTGTCTACAATCTACGCAATAACCGCGTAACTTACTCGGCAACTTTTTAACATGCAACTTTGAAAACTTATGTATGTATTCTATCTGAACACGAAATATATCCACTCTCATATCTCAATTTCGATATTGCATTCGCTATAAGAATTTATTTAAAAATAAATTATTTATTTAAAAATCCTATATCATGTTGATTCCTTAGGAAAGTATTAATTTTGTAGAGAGATTTAAAACAAATCTGTATTTGTTATTATCATAAATATATTAAATTGAGATCAAAAATTTATAAAATGTATAAATTATTTATTAAGATTAATTATTAAAATCTTGCTTAAAAATTGAGAAACCGCGATTCTCTCACTACCGCATTTTCGGACTCTGGAGAGTCACTCTTTCAGAGAACTCAATTGTATCCCATTTAGATAATAGTGTCTGCCGCAACTAAAGTCTCTCTCTTGCGACAGAGAGAGAGAGTCAGCCGCGGCGAGAGCCGACGAGCGCGCGATGTGATGTCCATCTCCGCACGTTTTTGCCGTTGCTCGTCATCATGAAGCGTCGTCGCGCGCGGCTTCTGACCAGCGGTTACACAGAGATCCTCCTTTTGTCGCGGTGCGGAGAAAAAAAAAAAAAGTCGGCGAAACCGCTAAGAGCGCAATCTGAATACCGCTTCGCCGTCGTCACGATTTGGCGCGAGGCGATGTCACACGAGGCGCCGCTGGTACGGAGCGCGATGGACGCAGCATCCAGCATCCGCACATGGACCACCGCCGCCGCCGCACGTGATCGCGGTGGCGAACGTCGCACGTGACCGCCGCGGCTCGCCTCGTGTGCCGCGGTGCCCGCAATTTCCATTAAACATTGTGATTTCGTGTAATATGCTTTGCCGATTTTTTCCCGACGACACCACCATCACTATCACCCCCTCGCCCCTTGCCGTTACCGTCTCTCGACATTTCCCTTCTTACTTCTATTATTCTCCCGATTAAGACGCGGACTACAGAGTGTCTCGGAGAATAAACAGAATAAACAAATATATCTCTGATATACATTTATTGATAATTTTATAAATAAGAGATTTAAACAGTCAATTATTTATTCTGAAATTTGTATAAATTTAATTTTATATTTTCAATGATAATTTTTATCTAACTTATATTTAAGTTTGACGAATCAAATTGATGATTCACAAAATCAGAATTGAGTTATGAAAGTTCTCTTTAAATGTGCGGATTTTAATCGATAATGATTAATTACATGTTATCATTTTAAAAATTGATTTAGCTTTGTTAAAATTTTTGAATCACTTCAAATATTTGTCATAAAAAAAATTAGGCAAGTTTGGAACACCCTGTACATCATCACGAGACACTGTGATAAAGACGACGATGACGATGAATTCACTACTCTCTTCTTCGCAGGACAAAGACGATTGCGAAGACAAGAATCATTCTTTCGCAAAATCTAGCCGCATTAATATTTCGCGACCGCGTCTAGGCGATTCTCTTCGCGCGCAAACGTCGTGTTCTGATTCACGCGTTTTTTTTTGCAAACATTTCTCAGACGTGATTTATATCTTTGGAGATTAATTTTGAAGAATATAAACCGCGGTTTTTTATAACAAATATTTTAACAGCTATCTCTACCATTCGTGCAACTTAGCCGTCTCGCGCACCTGTTTTTTCTCGATTATGGCATCGGCTTCCGTAACATCATTAGCCGGTGTTGTTGCTGATATATCCTCTCCCAGATCATTCGGTCACGAGTCCGAGATATTCGCACAGCTGTTACTCTACATTGTAGAAAGTTCTGTGCATGTTACATGCATCCTAAACCATTCCTTCAGTTAAATCAATCTTGACCAAGTATAATACTGAAATTATATTTTACAAAACTTACATCTAGATTATGTTTTCACGAATTTTTATCTTATTGCTTTGCAAATATTTTCATAAAATAATATGTGTCATTTTTCTCTCTATATATCATGAACAGAATAAAGTCGATGGATTTATGTGATTATCCATGGGGTATCCATTTATATACGAAGAATATCGTCGATGACGTACGAGGATCACTTGAAATTTAAATATCTCTCACGTAAAGATCCGCGTTTGTTTCCCCCTACGAGTGTCTCCTTATTATACGAGTTCTCCCTCTTTTCAGCACGAACCCACCTCTGTCACAAGTCTAGATAATTACTCGGTCGCCCACGTACGCGACGAGTTCTGACAGTAAAAAAATCGACGGTATAGCGAGACGACAATGATTATTCCGATAAATCTTCGCCGGCTTCCGCGAGTGAACACATGTAGATCGATAAAGAGAAATAAAGAAAATATTATTAAAGAATATAGTCTCCCTGTAATGAACAGCGTAGATTGGAGTAACATTTAGACCCGGAAGTAAGAGCTCTTAAGACTAGAGGATGATACCATAGAATGCATGTATGATCTTACAATAAGATGACTACAAATAAGATTGCATAGTTTGTATTGTATTGCAATTAAATTCTAATTTTAATTAAATTTTTTCGTCTTAATTTTAATGATAAACTAAAGTATGTCGCGCTTACGCAGATATAAATATTTATAAATATCGAGTCAGTAAAAGTAAAATTGATCAAAGAATCTGTCCCTAAAATAAAGAGCTCTCTCGAGAGTAAAATGAAATTTAATATAGGCAAGGAGACGAATCTCTCTCTTTCGTGCAAAATGTTAAGCGAACGTCTCGAGAATGTGTAGCCGAGACGCGATGATAAAAATTGTCCTGCCTGAGACAAGTACATACATCAAGTAAAGCGATGTTACGGCGGGAAACATCGCGGGGGTCGCGACATTTGGCCAGGTCCGGTCGCGATAATGGAAACGCTTCTTGAAGAGCCGACGGAGGCCGGGAGCAGAGAGAAGAGCTAGAGAAGCTGGGTGCGACGAGAAGGAGGAGAGAGAGAGAGAGAGAGATAGGTAGATGCTGGTGGAGGAGAGCGCATGCAGATGAATAGCTCGCAGAAACCGTGAGAGTCTACGCGGTTGCCCTATATATCGGGAGCAGGAGAGCCGTCGAGAGAGGCTGCACTCACGACGACTCTCTCGTGCATGTATGTGTCGCTCGTCTTTTAAAACTCGAACTCGGTCGGTCGGTCGGTCGGTCGGTCGGATGGACGATCCTCCACTCGACCTCTCGCCGGTGCTGAGAGGCAAAGAACCACCGGATTGCCGCGGCCAGAAGCGTGTAGAGGACAAGTGGAAGGGTAGGGATGGACGAAGCCAGGCGGAAGCCTGCTCGTGCTTAGGGATGTTGGAGATACCATATCGAGATACAAAGTTGGTATCGATACTTTCGCCTCGATTTCAGGAGCGTCGATAAATCTCGACTGCACAGTGCGGCGTATTAGTGTCTATCGCACTTCCCTAACGGGAGAGAATATCGGTGTTGCAGAAATGGAAACTATAAGAGGGATAAAATTGGAAGAAATTAAATCGAAAGGAATTAAAATTATGTCTCGTCCCGTTTAGATTTTTTCAATCGATTAATCTATCATCGAACGTGTTCATGTCGCGTTTTCCTTTGAATATATAATTCTATAGCAATCATTTTTTCTCTATTTTACTATTAAGATACTGGCAAAGTAAAAAATTATTACTTTATATCGATCTGCCTGCGGTAGAAATCAATGGTCTGATTCGATATCGTGGATCTACTGGTTAGTAATCACGTAATGAACCTCTGACTTCTAACGTGCCCTGGATTTTACCAGCTAGCTGGTCGGCGTCCATCGTCAGTCTCGGTGTTCACCTTTGACTCGATGACACGATCGCGGAGGAATTAAGGACAACTTCCAGGGGAGCCTGATTTACGCCTCTCCCGTAGAGTTGTTCTCTGTGCGCTAGATACATTAGGTTTATGATGAGCATATACGCGCGTTGTGGGAGAAGCAACCGATTACCGCGTTACCTATTATACTTTCCGATTCAACCATCCGCAGGCAATCGGAGTTATACATCGTAATTTATAGCCCTTGTTGATTGTTCACACGCACGCTACCGTACGGTTCGTCGAAGGATGGAGGTCATCCTAGAGGAGATCGTTACACAAACGTGCTGATCTTCAGTTTGCATTTTTAAGAATCATGTATTTTTTTTTATCAAAGATATGAGTAAATTATAAATTGTTTAAGTTATCGCTTCAAAAAATGACAAGAATCTTCGAAATTGTTTTGTTTAATCATTCATTTGTACGATTAAATTTTATTTTACCATATATCAATTATATCATCTGAAAAACATTTTAATTAATTTCATTGAGAAACCGGTCGATCGAAAGTCTACGCGCGATAGACATTAAATATTTTTCATCAATGACAACTTCCTGCGCTACCGTGAAGATGACAGCTGCTGATACGAAACGCGCAAAGCGTACAACGGAGGAAGAGGGAGGGAGGGGGGGGGGATAGAAAACGACAATCGCTAATTTCCTTTTTCGTATTCGCAATAATTGATCGTCGCGTGTCGCAACTTCCCAGACGGTCGGAGACAACCATAATCCGGATGCGATCTAAACGCGCGACAATCACTCGTGCTATTCGCGAATTACGAAAGACAGGCCACCTCGAACGTGTGCACAACGGCATCGATTCGCGTCGATGGTAGCTAAGGTAGCCGAGCACACGAGGTACCCGAGGTGTCCTTTGAAACTGGAACTCGACCGACCTATCGATTCGAACGCGTCGAGTCAAAGAGTAACTATAGTGTAACCATCGCGCTCTCGAGAGCTTCTAGAAAGAAAGAAGAAGGCAAGGATGCGAATGACGCGAAGAATAAGAACACGCGAAAGAGAGAAAGGAAGGGAGAAGAGGAAACGGCAGCGTGTCTAGAGTCGTGCCAACTAACCGTACCGATGTGAACTTTCGGCTCCCGGCGATGCGCGATCAGCAACAGTGACCGCCGTGTCCACTTATCACGTGCATGCGATAGATGCAACCACAATCTACGCGATCGTAGGCACCAGGCACTACCACTAGCGCGACGAACGACCACCACCTACATGACACAGGCGATCGGCTATAAAACCTTCACCGTAGATGCACACCGCGAAGAGGTCGTGCCGAAGGTGGCCCGGCGTTGAGGATCGTGCGAATGCGGCCTAAGCGGCGCGGGGGCTTGCGGAACGATGAAAAGAGATGTAGCCAGAGAAGAGGGGAAGAGACGCAGGGGGGCACCTTTTATAGACGTCGTTTGTAGGCCTCGATATATCGGACGCGTTGCCTCCGCTCGTTTCCTACGATTGAGATCATTTTGCATATCTATATACTTGCTAATGTTGAGAGTATCATGAGGATGTTATGAAGATGTCGCATGTGAAAGATTACTATATATATGAAGACTCTTAAAACTATAAGATATGATATATTTTTTTAGAAATCAATTTTTTGACCAATTTCAAGATATAGATATTTCTTAGAAATCTAGAAGTACCAGCAGTGGCTGAAATTAAATTTTAGAAAAACGCAAATAGCAATAAAAATCTTGTCTTTATATAATTTCAAACGTAAACTTATCGTAAACGTTTGATAATTAATATAATATTTAATTTCACTAATTTAATTCATACGCTACCTTGCTAATATAGTTAAGATTATCTTATTATAAAAATATTAATTAAATCAAATAATAAAATATTAATAATATTAATTATTATATCGATTTTTCATAATAAATACCTTTAAATTGCCGATTAAAAAAACAATTGTCTTGTCGTAAGTGCCATTTGGATCTATTAAAAGTTCCCTAATTTAAAGTCTTTACTTGATTACGAGGCCGACCGAGAGAATGGCGAGAAAAGGAGAAGAGAAGGAGCGAATTTCGCCGCAGGTACGAGTCGTTTCATCTCGTTTATTTGCTTTGGTCGGCGGTATTCCGGTAGCAGATCCCCTGAAAAAGGTAGCAACTAGGACATAAAGCCGGAACGTGAGAGAAAAAGAGGAACTCGGAAGGGGGTTGGTTAGCGTGGCCGATCGATCAGCATTGGCGGTTTTTGCACTATCCATATGTCATAGTCGGCCTGGTCGAGAACATGCCACGGCATAGAGAGCCCAGCTTGGGGCTCTCTTTCTCTCTCTTTGTTCATTCATGATATGTGACGGAAATTTCGGTGGGTGGCCGACTGTGACGGTGCCATAATCGCGCGTATCGCGTTGCGTCCTCCCTATATTCGTTCTACTATTCGACTTCTTCGGGGTCAGAGCACTTTCGCGATTCCTTCTCTGAAATTATTCATTCGCTGCATTGATTTATTAGCGGAAAATTGAGTTAAGCGCTTCTTGTTACGAAGAGAGAAAAATTTCTATAAATATTTCTGAACCTATTCTTGCAAACGAATAAAATTGATATCGATAACAATAGACTCGGACGCAAGTCGAGATGAATAAACGATAAATATCCCAATGATTTAAACATCGGCATGCGGACTTTTGCATTACGACAGCATCCGCATCGATTGTACTTGCGTAACGATCGACACGCATCCTCCACACACATATACAGAGATACACTCGATCTCTTTGTCGTCCCGATCTCGCGGCCGTACCCGACAATCACCGGCGACCCGCGAATCGCGGAGTTAATGTACGAAGGCAACGAGGTCATCGAGCGCGAGATCGAGGACCGGCGCGATCTCCAATTCGGCATCGGGACAATGGCTAGAGAGCGCGACACAGGGAGGAAACGATGACGACGAAGGAGGACGTCGAGATGAAGAGAGAAAGAGAGAGAGAGAGGGGGGGGACGAGACGTGGTACGTGGGTGCAGCGGTGCTAGAAAGTGTCCCAGACCGAGAGGAGAAAAAAGAGTCCGGGTCAGTTTGAATAATTTTGACCACACCTCTCGTCAAAGCGATACAAGAGCGTATGAATACATACATTTAAATGCGCCCGCCGCCCGTAGAAGTATTGTCTGGATTTTTTAAAGCGGGAGATCTCCGTCGCGTCGTCTCGCTCATCGCTCGGTCCCCGGGTGACCGATATTTCTCTCTAGCGAGGAAGCTTTCTCATCGCGCGAAAATCACCTGTCTGTCTCCCCAATTTTTTTTCTTCCCCCTCGAGTCGTCTTCTTTTCCGCGCGCTTCCGTTCCTCGGACGGCTTTACCTGTTTCCCGAAACATGTGCAAATTTATGCACCGCGGGGGAGGGAAGGAGCTGTCTCATCATCGAAACCGGGGAAACTCGACGCCTTCGAGTTTGCGCGCGAATTTTTCATTAAACCCCGAGAAACACGTCGGGAAAGAAATGGCGAAAGTGAGAAATCGCGATATATCGCACGTTGCGTTCTCTCCACGTAACAGGTGCATTCTTCTTAATTGTATCTTTTCTGTATCTTGAACGTTTCAAACGAGCGTAAAGAAAGAGAGAAGAAGAAGGAAAATAAAAAAAACGCGTAGAAAGAAGTCTATACAATAATAATAATAATAAAGCTAACAACTACGTACTGGATAAAGAATTCTCTATATCACAGACAATTTGTACAACGAAGAAATGCGTCATAAATTATTTTTAAATTTATTATTATTAATATATAATAATTATTATTAAAATTATTTTTTATTATTTTATTTAACACATTTTCGACCGACAAGATATTGACGTCTTCCACATGCAGAGTATTTTGAGTAGGTTGATATTCGAAACGAAGGCGACATCGACAAATTTTTATCCCTCAGTATGATTTTAAGGAATTATGAGGCCGTTCGTTCGTGTACCGTTAAGAACAGGCTTACGATTAGCCTTCTCTCGCAATTTGAATATAGATTCGCAGGAAGAAAGCGAGAGAAAGAGAGAAATCTAAAGGGGCCACACGATGCCTCAATATACGCGTCTCTCTCGATACTTATATAGGTATTCGCTAAGATCGATCGTGAAGATCATCGTGTGTATAGAATAGAATATCTCATCGAGGATGCTAAATGTGCGAGCCAATAATAATACTAATTATATTAAGTAAGACATTAGTAACTCGACAAATCTGTCGAACACTAATAATATTGTAAGTTATATCAAAGAATTAAAGATATATAAATGTTCAACTATAGATATCATATCATTCGTATAATTCAGCTAAATTCGAATGTGGCATTTTCACAATTCAAAGTTGTATTTGAGTATGGAAAATTGTGTAATGTCGCAGTAATTTAATAAATGCACGTTACATATTCAGATTAATTCGATTGACTGTTTAATCTAAAAAGTCAGGTAACTGTGAATTAAATATGTGATTTTAGATTTCATCTAATTTTCAATCACTAAATAATTATTTATAAATTTTATTCGATAAATATTTACTTTATTTAGATTTGATTTAAATTTTAATCACCCTACATAATTATTTTAATTTGTTTCGGATTTGAATAATTATTACAGAAAGTTGTTTCTGCGTGTAATGGTTTAAAATATTGAAATATCGAAAATTCTGACTCGCTCTTTACAGTCCGAACCGTAGCTGCGAGTCTGGCGATATATTAGCGCGATTTTCTTGTCTCGAACGGAAACGGTGCGAGCGTAGCGTTTCTGGTACCTTTTGTCTGCCTATGCATTCCGATTGGTGAATGTGAATCGGTGGCACGTACGCTCTGGGCGAGCTTAACATCGCGCGATAGATCGATTCGCGATGTCCAATGGAGGAGAAACTACGGTTACATGGAAAAATACGTGAATTCTCGCGTAGATCTCGCAGACGTATAAAATAAAGAGGTGGCGATAATATAACCGCTGACGCGACAATAAATAGAGATTAGCCTGTTCTTGATCTTGATACTTAAGAAAGGAAGAAAATTTGATTTTGGAGCATCAACAATGTTTGGGTTATTAAGAACATCTCATTAATCCTTTAACCTTTTATTCGATTAATCTTCCGCAAATATTTAAAATTGAGAAGAATACGTTCTAAGGAATATATATAATATTTAAATTCGTGGAGTTTTTTTAGATACAAAGATAGCAAGGGTCAACCAAATTTTCTTTAAGGAAAGATCGCCTTCTCTAAAGACGTCCTGTATAATGTATTAGACATCTGCGATAACATCTGGCGCATACATACAATTATTACGAATAGAAATGTCCTCCAAAAGACGAGCATTTGAAGTCTTCACCGACGGTGAAGATCACTCTTCTCGTAGATGTGTGACATAAACCTCACACATAATGTGGCGCGAGCTTGGCCGTTTCTGACGGCTCACGACCGTTCGTGCATTCCGATTGGTGGGTGTGAATCTACAGCGCGTATATGTGGCCATATAGCCATTAGCGCGTTAAAGTTCGTCCATCGCATCTCGCGGTGAAACTGATGGACGATAAGGAGAAAGAGGCAAATTTTTATGGCGTTTTCGAAAAAAATTAAATAAATCTACTGCTTAGCATAAAATATAGAAATGAAGAGAGATAATTAAAATATTATGTAATATTAAAATAATGTTGTGAAATTAAATTTAAAAATTACAAAGATACAAGGAATATATTAAAAAATATAAAGCTATGAAAAATATATAAATTTGCATAGGATAACAAAAGGCTATGTGCACCGGATGGAAACGAAAAGTGAGCGGTGTGCCCTTTTTCACGATGACAAAGAGATTTTCGTAACTGGCACGAGCACATCGCTAAGACGAATTTGTCGGACGTGTGTTGCGGATCGAGCGAAACGACATCAGTCCTATTTGCATGTGCGCGGGATCGTTCGATTCATCACGTCAATCGCGTCCGCGGAAAAAACGTCATTAGCATAAACGAACTCCTTCGCCATCGTACTTCGCGACACGCGTGTAAGACCGACTCTTTTCAACTTCGAACAACTCTTTTCAACGTCGCTTCAATTCCGCGTGTTTTCGTTCTTTATGACGTGGCATGTACGATGCGTTGAAAAAAGTTCACGAAAAAAAACATTTAAAGAAATAAAGATATGTATTTTTGCAGAAAATCTTCCGATTAGAGATCTTTATTATTTTTGAGACAGAGGTATAATGGAGCAATTATTATAGAAAGAAAATATAATAAATAATATCATGTTATATATGAGAAAAAAATTTTATTTAAAGTGAAACAATATAACTTTGTCTGTAGTTTTTCTTTGACAGCGAAAAATATTGTTATTTAAAACTTTTTCACGCCTTCGGAAATCATTTTTTATAACAGATTCTATTATTCCTTACATGACGCAAGCTATTGAATCTAAATCATTTCAACTACATAAATGAAAGACATACCGACGTTTTGAAATCTTTTTTTGAAAAGTACAAAGTAGATGAGAAAAGATTGAACTTTCGCGATTAAAAGTTATTTCGAATTTAAATTTCTATAGGCGTGCCGAGAGACAAATGCCAAGCTTGTCGACGTCGTGCGATTCCTCCGCGTGCATACCACGATATTTTCGGTGCGACTGTCATATCGACTTTATTGCCACCAAGAAAAGAGAGCAAGTCACTCCGAAACAACTGCACGAAATATTTGTAAATATTGCGCATCGAGAACCATAAGTATGCGAAAAAATGATGAAAAGAAATCCGCTTAAAATTTAAATGTCACTCTTATTCAACGGAGTCGAGCAGACACTTGAACAAGTTTATCGTTATTATAATTTTACTTATTTATTATATCAATCGTATAATTATCACTGTGATTGATAAAAAAAAACAAAAAATTAAAGAATCCATCGTAATTATTATTCTATGCCTAGGGTACTTATCTAAAGCAATAACGTACACTGTTAATTGAAGCGAAGCACGAAATAGAGCGGATCGGATTGCTTGATATAAAAATGTGATGTTGATGTAATATAGTATTCTGTGTAAAAAAATTCAAGAAAAATTTCCATTGAGAAAATGAAAAAGAAGTGGCATCATTTTCTCTAATTGAGTCGTCTTTTCATATTCAAAGTTCCGTGGACAACTAAAACTAGAGGAGGCCAGCAATAGCGATCCTCCTCTTCGGCGCTCGGTTTTGACGACGATATTTTCGGCGCGACTGTTATTTTGACTTTTACGGCCGCAGGCTCCAGGAGAACATTATCGGTGACATTTGTCCGCGCCGGACAAAACATGTTCCGGTCCGGTAGGATGACCCTAACGCCGCGCCTTTTGTCGAGCGAAAGGCACCCAGCCGACCCGGCGTGTCTTTGTCATTATATAACGCCATTGTGGCCGCACTTGCCCGGCGTGGAAGTCGACTATGCCTTTGCATATTATTAAAATGACGATGATTGTCATTTTTGTCCCCTCGCCCCCTCACCTTCCCTCCGCCCCCTTCCTCCTCGCCCACCCTCCGCTATCGGTGTGTGCCCGGTTACTTACACACATGTACAACCTTCTGGGTTCGTGGGCCCGTCCATCCGTCTGTCTTTCTCTCTCTTTCTCACTCCCACTCGTTTGCAAACGAGAGAGACAGGGAGGACTGAGGAATTCCTCCTTGTCCCGTTTACTCTCTCTCTTCGTCTTCTTTCCCTTGGTCTTGCTCATCTCGGCTTTTACTCCTACGTCCCTCTCGGCGTGTCACTCTCCCTCACTCAGCCTCTCACTCGCTCCTTCTTCTCTGCGTGTATGCGTTCTTTTTCTCCGTCCGTCTCAAAGGTTTCGCGCTGAGCTCTGTCGTGTCTTTCAGCGCGTGCAGAGAGGAAAACCCGCGTCTCTCTGTTCGCCGACTTGTATGTATGTACGTCGTATACGAGAGGCGACAATAATCGTAACTTTTGTTGGCGATGATGCACAAAACGATCGGCCGTTACAAACGAGCGAGGTGAAACGTCGCCCGCGAATCATGTTTCATTCAATTTCTCGAGCTTTCCTACTTTCGCGTGACATAACTACTATTTTCGAAGAGTTCGATAGAAGTACGTGTAAATATTTAGTTGAAAATTTAGTTGAAAATTTAATTAAAAATAAAATATGTGAGCTTAATTCGCGATTAATTTTTATGTCAACACAAAACGGAGCATTGTGTAAATAAAAAATACCATAAATTTAGCATATGCGAGATATGTATGTTGATGGACGGAAAGATTAAAAATTATTACGCGGAATTAAAAGAAACAATTCGATAATCATATACTGCTACATAAATATGTTGTTTCCACGTATACGCACACGAAGGAAGGAAAAAATTATTTTTCGAGAATGCTTTCGCGCGGAAAAAAGGCACAGTCGCAAGAACGACAATATACCTGTTAAGATAAAAGGAACACATTCGTCAAATGCAAATATGTCCTTAATAGGCGCCGGTTCGATGATTCGTCGCCGGTCGACGGAAATTCATTGATAGCGAGTTGGGACGCCGTGACGCAACTCCACGATTCTTTGGACGTGGACGTCTCCCATCGGTTCTTCGGTAAATTCGATACACCTGTGTGCCAATTGTTTTGACATGTGTCCCCATTGTACAGCCTTTCCAGACGCGGGACGCCGACACACATTCACGCGCGAGGACCCATTCGACCTCTCACGTCACAACTATGCGGGTCGTACAGTCCGAGATCGAAAAAAAAGGAACAGAAGAAAAAGAACGGAAGAAGAGAGAAGGAGAGACGGGTTCTGTCTCCCTCTCGCTTCTATCATCATTGAAGAAAAAAAAAAAAAAAAAGAATCGGAGTAGGGGGTCAAAAATAAGAGAACCGGTGACGGATGATTCAATTTTCTGATTAGATCGTATGTATAACGGTGTCGAGCTTCTCGACCTTGCTCTCGCGACGATTTGGCAATACTCTTTATCCGTGGTATCGTGATATGCGTCATAACCGTTTTGTACAGGTCGTATCCCATCCCGTATGTGAGAGAAGGCGGTCGCGAACTTTTTGGGCGCGACCGCGACGACGACGAGGCTCCGGGGACAGGATATAAGATATAAGTTGTACGGCGGAGAAAGTTATGGCTTTTCTATTGTCTCGCGCGGATGCTTCGACCTAGCCGATGGTCGGTGTTGTTGAATTAAGCGCCGCGACGAGGATGTGATCCTGTCTTATTCGAGCGAAGGAATGTAATGACGTTTCTCGTGGTCGTTAAAAAATTCTGCTCTCAATTATACCTTTGTTCGGAGAATAGTTAGGTTTATGACGGAAAGATTGCGGATAATTGTGTCCCGGAAAAGGACGTCGTGCGTGCAATTCTTTTTTGTACGAGTAAAAATTAAGAAATTTTATTAATTTAATGCATTTTCCTTTTCTCTCCCCCCAAAATTTTTAATAGGCGTAATAATTACGTTTATTTGTTGTATAAAAATATTTTTAATTATATCCGGATACCTTCAATTACTGCAGCTCAATTAAACGTAACAGTTCATCTTCCTTCTAAGCCTCTTATTATCGTCCAGATAAGAATTAAGAGACTCGAGAAATTAGTTTCTACCAGTATTTAGTACTTATTTGAGAATTTAAATTTTTACTTAATATTTAGCAACTAATTTTACTTAATTTACATGTGAAAACAAACAACTTGTCAATGATCTTTTTTACCCGTACTTCGGAGACTTCACCGAATATTTACTTTTCTTTCAAAATGGCCACTATATATTACGACGCAGGTCGTTCTCCAAATCGACTGACGTCCTCCTTTTTTTTTTGCTGCCACGACTGTACAGGTGGTCAGTTGCCCCGACGAGACCCGCATCGTATGGGACAGGTGAGGGCCAATGAGATAAATTCGATCTGACCCTCATGACCAGAGAGTACATTAAAAAAAACGCGTAATTATGCAAATCGCCGACGTATAAAAAGGCAGAAAGAAGATTGCAAACATGTCTTTGCAGTCGCGCGAAAACCGTTCTTTCATAAAATAATGCAGATTCTTTCGAATCAAAGAAGTTTTTCCGAGACAAAATGTTGCTTAAATCTAGATATTTAAAACTATGCATCGAACCAATAGAAATATCAAACATATCTCTCTTAATGAAGTGAAACAAACTTTAAATTAATCACGGAATATCACTCTGACTGTGAATTTTGCGCGACGCTTTATATTATATAATATCGCGACAGAAAATCGGACAGCAGCTAAAATAACATGTGCGTGAAGATGCGTGCAGGTCAGATAAAAGTACAGATAAGGAAAAGGCCCAAGACGACCGGGGCGCGGGTACACAATACGTCTATTAGACGCAAGAAGACTGGCAAACCTGAGGGGGAGAGAGGAAAGAGAGAACGGACTGGGCGGACGATCCTAATCTCTCTTCGGTCCGGGGCCACGGTCGAAAATTCAATTAAACTTTTGATATACGGGCGAGGCGCGCTCACCGGTTCGCCGAGCGCGGCTGTGTAAACGAAAATTTCGCAAGCTTCACGTACTTTCCTTAGCCGATTCGACCGCCCGGTGGGATCATCCGCAGACGCGCGTTGCCGGTCGACTCCTAAAACGATTAAGCCACGGCGAGTCGCTTACCGAGGGCATCACCGTGACCTAACGTTCATTCCGGTTCAGCTTTTCTGAATTTCAGTCCCTCAAGCGATATAGTCCGTAAAAGATAACTGAAAGAGAGCTCCGACGGAAATTTCTTTAGAAATTAGGAAACGAAAAAAAACAAAACATTTGATTAAAATATAATATATATAGGCAGAGATTGTAATAAAATAAAAATATAAAAATTAAAAATAATTAAAAATAAAAATTAAGAGTTACACGATATATTTCTCAGATTTCTCTTCTACTTTCATCGCACATTTCATAATAACTGTTTCCTCTGGTTTTATCGTTCTATCATAGTATTATTCATCTCTCAGTAGGATATATATTGTGATGGGCGAGCTTCTCGGACTAAGCAGGAAAGACTGGTGGAATTAGGAAAGATGCGATGTCACCGGGAAATTTATCTCGTGCGATTTGCCGGCTCTGGAGTCTCTTGCAATGTTCTGAACGCCCGGGGGCGCTTCCGCCGATTGTCTCCTCGTTTCTTTCGATTTTTTCCCCTCCTCTTTGTCGGGGAACGCGCGGGGAGAGCGTGATTTGTGTAGAGAGCATGGGGGATTTTTTTTTGTCCATCGTCGCTCATTCGGATCCGGGATTCGATTCTAAATTGAGATCGCGTGTTTAGGATGTGCGGGGAGGATTACGGGGAGGAAGAGGATTAGCGGGAGCGAAAGACTCGGTAAGGATATCGGATTGTTGATGATAATTAATTCAGATGTTGGCGCGATTCCTCCTGTCGCCGATCTATCTCTAATTATGGAACTGCTATTCGGTACCGCCGTTATAAGATTATGTTAATTCCGATCCGTGTCGGACTTATACAAGCACGATATCTTGAGGTTTTTTTTTCTACTCAATATCAATTACGATTGAAGGATAGACTATTTTACAGATGAGCAACCATCAATCAACTTTAAAATATTCTTCCTCGTATTTTTTGATTTATTCATTAATGTAAATATATGTTTCCATTTGCCCAAAATACAATAATTCTCTCTTTAAAATAATAATCGAATTTGTAGATCGAATTAGAGATTATAACGTGAGCTCTAAGAAATTGCGATGTTTTAGTAAATAATTTAGCACTCGGATTTTCTGGAAGCCTTTTAATCAATTTACCGAGTGACATAATTAGCTCTCTTTCTGTCTAAAAGTGAAAGAACATCGTATTTTTCTGAAAATACTTTTCTGAAAGTTTCTTCGTTTCTTCCGACGATTGCAGTTTCGGGAAGCCGAAAGAAGCGGGCGTTAGGACAGTGGCGTCTATTTTTACTCAATCCACGACGTAACTGTCCAGCTGCGGGCCTCCTCGCGGTCCAAACGTGCGAGAAATGCCACGAATTTACCGAGTCGCTTTTCAGCCGAGAAAAGGCAGGGTGTTCGCGGCGCTTCGTTCCGGGTCCTAAGAAAAAAAAAAAATAAAGAGAAATCGGACTGGCCGATCCGAGAAAGCGGCCATAATGAAATGCGTTCGTCATCCCTGGTTGGGGACTCTGTCACCTCGCGAAGCTCTTTCTCGGACGAATCGTCCATCATAGGCAAATATGACAAGCCGGGCAGCGCCCCCCACAAAGGGGACCGGTACCGTGAAAAATCTGGCAGAACTGACGCTGCAGATTCGGACCAATCTCTCGCAATCGATCGGGCCCGTGAGGTAACAGGCGAGAATCTCCACCCCGAGGGAAAGGAACCCGAGAAGAAAGGGCCCGAGAAGGAGAGGCCCTCTCTCCTTTAAACGTGCGATTTTCTTTTTCGGAGCGCAACACGCGGATGCAACTGGACGCATTCCGAATCGTTGCGTGCCGTTAAATCGTTTGCGATCTTTCCGCTTGGAATGAAATCTATCTATAACGTATAGACGTTTAAGAGTACATGTTACATGAAAGAAAATATATGCAACGCGCAGTAACTTTCTCTGATGGCGGTATATAATTATATAGCAATATATGTGAATTCGATTACACCACATAATACAAAAAATCTTACAGTTACCAAATAAGCTTTGAGATTATCTCTATTAAATGGTATGCGATCTGTGATGAAAGCAAGTTTTGAAATCACGTAAATGTAGACCGCAATGTCCGATCGGAGACGACGCTGCATATCTGAAATTGCCGACGAGAAAAGAGCTCTCTTGGCAGGGGGGAAGAGAGGGAGGAAGAGGGAGGAAGAAATTTTTTTTTTTTTTCGTCTTGCCGGCTATTTTTGTGTGCACAGTCTTGCGCTCAAGGAGTTACTGACCTCTGGCCAGTACGCGGTACAGCGAATCGCCTATTTTTAAACGCACGAAAAATGCATAGCCTCCCTTCCGAAAGAAGTCGAGGAAAATGGAGAGAAAAAAAGAAAGAGAGAGAAAGAGCATGGGGGAAGAAGGAGAAGAGAAGAGAGAGAAGTTGTTTTGTCCGTCGTCGATATTCTTGACAATATTTATTTCGGAGAGAAGTGTCCCGGTCAAGAAAGCTTTCTGCTTTCCTCAAGTGTGTTTTACGAATATCGTAAAATCCCTTCTTCAAGGAGGTGTCCGATATCCATCCTAACGACTGAAGCTTCGTCTAACGTTTGTGACAAAACAAGAACGAGGAAAAAATACGAGTAACAGACGCGCGCTCGAGAAGCGAATAATCATAAAGTCGTACGCTCAAAGATTTTAGGTTTTTTCAAATTTTCTCATGAAAATTAAGACCCCATCTTTTCTTTTATTACGAACGTATCTGTTTTCTTAATATAGCGCATTGACATAGAATATCTTACGTGGCGTAGCACATAACTTCTGGATAAAAGAAAAAGACTTATACACATTAAGAAATAAATAAATATACAATCGCTTAATTTACGTCATGCGTGAACGAGAGCGATTTAATGGCGTAGTCGTTCGGCAAAGTCAGAAGTCGGCAAGCGCTTTGAAAAGATCTCCGGAAACGCCCGGGCGAGACTGACTGACCGATTTACCTGTTCGGGTGCATCTAGAGGGATTCCGGTGGCTCGCCAATTTAAAAGTAATTTTCTCGAATCCTTTTAAAAAAAGGAGGCCAGCCAAATCACGTCTTCCCACGGTTGGTCAGCTGGCCTGCGTCCAGAAGCGCGGCGATCTTCGCTCTATCCGCCCTTCCCTCGCTTCGTTCTCTCTTCTACTTTCCTCTATTCTCTCTTTTTTATGAATTTCGATTTTTCTACCTGGGATCTATACCCGAGTCATCCGAGATTCAGGATAGTACGCGAGATCTTTTACAGTTACGCGCGAGAAGATTCCCGCGCGGGATACGAAATGAGAACTTATTGTCTTAGCGTACAATTTTTCCAGAACTTATTTTCGACGCGTTATTTATATATTTTTACCAATTAAATTAGATATGTGAGAGATTGTCGAATATATAAAATTTGATCTATAAAAATATATTGCTGCCTAAAATACGAAATAATTTTTCTAAAAAAAAATTAATTATGTTTTGAATTACATAAGCGTATCTCAATTGCATACTACTAAATTAATTATATTATTATATAAAAATTATTATACAAAATTTTATTATATACATATATAAATTATAGATGTAAAATAAATGCATGATAAAAATGCCTTAAAATTTACGAGATATGTCTTTTTTTGCAGCGATAGCACATTTATAATTGCACATGATACGATATAATTCGATTGTAAAATAAGAAATAGCTCTCGAGAGATTTTGACGAAACGTATCACATGAAACTTCATGCAAATCATGCAAATCGCGCGATATAACATAGTCTTACAGGAGCACCCGACTGACAATGAGTTATAAAGAAAGAAAAAAAAAGGTAAGACGGGGGGAGAGAGAGAGAGGTCACCCACAGCTGTGCGGAGTCAATTTTTCGAAAATTGACGCGGCTCGTCACCGGAGACGCTAATGCGAGATCGAGAGCGATCGAGCCGCCAAGGTAACGAGAAGAATGGATGCTCGATCGTATAATCGATCTCGATGAATGGCCGAAATTCGATCAAAGGGGGCGATCAGCCATGTTGGACGGTGAAGAAGGACAGGGTTCTTATTCGGGAAAATTTTCAAGAACACACGTGGTTCGCGTCGCCCCCGGCGCCCCCTTTTCCCACCCCTCTTTTCCTGCTCGTTTTTTTTTCTCGGATTGCTTTTTATATACCTCCTCTCTTTTTTTCGGGGCCCTAGGATTTTTTTCTTACCCCTTGGCCGGCCATCTGCCGTTACGGAAGGGGCGGCTAAGATGCAGGATCTGCGAGGTGGGGTTAGGCCAGAGAAGAGGAAGAAGGATGCGCGTACAGTGAGACGGCAGACGAGAGATGATCTATCCAACGTGAAACGGAGGATGCACCTGGGAGAGAAAAAGACGGATGGAGAACAGAGAGGAGATCGAGGGAGCCCATCATCCGGGGGTAATGGCTTAAGGCTCAGTTTAAGATCTCAGCTAGTAGCTTTATGTCTGTGGGACGAGATTCACATCCACGAGAATCGATTCGATGATGCTGATGCGGCTTGTGGCTAAAAAATCGTCCAAAAAGAATGGGATAGCCAATGCGCATATAAATCGTATGCTCAATTAAAAACAAAAAATGGTGTTGTTCATAACCCGATTCAAATGTAATTACAAAAATTAATATAAATAAAGGGGAACTTTTATGATTAGTAAAATTTTTAAATGTCTAATTTTATCAGAAACAATAATCAGATCATAATTATCACATGGATGTTTTATGAAAAATTCTAATTGAATAAACATGTTTTTATACATTGATACACATTAATAAAAAAAAATTATTATAGTAAAATGTATCAAGCGGAAATATATGTATATATTAATAAATCATTATTTTTGTTTATATTTGATTGCTTAAGTGTAATCATCGATTGGTTCTCCTTCAAAACCAATAATACCTTTGCGATATTTATATCCGATCTAACCGGCAATTCGGATTTCACGCGAAGCACCTTTTCTCTTATGACGGTGCCGTTATCCCGAAATAGAGACCTTTTTTAAGTCAGCGCCGCGCCAACTGCGGTTCGTTCTCACGAACGGGAGGCGCGACCGTGCACTTTCCCGAAATTTTTCAGGAGCCAGCTCGCCCATCTCGGAGAGACCGATATCACCGCCGTTGTATGCATGTGGACTCGGACTAACAACCTAGCAGTATTTCAGTTTTTTTACCCGCCACTCGGAGAAAATGGTTTTTTTTACATCTTCCGCCGTCGAGAGAAATCTGTGCCATTCCGGGGGTACCGTAAGGGTCGTCCCCCCTTTCCTCTACCCGGTATTTCCCCCCTCCCTCCCTGGTGTTTTTCTCTCCGTCCACAAGGTGTTTCCGTTCTGATGCAGTTCCGACAGCGCCCTGGACCTCCCTCCTCCCCTTTCCCTCGTCGTCTTCGACGGGCCCCTAGGAGAAGAGAAAAAAAGCACCCCGGGCACCCTCGGTGGTGGGCTCCCACCACCCCACGGTTTGCGTCGCGCGCACACATCGTGTATTGCGATGCACCTAGAGCCTAGTATATAGACGGTACGTTACCCCCGGAGAGAGGAGCGCGCAGGATGTTTTTTTCCGGTGCCACCGTGAGCCGCGCTGGGCCGTGCGAAAGCGAGAGCGGTGAGAATTTTTTTATGCAAAAATGGACATGGGAAAAAACGGGAGTGTTTGTCCGTGGACCGGTCGGATATCGGCGCCGGGTGCACCGATAAAGTGCACCGGAAAAGCTATCGGTAGAAATGTTTTAATTAGCGTGAATGAAAAGTTGTGTTTGATCCGTTATGAGTACGTCACGTAAAATTGTACTAATTGTAAGCTCTGTTGTTGAACTCGACAAAATAAAAAATTATGTATAGATTAAAAAAAATCCTTTAGATATTTCGCAAAACACGCATAACGATGAGAATGATTATGATTTATATATACATATAAATTTCATTGTGCTTTATATTTTATGAATATATATGAGTATGTGATTTGTCAATTATAATCTCTTTGTGCGTAGAAGGCTATGAATGACGGAAATTGATTATTACTGTCTCGTGATAATATATAAATAAATAAATAAAAACATTTTGTAAATGACATTTCACGAAATTGTCTTCGACCGGAAACGATTAATTAACTTTCTAGATTAAAATTCTTTCACTTATTCGTTATATCAGATACAAATATCGTTCTTTGTGTATAAATAATTGCGTAAAACACGAGACGAATCTGACTAATAAATCGAAAATAAAACGTGAAATGGCTTAGATTAAATAGAATTCTGATTCGTTTTATCAGACCACATTGATAGACAGCAATTGCATGGATCTTATTAATTCCGAAGAAACTAGACTGGGTTCAACTTCCAGAATGTAGCTTGACCCACTTCACCGTCTGTGATGTTGAAAATTAGATTACACTGCAAGTTAAATTAAAATTTGGAGATCTGTTCAGCGATTTTGTAGATAATTATAAATGATCTTGCAAATGATAATAACGCGAAAATTCAACGACTGAACAGGTAATACCAATTGATTGGTAAATCAAAATTTACATATTAAATCTATATCGAAAATAGATTTATCGACAAGCATCTCACAAGTATATTCTTTCGTCTAATCATTTTTGCAATTAATTTTTATCCTAAGATTTTAACATCTCACATTATACATATATGTAAAATTTGTTAAAAATTTATTATTTATTAAAGTATAATTTTAAGAATTAAATAAATAAATAGTTACCTATATATTTCAATAATTGAATAATTCAATTTTTATACTAATTCTTAATAATTTTATTTAACATTATTATTATTTTTTTATGTATATATCCGTTTAGCTATATATTTGTTCCGACATCTTTTGGCTCGGAATAATAAATAGGTTGTTCTTTTCGTGATCTTTCTTTCCCTCTCGGTCTCTTCCTCTGTTTCCAGTTGCCCTGATTTAGTGCACCGTTAAATCATCGATGGCGACCGCTACGTCCTCAGGCGCGGAAAAGTGTCCCGTGAGATCTGCGGAATGCGAAATTCCGCGCGACGTTAATCATTCGAGGATCGGATGGGCACCATCGATGTGTACACATCCAATACATATAGATTCGAAAGTTTCTCGCCAAACGGACTCTTTGCCAGAGAAAATGAAAAAAAAAAAAAAAAAAAAAAACTCCAGAAAATATTGCACGATTTTCTCACACGGCTTTTCGACCTAAGACCTTGGATAAATTGATATAATATGAATTCTCTCTCGCATATACCGAATGCGAAAATGCCCTCAATTTACTACATTTCTTAATTTCGTCGCTTTCAAGAGATAATCAATGTATGCATATTTTCGTAATTATATCGTCAATTAAAATAGTCAAGTAAAATAAAATAAATTTTGTGATAAAGCAATGAGTTGAATTTATATCTGTATATTATTCGAAACACTTCCATCGCCGTTCTAACAATGTTAATGTATTCTCAAAAATATCAACGTTAAAAAAAATTATAATTATATATAATATATAAGATGTATCAAGACTTTCAGTGGTCGCCTGGTTCGATGACCTCCGAAACTCGCGCGAGTTTCCGCTGCACTGGGCGGCGCCGTTGATGATTGTCAAAAATTTGCTTGGCGGCTAGTCCGGGGATATCCGGTTACGAGAGGGCCCTTCCAGAAATATCTCGCGGACGGGAGAAAAACGATAAGGCGATGCGTGAAGAGCGCAGGGTGGTCGATTTCCCGTACGTGCGTGCGTGCGTGCCGATGGGGACTTTCCGGGAAAAATGGGCCGAGCGCGCGCGCATGATCGGGGCCAACCCTTGCGAAGGTCCAAAACTTCTAAACACCCTTGGCAAGGGGTCCGTCCTCCGGTTATATTTGGTAACTGTCTTTTCTCGAGCACACACATGCCGCAGTGGCGTAGCCACGAATGGATGGACTACGTGGTCATTTGTCTCTTTTTGAAAGAGGTCTTGGTTGTCGAGAGAACAAAGAAGATGCGTTTAAATCTTGGATAGACTTTGCATTTAAAAAAAATAAATCTCGTTGCCTTTGATTGTATTTTTTCTCTCCTTAAAGTATATTTTGAAAAATTCTTAAGACTATCTTTCAAGTATTCCATTAAAAGTTTTATCAATTTAAATTTTCTACTATTTAAGTTCTTGCAAATCTTTATTAGAAAATTGTGCATTTAAGATTTAATAATTTAATTATGCATTGCGTATAATTGATCTGATAATATATACATTGGAGAAGTGAAATTTACTGATTGATGTTTTTCTGTTATAAATTACACAATGAAATAAATGTTATATAAAGATAAAAAATATATTCTAAAAAAAGGAGACATGAAATCCTTTTAAATAATATAAAGCGCATACTTTGTATAAAGTATGACAATTCTATACTGATGCAATCATTCTTTAAATTATGTTAAAATTGTGACCATAAATAATTTTTTTCTGAACTTGTCACGAATTTTAAAAACTATCGCTATAGGGCGAATGACCTATTGACCATTTTCGGTCACCGATACAATTACCAGCGCCGGCGCACAGTCGCTTTAGGGACTGTTTTGCTTTTATCTCCGGACCTTCTTGTCCCTCTCTCGCGGTGGCATCAAGGGAGGTCGGGAACGAGCCGCGGGAGCAGGGGGCGATAAACTCTCACGAAAAGCTGGACGTGGGCAACGGGAGCGCGGCCGAAACCATCGAACCTCCTCCTCGTCACCGTCTTAGTAGTCGTCGTAGTCGTAGTCGTAGTCGTCGTCGTCGTCGTCGTCGTCGTCGTCGTCGTCGTCGTCGTCGTCGTGGTCGTCGGTGCGAGGCACATGTGCACGTCGCCGAGTCGCCAGACAGATCTTTTTTGTTCCGAAGTAAAAATAATCTTTAAAACCCCGAACAGGATGCGTTGTTAGGGCAGGGATCATGGGTAGAGAAGCTAGGAAGGGGGAGAGGGACCATCGCGCGGGCATCGTCACCAAGATGGTCCACGCAGCCACGGTTTTTTCACCCTTTGGACGGCTCGTCTCCTTGTAACGGGTGTCCGAAATTAACGGAGGTTCCCTCTCTCTCGTTCTCGTTTGCGCTCCGTTAGTTTCAGAATATGCGTTTGACCGCATCTGTCGGAAATGTAGCTTGGGTTGATGATCGTCGCAGAGTCGGGAGAGAGCGATAGAGCTCCCGGAGCAAAAGAGACGGATGAAAAATTATTAAATACAGAAATGTTTATCATACATGATTGAAAATCGAAAGCAGAGCGGTATTTGTTGTACGCGGCAAAGAATTAGCTGAGAAGCCGGGTGACATCTCGCAACTGTGACCCATTGTGCTATCGCAGATCGCCCGGTGGTCGTATCGGCGACACACTTCGCCGGGCGCGTGACAAGTACCTACATTATCGCGGGCTGTTGGTATTGTTTGACTTAACTACGAACGAACGCATCAATGTGCGGGGAACATATATATATCTTTGCATGGCAAACGCCGATTCGTAGTAGTTGTGACATCGAAAAAAATGTAAAATATATAGAAATTGCCTAGAAAAGAGACGAATTAAAAAATCGGAGAAAAATTTATTCTATAAAAACAGAATTCTCGCAATTTCCTTGAAATCGGAAATTAATTTTGAAATCCATAAATAGGGGAAATGAAATAATTGAAAGTCAAGTGCGGTAATAAAGGATGAGTTTATTCGTTTTTTTTCAATGCGATTTCTTAATTGCTCAAAGTCGTATGTTTCAGTCTCTTATTTGGACCATCAGTTGCTTAAAGAACTGTTATTAATATTATTTAATATGTAAATATCTAAGCTAATATCATCTCTTGTCGTAGTATGTAATTGTCTATTCGATAAAAAATATCGCATAATCTCGTGAAATATTCTTGCTTGTGAATGTTCATATCGAAATTCTCATTAAGAACTCAATCAAACGTCTAAACACACACGAACGGGAAAAAAAATTGAAAATTTTAGGAACCATTATCGAAAATTATGGATTCGTCCTCTCCCGGAAGTAGACCTTCCGTCAATCTCTCCTCTCTTCACCTATTTCCTCGCAGGTCACGAAAGAAGCCACTCGCGCTCTGTCTTGCACGAGGGAGAAGAATCGCAGAAACACGCACGAGAGCCGGGACACACGGAGAGCGCGGAAAAAATTCTATGAACTTGCGGTCGTCCGGAATACAGTGGCCCCGCGGTAATGAATGTGGGAGTTTCACACGGGTCAACGGATCGCTGCCTTTTCTAGGGATACGCGCAAGGTGCACTCTCTTGCGGTGCATTCTCTCTCTCTCTCTCCTCTCTCCTTTCCTCCGTCCCTCTACCAAGACGAGTCAAAGCGTATCCTAGCGTGTGTACCCATAATAAACCGCTTGATAACTTATGCATTCCGAACGGACGAGATATTATCTATCTAGCGCTGCCATAAATAAGATATATACACAAACTGGATGCGCCGCGTGTGTATATAAATTCGCCAAACAAGCGTCGGATAAATGGTCCTCCCGACGATGATGTCCGCGAAAGGCGTTCGCGAAACTGCGCGTCGGAAACTTTCTTCGTTCGCGCGATCTGGATTCGTTCATTCAACCAGATGCACCGAGAGAGGAGACGTTCTCTGCCGCTTGCATGGTGCACCGAGTAAATCGGTACGTATAATAGTGCATATGCGGAGGTACCTCATTGTAGTCTTGAAAATACATCCATGCCACGAATAATTTAATCCGAGAAAATTATCCATCTATCGAATGATTTTTGGGGACGATTCGTTGCGAGATATACGTCGAATCGAAAGCTACGCACCTGTGGGTTTTGTCGAAGGACTGAGATTTTTACGCGCGAAAGCCGTGTAAAGGAAATGCATATTAACCTTCGACTGCAAAATACCACGAGTTTAAATTCGCGACGTAGACACTCGCGTGCCGAGCACCCATTGCCCTTTACTCGTGAAAACACTCGCTACTTTCCGCGCCACGTACGTTCGATAATCGTGGTAATCGTATCCCATTCTCCCGAGATTAATATCGATTAGACGCGCAATCGTGATGCCGCATTTGTCATGTCGTTCGACAAACGGAAAGCCGCCCCAAAAATTTGGCGCCATGTTTTTAAATCCAAAGGAGTCTCTGACCTCTTTCCGCTTAAAAAAGATTCTCAATTATACTTGTCGATGAATAACTAAGGTGGGTTTCAGTTTCGACATTAAATGTAAGGTTCACAAAGTTAATCGAAAAGTAGATTAAACGTTCGTGCTCTCTGGAACCTTTCTCGTCCTTTCCCAGATTGGCCGGTCGAGATACGCCGGACAGGTCCACGAAACACTGTCCAGGAGCCTCAAAACACTCTGGGCTCGCAGCAGATAATTTTTTAGGGTTGTTAAAAGTCACTTCAGAGAACGCCTCCCCGTGGAACGAGCCGAGGACAGGCCGCGTCTGGGGGCCTGGGAAGCATTTTCGGCGCCCATCTCTTTCCTTTCTCCTAGCCCGTACTTCGGTACTCGACTCGAGGAAAGTAGGAAGAAGACCTAACCGCCTGCGTCTGCTAGAAAATTAAAGGGCGCACCATATCGCGCGGTCCGTCACTGCAGACGGAAGAGATGAGAAAGCGAGACGAGACGTCGTGCATATATATCTGTATGCACGTAATACGTAAGATATATACGGATGCGTAAGGAATGAGCTGTACACGTTTCCTTTGAAACTTTGAACTTCCTATCGCGACCACCGCGTCTCTTTGTAGACGGATGAACGTCTCCCGGATCCAGGATAATACGAGGCGTTCCTCGCCACGTCTCTTTCCATTCTACCTCGTCTTCTCTCTTTCCCTCTTTCTTCTCTCTGCCATCTCTCTCTCTCTCTCTCTCTTTCTCCCTATTTCTGCTCTGTGTCTTATCCCGCTAGCCTAGTCGGAGGATCGAGATCCTCCGGCGAATAATCCCGGAACGTGGAAAGATCCGCGATATCGATCCCACAAGTAGAATGAGGGGTTTTAGTCGCGGAATAATTAATGTGAGAGAACAGGTACTCCTGTGTACTCCTCCGCTTTCTCTGTGATTCGACGCTACGTGTTTACGGCGAGTTCGAGCGACGACGTTCGTGCATCGTGCTGCGTTCCTACGATCAGTCCCTGAATCTGTCTGTATTTAGCGTCATTTTTTTCCTTCTAGGATACACGATAATGAGGTGATCATGATGCAAGAGTTAAACCGATTTCGAGAAATTAATTGCAAACAAACTGCGTGGAAAGCTTGAATCTATCACAATATTGTACTTTACATTCATATTTGAATTCTCCAGATATTTCCCAACTTACAATCTCTTAGCGAAAAGTATATCATATTTTAATAAAAATTTAATTATCCTGATAAGTTTAACAGTATCAGAAATATATTTTATCATATAATATATATTATTATAATTTATATTAAAATTTTCTGATCAAAGAAGAGTCTAGAATATATTGTGTATGGCTTCTATCTGGGTTTATCTATCCTGGATAAGTAATAGGATGCAATCAGTTTAACAATTTCCGAAAAGTACTTAGTAAAAGTACTTTGTACTAGTAAAAGTAATTTGTCACGCGCGACGAAATTCTGCTACAGAAACTCATCGCCGGGTATAACGAGTGCGGCAACGATCAGCAACGAAAACTTGGCATCTCGCCAAACAACATTAATACGTTCGGAAATTACCGCGGTAACTTAAACGCTCGGTCAGCATTAACCGCGTCGACACCATGAAGGTTACGCGCTTTGTCTTACATTTTTTAAAATAAACTTTTACCGTTTGTATTCGCGAGTCCACCAATCAGAGATTGATAAAAAAAAGTATAAAGCGATATATATGTGCTAAACACTATACATCTTTATAAAAATTAAACAAAAAAAAGAGAAATTAGAGATTTAACGTTGAAAAAAAATTAAGTGACCGTCAAATAAGAGTATAAGTAGATTATCAAATAGTAGATTATCAAATTTACTTTCCGATTAAAAACAAGAAATAAATTCGAAATTTGGTGAAAATATCAGTTTAAGTATTTTCTAATTTTTTTTTTCGGAGATTCCATATGTAGAAGACGAGTTTTTGCGCACCGGATACAGAACCGTTGGTTCCCCGCGCTCGTTAGAAAAATCGTATCCGCCGCGTTCGCGCCACGACGCGAAGAAAGGGTTGCGTTTTGGAAAAAAGCGCGTCTTTCCCCTACCATTCACCGTGCCGGAGATAACCGCGCGAGAGAAGGCGCCAGTCTCTCTCCTTCTCTTCGCGGTTATCTCACGAGCGACAAGGACGGCCGATGCTGAGTGTCTCGGTGAAGGGTGAGAGGAGGTGGAAGGGAGAGGAACGGATCTGGCAGCCAGACGGTAGACGAGAAGAGACGAACGTGCGGGCGTGTTTGCGCGGCGAGATCTGTACGTATAAGCGCGAGTATAGCGAGAGATAGCGAGTGGAAGGGAAAGAGAACGAGAGTGTGAGCGGAAGGGGGAGAGAGAAAACGGAGGGGTATAGCGAGAGAGAGAGAAGCGCGAGATGAAGGGAGAGAAAGAGCGAGAAAGAGAGGGAGAGTGTTACCCCCACCACGGGGGGAGGGGGTGAAAACTACCCCGAGAGCGCGTGGGGTGTCCGGCCTCGGCGCCGAGGCAAACCGAGCGCGTCCGAAGCGAGCGCAGTGCCCGACACACACCAAGTCCCGCACGGCACACGACTAGAGGCGCGCACAGTCCGGCACAGTCCACTCGGCGATACGACCCATGCTGGACCGTCGTCGCTCTGGTCCACGCCGGCATCAGGCATCCAGCACCCGCGCTGTCACCAGGTCGCACCATCAGGCGACGTCAGACCCGCCGTACGAGAACGCGATGCTGTTGTTGCACGTCGACGTCACGTCATCACCGCGATCGCGCGTACTTCAGGGACCGCGGGTGCACCATCACGCCGGCAATTAAAAATAGAAAAACAAGACGAAGATAGAGGATCGAAAGGAAAAGAGAGAGGCACGTCGAAGGATCCGAGGACGAATGACGACCTTTTGAAATTTCTCCGGTTCATCGAACTCGCGCGAAATACATCGCGCCTGCGGGACACTCGCGGTGCGACGCTTTTGGACTTGTTTATATTTACCTTTTTTTTTTCCTTCCCGGTCTCTCGCTACCGAGTACTCGGCAAGGCTGAAACGTGACAGTGGTGAGCGAGCGTTAAACGAGGAACAATGGCAATTCCGACGACGTGATTCTCATCCGCGGGGAATCGAGTGACTGTGAACACCGTTCGCGGTGAGCGCGAGAGTTTTCTCGGCCTCGGCGCCGCGTGTAAAATTTCGGCAGACAGAGAAGTGCGTCTCAGACAACGAGACAGAGCTGCTGTCAGTCGCGAAGGTGTCACACCACTTGGTCCACTTCGGGTCCCGCACCTGTGCGCGGATCAGCCTCGGTCGTAGTTTATAGTCCGCGGTTAGTCTCGCTCTGCCTGTCATATGTCGCGCGTTGTACTTGTCGCGTTGGTGGACGCGGTGCAGTCGCGGAGAGGCGCGACCGACGAGGAATATGAGGACCGACATTAGTTGACGAATAAGTGTCCAGGTGACAAGTGTCGGATAAACGGTATTTGGAGAAGAGAACACGCGCGGTCGTGTTCTCGGAGAAGAGAAAGGGACACGGTGGTGTTTCTCGGCATATCCCGGGTAAAAATCGGATGGACTTCTTCGCGATAGACGAGAACGCGCGGCGGAGGTGAGAGGGAGGAGGGCGGAAGCGTGACGACGGCTGCCAAAATCGGAGGTCCTTTGTCCTTTGGCTGTTCCGTCACCGACGCGCGCTCGTCGCTTCCTCCTTCCTCATCTCGTCCCCGCGGATGTGATCCAGGAAGACAACTGGCTTCCCGGCGTCAACAATAACAGCAACAACAACCCCTTTCCGTCCCCGGAGCCCAGGCTCTCGTTGCTCTTTCGAGAAACAGTGCTACGCGACGAGAGTCGAAAATCGCAAACGCCACCATGAGGATCAAAATGCCCGCGGTCAGGATCGCGCAAGGTGAGTGACGAAAAAAGAGAAAAAAAATCGCATTCCCACGGAATACTCGGCCGTCGGGGTCGACACGACCGTCTGATCGCGTTCGCAGGTGTTTACATACCGCGATGTATACACATAATTTTACAAAGACCTCGACAACACGATCCGAAATCATCATCGGTCACTAGCTTTGTATTTAAGAAACGGACGATCAAGTGTATTCGTTTTATATATAACGAGTATGAGTCGCTCGATTAAAGGATAAAAGGGATTAAAATTCGCAAAGATGATTTACCGTGTTTATGAACGCGTTTATCGAATCGCGTGGTTAAACGAAGCTCTACGTACAAAGTTATTTAAAATCGTGTGAAGCATCGCCTACTTTACGAAATTTTTCTCACCTTTAGGCCGTAGTCGCGCTGCTTTTTACCACCTATAATGGTATGATTAGATTAGATTTGATAATGTATTCCCGTTATATCTCCTCTCTCTTTCGGTGCGATCGGTCTCGAAGCCCAAATAACTCGCCCGAATGTTTACGATAATTACAATTTAATTGTATTGTCGATAATGTCTGTAAGAAGAATGAATGGTTTCAGCAACGTTAGTTAACTTACGAATAATTGTTTGCCTCTGTCTATAATCGAAATTAGAAGGAGAATTGGATCAGGAGAATCAGGAGAATTGGAATTAATTGAGTCACTCGTAATTGTAATATCTGTTTGAAAAATAATGTAATAAAAAACAAATTCTAATTGCTAAATATGCAAAGTACGAATATTCGTCTCGCCTTAAATATACGTGTCTTCGAGAAAAATCGTATTTATTTCTAAATATTGATATGTTCCTTCTGTTTTACAAGATTTTTGCTGTGTACACATCAATCAAATATTTATATTTATTATATTAGACAATAATGGTTAAAAGAGAAAGATATCTTTTAGCTGAAATCACCCGATATATTTTATATATTTCATTCTGACATTCTCTCTCTCTCGGCACTTTACATATCAATATTATAAAAAACAACATTGATTAATGGAAACATAATTATTCGCAGATCCAATCGATTTGTCGTCGTAGCTAGATTTCAAATTTTCCTCGAGAGCAGATCAAAAGCAATCTCTCTCTCTCTCTTTCTATTTCTCTCTCTCGGTTGTTAACCGCCGTCGACAAATCCGTGCCATTTGTAACGAGAAACTCTCGGCGCTCATCGGCGGCCCGCAAATCCTTCCACGGCGATCCGTGATCGGATCGTCGTAAATCGTTTTCAATCGAGTCACGCGAGTCCGGTACGCTCTACTTCGATCCTAATCATTTTATATATCCATTCCGATTCCATTGACGTTGTGCGTCATCTACGTTGTGCAAGGAACAAAACGAGAAAAAAAAGAGCGAATTTTTCCGAATCAATCTTACTTGCAATTAATCTCCCCCGACAAGGGACGCTTTCCGGATAAAATAATCGAATGCGGTAGTCATAATGCAAGTTTCCCGCATCGAGTCGGTATTCCGGTCACGATCCGGTAATTAACTCGGCAAACTCGCGTCACGATGAAGAGGGCAACCTGTCGATGAGGTAAACGCGCGGGTCGCGCCTCGTGGCTTGGCGCAACGAAAAAAAAAGTGAAAAGGATCGGCGGTCGCGTGGCTGACGACGGAGGGAAGGTAAAAAAGCTACGAAAGACGCGAGAAAGTTAAGCGGAGAGAGAAAGAAAGAAAAAAGGATGAAATGAACACGGGGGATACGGAGAGAAAGAGAAAGTGTGTGAGTGAGTGAATGAACTAGGGGGAGTGAAGGAGAGGACGAAAGAGGGAAAAGAGGGATGGAAGGCCAACGTCTTCGGGTAACTCGTCGTCGGCTGAATTTTTAATTAGTCCGCGACAGTCCCCACCAAGCGAAGAGAGTGGAGGCGGCGAAGGAGAAGGAGGCAAAAGAGAGAGAGAGAGAGAGAGAGAGAGAGAGAGGGGTGAGCTAGGAAGGGCGGCATTGTCATGCGCGCGTTTTTCAGAGACTTTTCCACCCCCGCGACTGCTACCCCCCGTCGTGAACCACCCGCCCCCGCGAGGCACCCCCTCGCCCCCACGGAGCGGCGGCGGCGGCGGCGGTGGCGGCTCCGTTTTCTTAATTACAACTGCGATATTCTTTAGTTCGCGCGATGACGCCGCCGCGAAAAGATACCGGAATATTTCTCGGCCACCGGATTATCCCCTCGCGCCTCCCCTCGATTATTTTTCTACCTCGATTTAACTTGACTTTCGTCACGGGGATAACTAGAGAGATCGTAAGCATGGGCAATGTCGATCCGCGCCGGGTCATGGCTTGTTGTAAGACGAGGAGGACCGATAATAGCAATCGATCGGTCGTGATTAGGAAGAAGAAGACGATAACATCGTTGATTCGCGAGTTTGCGTATCTACCACCTTGAGACGAAATCAATCAGAGAGACAGTGTCAGTGTCGGGAGATGTGTATGTGTGGTCCCCTTAAACACACAATCAATAATCAACGACGCATCTCTGAAAATAATTCCGATCCCTCTCTCTTGTGGAAGCGACCTCTCCAAGAGACAATATCGAGAAAAGAGCTTTCCTTCCGCATTAACTAAGAAAGTCGGTATTTATCACTAACAACTAATTAATTAATGACTGATAAGATGACGGCGTCATGCGACGATGACTTTGTTTCACCGAATAACATCCATCGCTTGACAATCAACGATGGCATCGTATGCGTCAAGGTGAGTTTTCGTTGTTAAATCGACGTTAAGTGACTTTTTTTTAAACGATGATCGGAATAGACCTGCGGCGACGGGAATAGATCGGGAGTAGCGATAAAAAAATTTTCGAAATGGTAAGAATTCGACGCGGCCGTCACCTCAAGGCTCTCGAGGCTTTAAATTTGTGTTTGCAAACTCGGGATTATCCTCGAAGCGACATCGAGTGTACATCGCTTGCTTACACCTCGATTACCTGCCCCTATCCCGCGTGTTTCCCTTCTACAAACGTATCCTATAGACACGCGACGATAAATAGATCGCGCATTTACTTGTCAAATATATCCTATCGCACGAGCGCATGCTAATCCGTAACGACTATGCAAAACGGACGAGTGTTTACGAGTTATCTGGTCATCCGAATATGTATTCTCGCAGAGTCGACGTCGACCGTCGCGAGAAATGTCGCCGATTTTTTCTCAAAGTGGAACTATTACGGAAATCATTGATAGAGCACAATAATTTGTGCAAAGCCTGATATCTAAATAAATCATTTATACATCATAAAAAATTAATTTTTTGCTTGTGCTATAATTAAACATTATAGAAAGATTCTTTTTTTTTTTCAATATTCTCAAATGTATTGAATCTTCAAATTTATTTTTATTGAACTTTAATTAATTATATTTTTTAATTATGATTTTAATTCAACGAAGTAGCTTAGTTTCCTAGTTTATACTTTATCTCTACCAAGAACTTTTGGTAACATTTAAATGTTACATGTGCCATATGGCAATAACACGCGAGTGTTTTTATATCATATATTTGTATATACTTCATGATGATGTTTCTTAAACATCAGAGTAGAAAACGACATCAAGGCGACGTATTTTTAGCTACGAAATTATATATGACGCCACGCAAGAAAATCTGATGACCATCTTTTCTATTTATCGCATGTGTTTTTGCAAATTTTGAATTACAAAACATGTCACTGCAAGCCATCTAATGCTCTGTAAATCATTCGTCATTTGCGTTTTGTCTTTGTCCACGTAACGATAACCACATAATGTCCTAGTCAATAGAGTCGCCACAGGTATTCCGCATAATCCGGATCGCAATAATAACGCGATAAGCCTTCAAGTGTTAACCTTTAATGAGAGACCGAATGATCAGTTATAACTGACCGGCCCGCATAGTCACTCATCGCCGGAAGATCCTCAAACTGACCACGCATTTTGTGTTCACTTGCGGTTTGCTATGAACGACAATTATCGCACAGTTTAAATACGAGCGTGTTACATGATTGTTTATTTTTTTCTATTTTTCAACATCATGTAATATGAATTCCAACCATATCTTTTCCTACAAATGTCAATAATTACTTTCACGAGTAGCAATTTTATCAAAGTATATCATTTTTCATCGTCGGAATTTTCTAAAATTATTAATTCAATTAATAAATTCAATTGCAAAAACTGTGAATGTGCATTATACAACGTCAAATATTTTTATATGAGTCTAAAATAAAGCAGATACAGAACTGGACTATCGTCAATATTTAAAACCCCATAAGAAACCCATAAGAAAATTGATATTACGTATATGTGCATGCATATACATATATACTTTAGCTTGAGTCGATAAAAATAATTATTTTTTTATGTGAATAACAATATGCTTTCGCGTTCAGTTTATCTATGAGAAAAAGGCACACAACAGGAAAGTTACTAGATAAGCCGTATAAAGCTTAATTGTGATAATATTTATATAATTAAAAAAATAAAAAAGCACACGTAAGTATATCTTTGTTATGTCAATTTAAAGCGAAAAGATTTTTTTCTCTGAATGCTCAATGAAACGCCGCGCGGCAGAGGTTAATAACGCAATTACGCCCGCCGACTCTCGCGAAAGGGGTTTCTTGCGCGCCCTATATCCAGTCCCGAGGTACTCACGAGGATGTTATTTAGCAAACAGAGAGAGCGTTAAAGCTTTGCCCCCCGCCGGCACGTGCGCGGCATATGCGCCTTTCGCGCGTACGTGTTGGATATTGTCTTTGATGCGGCCCGTCGGAAGCCCTTCTTCTTCTTCTTCTTCTAACATCCTCTCCTCTTTCGGAGCCTCGTCTTCTCGCTCGACTCGTCTCCGGCGCGACTCCTCGACTAAAAAAGCGCTTTGATTTGATTTCCTAGATTAACGTTTGGGGCGCCGGGCGCGTGGCCGAACCCTTTCCTCCTCCTCAGGATCCCTCTTCTTACCCGTCCTTTTCTCCCCCTCCCTCCTCGTGTCGGAAGCCAGCACGCGACCAGGTAAGAGGAAGGGACTCTCGATTCTCCATGCGCGATGACGTTGGTTAATAAAAAAAAAAATAAAAAAAAAAATAAAAAAAGCTCGCAAGTCCGTGTTTGTATTCATCGCAACAGCCGCAAAAAGATAGACTTCAGATCAACGTGATTGAATCCAGGATTATTTATGCTCTATTATCGATATTTTGCACGAGGATTTTAATATTATATGTTAATCGAACTGGAGAGATTTCCGAATGGAGATACTCTATTCAATATACTGGGGTACTTTATTACATTTAATGAACAGATAATTTAATTGGCATGCGGTAACGTATGTGTCGATCTCTAATGAAGAGAATTCAAATAAAGATATTGGATATATTGATTTATTGCGGTATAACCGTGCGACAATGTTACTGAAAATTAATGTATACGCGATATTCTCATTAATATGTTTTAATTAATAATTCAATGCACATTCGAGAGAAATCGATCAGTGGACCAGTATCGAGATGGCATCACTTATCATCACTGTCGGATCTCATATTGATACTCGCTACTGAAATTGTTAACACTTGCTCTGATAAATCCTTTTCCCACCCGTAAAAAAAAAGAGAAACGATTCTCGTAAGCATAATTAAACTTTTTCATTTCGCAATGCATTAGATGGATTAAAGATAGCCAACATAGTGAATAGAAAATAAAATTTGATGGCTTTCCTGTTATTCGTAAAAGTTAAAACGTAAAACTTAAACTATTCATATTAAAATAACAAAAAATGAAAATAATAAAAAAAAAAACAGATTAAATAGGGATAAATATTTAATAATTAATTAATTGTATTTTAATCCTTTAACTTCGCAAATTTAAATCGCGATTACTTCAACTTGGATTCACTAAAATTGGCAGATTCGATGACGCGCGAAAATTAATAGAACAGAGAGCTGCTTAAACTTTAACAAAGTAAGCTCGCACTATATTAATCATCGGATCATACGCTAAAAGAAACTGACGATGAGGTAAAGCAGCACAGGACGGAGAGGTGGTACATTTCTGATAAGAAGTACCGAAGAAGTTGCAGGGGAAAATAGGGCGGACTATACACGGAACAGACATTAATTACTCATCGGCCTCTTTCAATCCTCGCGGTCCTCTTGTTAGAGTCTGCCAGGACAGACGACATCGATACGGTTTCCTCCCGAACTCGGCAACAACGGGGCTGTATATCGTCCATCCAATCTGCCGGTGGGCAATTTCGGCTGAAATACGATGTCGTCAGCTACGTTCGCGAGGCTCGTCGACCCGGTTTATTGGCCTCGGTGTTACACCCTTAAAAAGGGGTTAAGATCGCGAAACCGCGAGCGAATGATCGTTCTCTCTCACGATGAATTCACCCTGAATACAAAAGAATACGCGATCGGTATCACGAAGAGATGCGAAAATTAAGACATCTGATCGAATTATCCTTTTCTTTTTCATCGATGCTAATATCCGCTGAAGTAAAGAGAAACAGAATATTTTTTTGAACTTTGAAATTCGCCTAGTATAATAATAATTAAAAAATGTTAGGTGTTGACCCAAAAAATACTTCCAACTTTATTTATATATTCGTTAAACTTGGAGATATTCTCAAATATATACATAGCAAATTAAGAGAAGAAAAATAATTTGCAACTACGTGCTGTGCGGATAAATCTTCATTCATCGACTTAACGTCGCTACGAACGAAAATATTTGGCTCCCTTAAATAGCGATTCTATAGAGGACAGAAGAGATTCTGAAGAGGATCGGGTCGCGCTTCGACTTTTATTCAAAATAATGGATTTACAAGCGCGCGTCCACGGTGGTCGAGTTTTACCCGGGGAAGGGACGGTCGCCGTCGAAGAAAAGCATCGGGGGACAGCGTCGAATTGCACTTGTAGAAAAAAAAGAGGGGCACGGAGGTGTCCGGTAAGCCAAGACTGTCCGAGAGAAGGCGCTGCGACGAAAATTTATGTTGTTTGCGGTGTCGGTTTCCTTGGTCCATTGTCCATTATTGTCCGAGACCCTCCTCCCGAGGTGCGAACACACCTTTCGAAACGATAATCTACTCGTATTATTATACGGCTTTGTCGGCCGTTCACTTGTCGGAAGAGCAGAGAGAGAGAGAGAGAGAGAGAGAGAGAAATGAGGAGAGGGGAAAGGATGGATCGACTCTCCGCACCGGCTACCTGACCAAGGGTCACTTCACGGAGCGCCTTCTTCCACTTCGGAAGTATAAGGTGGCCGGTCCCCTTTCCGGACGATCATCGTCGACACCTCGTAGATTACCTGACAAAAGGTCACTTCGCCGTGTCTCCCTGCACGCGAAAAGCGAAGGAAAGACCTTACACAAGTGGTCAACCTGTCACTGAGACCAATCTAATTAGGATTATTTTTATTGATTATTTTTTCATCGAGCGCATTTTGCAGAATATACGACGAGAGTTATCGGTTAAAAAAACCTTGCAAATTATTCGTTGAAGACTTATTTTTCTAGTTATTATTTTCCATTTTAATTTAATAATTAAGGAAATTAAATACACCCAAAACTTCTATAAAAAAAAATTCGGCTAGAATTTAGCAAGTTTTTGTAAAAGACAAGGTTAAATACGGAGCGGTAATTTATATCGTACGTCAAAGCATGCGCTCTCTCTTTCCCTCTTGCTGCTGGTCCGGGAATTTCCTTCCTCGTGGCCACCCGTTATAATATAATCCTTCACGACTGGCGCGCGTATGTAAACCACGTGGTGCGTATATACGCGACGGCTCGCGGCATTTCTATAAATACGACGCGTTGGAGACCAAGTTCAGGGGAATAGGGAGGAACGTGGTGCTTTTATAGATATTCCCTTGGACCCGTCTCGCGTCGGGTTCGAGGTTGGATCTAGTTATGCGCTCTCTCGCCTTCTCGGCTCCACGGCGAGCGTTGGCCCCTGCGGAAACTTGGGAGCGGAGAGCTACTTTCCCGGCTTCTTAATGGGAACAACTCGCGGTGTCGGAGTGCCGGAAGCGCGTAATTAAAAGGGAAGAAAGAGACTCCCCGCTTTAATGGCGCGTCCTTGAAGATTACTTTTCACGCGAGGCGTATATATTCGATACCTGGATGGGTTCGTTGCCTCCTGGCTGCGTCGGCGAGACCTTGAGGAAGTCGTATTTATCGAGGAAGTGTCTGGAGCAGCTCCGAGTTTCTCCCAAACTGTCCCTATGCTCTTAATGTTTCCGCGCTAGAAGATTGCTATAAGGAAACAACAATGCGACGGGGTTGCACGGACTTCTACGGTTAACTCTTAATCTTGCATACGATCTGGAGTTATATAGATAAGCGTCCAATATTTTTTCAGCATTGTATTCTTTTAGTTTTATTTCTCAATGCGCTAAGATTTGCGAACACGTATGAATGCATATTGTTCCAATTCTCTTACTTTTATTTATACAAAACTAATATTAAATATATAAATAAAAATATATATCATATAATATAAATATTATAAAACATAATATAAATATATTGGCGTTTTAATAAAATCTTTGCGATTATACTTTATATAAAATTAAAGGTATCAAAACTCATTAAATATTTTTTCTAAAATCTTAATTATTTTTGTTATTACTGCCATATTTAAAATAAGGGATAACCACCAAATGCCACTAAATATATTTTTCGTTTTATAAGCGAGTGAATATGCAATACTTATTTACGTCAAAGCCAAAGAACTCGCATTGAAATATCGCAATCTGGGCTTCTTTAGTCTATAGCATAAGGAGTATCTCTCATAGAATACCGGAAGAGGAAATGACGCTGTTTCGAACGATTTTCAGGTCGGCGAGCCAAGTCGGATATTTGCTTTAACGAGACGATAATGGAGTCACGTAAATGGTCAAAAAGACGAGGCGGAGGCAAAGCGGCGAAAACAAAAGGCCGCGCGAAAAATCACGTCCGGTCGACGAGTCAGAAGGCGGAATAAGATGCGGATAAAAAAGCGTCAGCTTTGTAATGCGAGGACTTTCGATTGGTCGCGAGTTGCAGAATTGCGCGGCGGGGTTCTCGATTTTTCTCATAAGCTCGATCGACACAAGAGCGCGAAGGACTGGTCGAGAAGAGTCAATTGTTGCGGAAACTGGACCAATTGCAGGACAGGTCGGCGGGGATCCTCGCAACGGGACGTAGAATCGCTATTATATAAAAAAAAATGGGGCTAGGGTCATAGTTTCTTATGCACTTTACGCGCAGAAATTACAATGGCTGCTTCTCAGCGAATACGCAACGAAAGATGCGAATAATATTTAACGCCAAGCAATTATCAATATTTAGAAAATATTGTGCGATGTTAAAGTACAATTATCATAATTATATTTTAATTAAAAAAATTCATTATTAACTCTAATTTATCATCATAAGATGTTTTGATATAATTTCGAGAAAGCAAATATATATATATATATATTTCTCTCAAATTAATTGAGATAATCAAAAATTGTGCGCGTACGAGTTCTCTTAAAACAAAAAATATGAGAAAGATGTAGTGTAGATATTTAACAGCAAAGAAGTTTAAAACAGTTAGAAAATAATAATTTATTTTTAAATATTTATATCAAATATTATAACTCAATGTTAAATACACAATAGCAATCTCCAATCATACAGTACGGAAAGTTGCGAACGAAATGTTTGGCGATCCTAAAGTGTCGAGCCACGAATAAATTTACACTTTGCAAATCGAGGCGTTGGCGTGTGCATAACGCTGACAACTATAAACATCCCCCGCGCGATGAGGACGAGGTGACGATGACGACGACGACGACGATGTTGCTTCGTAGACGCACAATTCGAAAATTACCGGCGAGCTTTCGCGAGCGACGCGCGCATTAATTCTCGCCCGAGAAAACTCGCGCGATCGTTAATTATTTCGCGTGACACGCTTCGGCACTTCGCGCGTTGTCAAAAGTTCGCATTCGGATGTTTTGCGGTGGCGTAGCGCGGAGAGTTTCGTCGCGGGGGAGGAGAGGGGTGGAGAGAGGGGGACGTTTTGAATAATGTAACAACGAAGCGCTTCCCGCGCAGCCTCTCCCCTCTTTCCCTTTGCTCTCTATCTCTCTTTCTCTTTATCGCAGAACTTTCTAATTAATCGGCAAGAGCGAAAGAGAAAGGAAGTGACAGAGTGTGGCGAGAGGGAAAGAGAGAAACCATGCCGGACAATACAAAGCCGCGGCGCGGATTTGCGTTTCCACGCGTTTCTCAATGGCAATCCTCTCTCGTTGCTCGTCGTTTGTTTTTCCATCATTGTCGGGGATGGTAGGCTAACATGGAAACGAATCACCGATGCGTGCTTTCATCATCATTGGACGAAAAACGTATCGGCGACCCCTATACCGAATGGTGGGGCGTCATGATTGCGCGGACCTCTATCAGAAAATTTTAACGATATATTTTCCTCTTCGCTCGTAATCAATTAGAAAAAAAAGAGATCGAAAGATATCGCGCGTTGCACACTTGAGAATTAATTTATTTTAGAAGAAACTTTTTTAATAATTGCGGCTCTGCAAGATTGTATTCCCCGTCTATCAGTATTTATCAGTATCATACTTTTGTGATAATTTTCTCAAATTAAATAAAGTCATGATGATGACTCAATGATTAATTAATCGAAATACTATGTGCTCTTCTTAACATTTCTGTTTTTTTTTTTCCTATCAATTAATCATCGCACGTTCGACAGACAATTAAATAAATCTCCGCATAACTTTGAGACCGAAATCGCGCGAAACTCTTTCGTTCCGTATCGCTGGTTGCCTTTTTCCCACGTCTGTTATAATGCCGCGTAGTTGTGAAAACGATTGCGGCGGCGATTGGAGACGCGACGACGACGATGTTCCCAGGAGTCCACGAGGATGCGAGAAACGTCGAAGTCGAGTCTCACGAAAGGTGAAACGCGGACTGATGCATCGCGCTCTAAAGGCCACATGCATGATGTCTGAGAAATGTTTTCGAAAACGCGACGGGGGCGCGGGATCTCCGGAATCCGCGATGTCCAAGCTGTCGCACGTCAAGCCGCAGCTGTATATGTCCGCGATCGCATATATAACTGTATGCGTCCGCATGATTTATTTATTTTGATCGAGAAATCGGGGAAAGGGGTTTTTCTTGAAAGGAGCGCGAATGAAAAGATACGCGAGGGGGAGACGACAGGTCAACTCTCTCTCTAGGACCTGTTTCGGCCGTTCTCTCAATGGACAATGTCCTGCTGCCGAGCGCACAAAGGGCGACCCGCGCGGGTCTAGAGATCCTCCCACGATACGCATATGGAGCTACGAAACGCGGGAGCGAAAGAGACAGCGAGTATTAAGAGGCGCGCGCGAGTGCGAGAGAGAGAGAGAGATGGTCTGTACCCCATTCAGAATCCGTGAGAACCAGATTTCATATTTCTCATAACCGTCTGGTCGCCAAGCGCGGAACAGTGGAACGCAGTTTTCTAGCGATCTCCCTGGGGCCTTTCTGATACCCAATGTGGTCACTGATTTCACCCGTTTGTTCAGGACACATTCCGGCCTATGAGATCAAACTGATATTTTCGTCCGACTTGACGATGCGCTCCACTTTCCGAGACGGACACTGTACTTTGAAAGTTTGCACGATTTATCGAACATGAATACAGTTTCCTGCGGGTGCATTATGGTTACTGGGCCGGTGTGAAGCTATAGAACGCGCTGGTTTCATTATTGGATCTCATTTCTATATCGTTTTTTGGCACGTTTTAATTATTAAATCATTCACGTATATATAATTGTTCCAGATAATTCATATTGTACGATATCTGTGTAAGAGACGTAAAAAGAAATGGGTGTCGATGTAAGTTTAAATTCAAGAGAATGGTTAGCAATGATGCGGTTATAATAGATTTATACTCTGTCATTGTTACGAGATCGATAAAGACATATTTGGCACATATCTCAAATTAGATATGTTATTTAACATTCTGCAATATTCATGAAATGTAATTACACCTACTTATTTCGGATAATCTCCAAGAAAATTATTTGCGTTCAGTTTTTAACATGAGATCGGTAAGGACACAAAATAAGATATATACTAAATTAGTTTCTCAATATTTTACAATATTTATAAGACGCAGTTATATATTTAGATGCTATTCTGAATCCAAGAAAGTTATTTGCATCTATCTCAATATTATCATTCTTCAATCAGACAGCTATGTACGAAATATGATATCAACATCTTTTGCAGGATTTAAGAGACGTAATTCGGTACTCCGAGAAAATTACCTGTTCCAGTTTAACACACCCTCGCTATACGGGCGAGGTCGATGATCGGCATAAAAAAAACGCTCAACCTTTATTTCGTTTGAAAAGAGAAAACCCGTTAGAGGTACCGTTCGCGCGATATCGAAGATATCCGAGCGGGAGTCTCTTGGATCGAAAAAGGTGGCCAGAGAAACTCGAGAAAATTTCAATGACGAGAGAAAAAAAAATCGATCCAATTGTGAGAACGAGGTCGATGGACCTTTAGATCTTACCACTGCGTCTGTCTCAAATCTAGCTCGCTCTTAAATGGATTCGTTTTTCTGGTCGGTCCTGTTTTTTTCTTCCACGACGCGCGCATGCACGCGAGAATATGCGACAGGGTGGAAAGGATCTGTAAAGGGGCAAAAACTCAGCGTACGCGCGCCATTTTGGATCCTTTGTACGGAGCATATAGGTGCGTCTTGAGCAGAACGAAACGCACGGACGTGGAACATGTACGGGGTTAATTCGAAAAACTCTTTGACCCCGCGAGAAAAACCCAACAACGAAGGGTTCTCGAAGAAAGAGAAAAAGAGAAAAAGAGAGAAAGAACGAAGAAGGAAGAGGCGAAGAAAAAGGACGCGCTTGAGAGAGAGAAAGAGGACATGTGGAATATAAAGTGGGGGATATTCGTGTACAAAAATTGTCCCCTCCAACGGCACGCGTGCCGGTAGGTCCTTTCTATTCTTCTGATATCCTGTCGAGGCCCTTGGCCGGCCCTATACGCGCCCCGATGCTCCAGTCAACATCCGAGCATGGACGAAATCAGACCTCGAGGTGAGATGAGAATCGTTTCGCGTCCCCCGAATATCAAACGAAGGCGTCGTTCGCGAGAACGAAGGGCCCCGCTAGGACGATGATCTCGCGTCGCGTTTAATCGTCGGATCCGCGATCGACCGATCACTGGAGGGTGAGTTTCACTCCCGATAATAGGAGTGCCCGGACGCAACGAAAGGCGTAATAATCGACGACGAATGATGGCGCACAAAGGTAATTATATGGCGAAGAGAGAGGGAGAGGGAGAGGGTCCAGGCGAAGAATCATTCGCGGATTTTATAAGCGAGCGGCGCTTATAAAATCTTATCTCTTATCGGCCGCGATTTGCGCAAGGCATAAGTACAATTGCGATATCAGATAACTCGCGACATCAGCGCGAGAGACACAAGAAATTACGTGAACATGATTTTGCTACTGAGACGATTCGAGGCGGTAACGCACAACTTCGGAGAGCGGTTTCCGCATGAATGTTATCATGCGAATGTTCAAAGTTTCAATTTCGCACTTGCATTCGGTACAGATTTGTTATGCCACTATTATATGTGCATTACTACAAACTTACACTCTCTTACATATATTGTGAACTGAGGATTTCCAAGATTGTAAGCGTGAAAATAAAGACTCGCTTTAGAGACGATTGCGACAGAATTTTATTTATATTTTTACACGCGTTGTGACAGAAAAAATAAAATACACATGTAATAAAATTGCGTCGCAAAATTATAAATAGATGTCTGTCTAATTTTTTTCCTAATTATAGATTAAAGTGTGCTCGACGAATGATATCGAATTATTGCAAGATAATGTTAAAAATGGTTACTTTTGGACAGCTCGAAAAACGCGAGATGCCGCGCGCCGATAAATGACGCGACGACGTTCTATTATGGATAAGAAGGTTTGCGATCGCGTCACGGATCAGTCCATCCTTGCGAACGTGTGCCGAGAATCTATCCGTTTCCCGATCGGTTTCGCTGGGCGGATCGGCTGCTATACACGTACGCGACGGCGACGGCGGCATCGTCCGATGCCTCCTCGATCGGCGAAGGAAATTGCCGCGACCCAATACTAATGGATAATGGAATTATTGGTTACGGTCGGAGCTCGCCTTGGGGACGATCGTAATTCGATTGCTCTGATGTGTCCTCTGGACGTTTTGACAGGACGGATGTCCTAACAAGGACACCGCCTCGGGATATATCTTCGCCCGTTTCTCCGTTTCTGAGGCTCACATAGGGTCACGTTGTGTCGTGGAAAAACGTCGTAAACATACTTGTCCCATTTGTATGGTTAAACATAATGCAAGAGATCACTGTTAACGCTTCATCGCGAATATTAAACTAGGGATGATTAAACAGGGATACGTCAAAGTATAATAATAATAATTTTACCAACAAATCTCTAGACTTTTCTAAGGCTATGTCTAATTCAATTTTTTAATTGATTCGAGAGCAAATAATTTTACCATCTTTTCTTTTCAATTTTCTCTTCTTAATTAACATTTAATTAAAATTTGCAAATTAAATACATCTCAAAAGAATTTGCAATCGTCAATCATCGCAAATCATAAAATCTGAATTGAATTGATTTTCAAAGATTGGAATTGTCTGCTACAGAGAAAAATAACTGACGGCGTCGTCAACGCGAGCTATTGTCAAGAATCGATTCTCCGATCGGCCTGGTGTATCTCGCTAAGAGAACATAAAAAAGAAAATTAATGTGGAAAAACTAATAACACTCGGAACATTTTCTGCAGAGATTCCCGCACGCGCGTCCTTCTCCCACTCGTAGATAGAAATTACGAGGACGCTGGCAATAGGGGCCACCGGGCTTGGTGATCGCAACATTACGGATGTATAGGCCAATTTGTAAGCAATCCAACTTACATTCGCCGGGCAATATTATATCTTAACGTTATCTCTCTTCTTGTGACTATATTCTCTCTCCCCTCTTTCTTTTATATACGTGGTCCTTCAATATGCAACCGCCTTCATTTTTATGCGAGAGGTAATTGTCGTCATCAAAGTCAGAAATGTGTATCGCGTTGTAAACGTTATACACAGTCCGATAACGGTTTGATAATGATAATGAAGACGAAAGTTGCGTACCTCATTTTTATTGTTGAATTAAAATTATTTTATTTTATTGATAAATATTTCGTATCGATTGTCATAAAATAACTGCTGAGATATTTGATGAATATTTTTAATTCAACTCTCTGCTATAAAAATTATTTAAAACTCTTAATATTAATTTTAATGTATTTTATACCGAAACAAAAATGTCAATATAAAGAAAATAATTATACTTTTCTAAATAATTTTCCATGCATCATATTTTTAATACATATATTTATAGCGGTTTGATATTACTTGTATATATTGTCACATTAGGAAATTTTTTGAAAAAGAGCGGAAACGTTTGCACAGATTCCAATGGAGAAGCGCGATAATCAGATACATCGAGAGGCCCACATCGCGCAAAAAACGACACTCTAAACGGGGTTAGAAGACGCACGCGGATAAATAGGCGGGTGATTTATGAAGTGGCGAAGAGACACGTGTCTCTCCTCCGTTCTCCTCCTTCGCTCACCTTAAACCTCGACGAGGCTGCCACAAGCCTCCGGTCCTCACGCAGGGGTTGCGGAGGGGTCTCTATACCGACGCTGCCGACGGTTTTGGTCCAACATCTGCCCCCGAAAAAACAAAAGCCCATTGTCGCTAACGACCGGTCGCGCGTCTCTTGTTTCTAACCGAGCGCTTTTGAATCGTAGGCGAATAACGGATTCGAGAGAAGCTCGTCTATTCAGGTTACTACTCCTTCCTTTTGCTCTCTCGCTCGACCTCTTCAATCGTCTCGTATCCAGCTCGGCCGATTTTTTTTCCCCTTTTTACTTGCAACAGAATGAGACATGGCCAGTCGCCCGGATTTTTATCGAAAATTTTATCGGATTTTTACTGTCGTTATTATTTTGTTCCCTCCTTTCTTTCGTGTTCGACTGTCAGATGAACGACCAAGCGGACAAGCGCGATTAAAATCTCGCGTTCCTCCGAAGAATACGGGACATCGTCGATTGTCTCGTTCGAACACCAGTCTCGACTTACGGGAGATTTTGCACACTTATCTCGCTTCCTGTGCTACCGTCATTCTTCCGGTGAAAAACGAGATGCTGCAGGAACGGCGAGAAAAAAGCTCTACAGTTCGACCAGGCCGATTCTGAATGGTAAAGGGCCCACCCAAAAAAATAGATTCTTATCGGAATGCTTAGATTCGTGAAAATATTTTCCGATTTGTTGAAAAGAGTTCTTGGTCCATCGTCAAGAAAGTACATGGAAACGCGATATCGGAAATGTTACATAGGATTACAGTCGAGTTATCTTCGTTATTTGAAAGACGCTGACAGAATTAAATGAGCACGATAAATCGAAGAGAATAATCCTCGTGATCAATAAAAATGCATGCAAAATATGATACGAAAAATATCTTAAAATATTCATATTGTTGGTTATAATCAAAGAATTTTATAATTACGAAAATTTTGTCTCACAATCAATAACAAAAAAATCAATAAATTATCAAAGTGTTTTATCTATAAGAAATAAATTAATTCTCTGAACGAAACAAGTAAAGATTTTTCAAATTATAAAATCGGTACGAGAAAATTGATCGCAAATTTAAGTTCGGCCCACCGATCGAGGTGCAACGTGGATCCTAAAGGGTTGAAACCCGCTCGAGTTTGCGCCCTGGCCAATGGTCAAGCGAGCTCCGCCCAGAAAGAATCGAACGCTGTCGGCGGCGCCGAAGAAAAGCGCGAAACGAACGAAGCAGAGGAGACCCTGGCAGCAGCTATAGGGGTAAACAAACAGGGGTTGGCGTAAAGGCCGCAAAAAAGAAAGAAACGCACGAGGACACGAAGAAGAAGAAGAATAGAAGAGCGGAGATCCCTCGAGAGAATCACGCTGTACGAGAGCGAGACGGGGGATATATATGAAACAAGAGGAGAGGGAGAAACTCTCTGAAGGGCCGGAGAAGGGAGGAAAAGGAACGGGAGTAGAAAACGACTGCCAAGACGGTGGAGGGTTTTTCTCGTTTCGTCGCGAGCCTGGCAGCCCCATTTCGGATAGATATAGATACTCTCGACTCGTCGAGGCAAAGAGATCGATGTATGAAACTACACTCCTGCCAATCTCTATGTTAATGCGCGAAACGTACGAGAGAAAGGAGACATAAGACGGTCGCGGGAAGACCGTTCTGCTGTAGTTTCTCCTGAAGGACACTCAAAAGTGAATTGTTACGTCTGCGGCTGACCTCGCGGGCCCTCTGCCCCTCGGACGACGGTGAATTATAACGGTTGCGTAAGGGGAAATTAGTTCTGTTTGTTACGGAGGAAAGTCCGTTCGCTCGGATTAGGCGAATACCGTCTGCGGACGTTTATCGTCGAAAGGAAATTGCGGGGAAATTGAATCACGAAAATGAAAAGAAATGGATGTCTTTAATTCAAAATTTTTATAGGACATGGATATTTTTTATTATTATTATTGTGTATCAACTACGATATTTATATAATTTTTTTACCTGATAGATAGAAAGAAATATAATAGCCGCGAAACTATCATTTAAAAAAAAAAATTTCTCGTCATTCAATTTCACCAAAATGTAAATCTATAGTAGTTTCTATTTCATTAATTTAATTAATATCCATTAAATGTTTTTTACGACTACCGACGAAACGAAATCACACAGAGCCGTTCGTTTTGATACCTCATCAACAGGATTATAGCTACAGCCGGTTAATAGGTATCATAAATCGTAATGATTAATCGTCATTGCGAATAATGAGCGAGACATATGTCTACATTTGATTATGCAATGGTACCTATAACACGTAAATATCGATAGTTATAAGCTGATAGTGATATTGCTTTCACCATGATTCGCAGTCGGAGCCGGGAAACGACGATAATTGAAAGATTCTTTGCGATATAATTGCAGTAATACGTTGTTATGATATACACAATTGAATACCGTACGCGATGAGATACCGCATCGAACGTAACTTTATAATTGCTGATAAAAGAAATTCTTTCTCGCATACTACTTTCTCTAAAGAAATGAAGCTAAAAGTATCGCATAATACATTGTATTCCTTTAGATGAAAACTCCCTCACAAATGTCTGAAATGAACCTTATTTTCGAAAATCATTGAATTTTATATTTCCATAGTTTTCAATCAAAAACGAACGACATCATTACGTAGGAACAATTAAATTTAACTGATTGCGAGTAAATTAGAATTGAATAGGAGAAAGCGTGTGGCAAACTTAAACTAACTCGGCGCATCCGCTTAATCAAAGTTCCGACGCATCTCTAAAGGAAGCGCGCGCTGCTTTCTGTTACAGCGGAAACCTCGCAAGGTACCACGTCCCCAGACACCGTCCAATGCGGGGGCTGTAGGGCATCCTACCCCCTCGGCGAGATCGTCCGGTTCATCGAGCACAAGGTCAACCACTGTCGCAGCACCCTTCAGGGTTGCCACAGTCCCCCGGCGACGGCCGCGCCGGAGGACTCCGATCCTGAGGACGCCCTCACTCTAAAGACCGTCGACCCGGACTCGAAGCTGAACTCGGTGCCCAGCATCTCCGCGCCTATCAACAAGAGAAGCGGTCGGTTGGAGAGTCCGCCGACGCCCCAGGGCCCGGGGCCGGATACCGGAAGTCCGATCGACCTTAAGGCGAGCGCCAGCTCGACGCCGAAGAGACGGACGGAGGCGCCGGACGAGGACAAGGAGGACCTTCCGAAGAAGCAGAAGACAGAGTCCGTGGACGCCGACACGAACACAGTCAATTCCGGTAAGTTATCGCGTTTCTCTCACTTTGCATTTTCGTCAATAAAAACAGTCGCTCGCATAATTTAAATGTAGAGCAATGTCTTTTTTTAATTCTTTTTTAGTGACATCTAAGTCATCTTTAGTATAAAAATATGTGAATAGTCATTAAAATCGTGTATCGTTATTTTATTAATATTATATTAGCAAAAATAAAAATTATATAACGTGTCTCATTACAATAATTAAAAAAAAATATATATAGAAAAAATAAATCCAACTTAGATACTGCGAGTCAAAACAGTTTCTATAATTAAATTATATATAACATTGCAATATATATTTTCTATTGCACATAAAAAGAGAAATAATTAGCATTTACATTGAAGCATAATATGTAATATAATAGCTCCAAGAGATATATACATATCTGTAGGTAGAACTCTAATTAATTTTAATTAATTCTTTGGCTATTCGATATTTAATGACATTAATGAGCTTGCTAAAAAAAGTTTTACTTTTTCGTACTGAAGTATTATTGCGTATTTTATTATTATTGCAACATATAAATTATTGCATTTTATATTGGAATTCGTTGATCAACACACTCTTGTGTCGAGACTTAGCCGCAATAATGCTAAAGCGAATTGATTCCGCTTTCCAATTTCGCGTTCGACATGTATCATAGATTTTGAAATTTAGCACCGTTCTAGAGCGACGGGAAATGGGTCAGGGTTTTTTTTCATCGTAAATGTGTGTGAATCGAGGAATCCGTTGTGCCGAGACCGAAATCACATGCTGGTTTGGCGAATTGTCGGTTGCTCGAAAAGGCGGGGGGTTAGAGGGTGTTTTAAAGTACAGTTATAGGGGGACTGCCATGTGATGTCGAACCTGGCCGAGCAGATACGAACAATGGATCGGTGGATTCGATTTTTGAATTTAAACCACCCGCTCGGGGATTGGGGTGAATCTGCCCCTGTCCCCTCTCACTCCTTTCGTGTCTTCCCTCGCGTAGTTTCTCTGACCCCCTTTTGTTGGCAACTACATTGTCATACGTCGAAGGGTTTAACGCGCGAGCGTCCTCAATCGGCGACGCGACACGTTAGATATGAAAGTAGTATTACGTTATCTACTTTGCGTTCGTTTTCTTTGTGTAAAATGAAGTTCAATGATCGAACTGATCGCTCTCGACCCTCTTTGTGACCCGCGGTTTACAAGCTCTTTATTGCGCAATTATTGTATTCCTATAGAGAGAAAGAGAATTTTAGAAAGATGTTTTCTTGTCTAAAGTTTTCCATTAACAAGTGAAACAAGATATATTACTGATGTGATAATTTATTAATTTTGCGACAATAATTTATATTAAATTTATATTTTAAAAAAATAAAAAATAATGCATATATATATTTATTATTATTATTTTAAATAGTGATTCCATCGTGGTTTCTAATTTCACACCGGCGGCATTCTCGATGTGAATCGACTGCTTCTCCTTTGAGATTCTTATACAGTGCTTAACTGTGCAAATTGACGTAAGAACCTGCTTTGCAACGCAGAATTTCGCCTTTGCCCTCGATAACAGAGAGAACCACCACTGGCTCTTCTATGTATTTTCCTTTGTAATTAAATTATTTTCATCGTATATGTTATTTATTAAAGTCTCTATTACTCGCGCGGATATACTTCCGATTATTTTGAGTATATGTAAATCTTTTTTTAGAAATATTTTCAATGAAATATTGCATCTTGTTGAGAAGAAATTTTTATTACGAATAATAATCTCTCTCTTGAAACTTTAATGTTTAAGGAATATTGAATAATAGTAGATTTTAGAAAAATTTTTGCAACAAAAGATCTCATAATAGAATCGGTAATTATAAATAACTGATTCTATTTACAATTGTATACTTTTAGTATCTCAGTTTAATTATATTAAGCAACTAATCATATCATATAAAATCAATATTTTTAGATACACGTGTTCGTCCTTCGATTTACACGAATGAAAAATCACTTCTAAAACTTTTCCAGGCAATCTAAATCTGCGCCCAAAAATAGTATATCGAAATATAGATGTATGTAAATTCGTGTAGTCTCGGGGAAACAAGGGCGGCCATCACGAACAAACATAATTGTGTCTGCCGAGGAGCAAAACGCATCGGCGGTCGTTCGTACACCGGTGTCTCTTTAAAGTTTCATCACGCTTCGCGACGCTCGCCCCAAACCCTCTTTTGCCAGCATGTTCCGGCAACGAGAGAGAAAAAGAGAGAGATAGAGGGAGTTAACCCTTTAGGAACTGGTCCACGATCGCTATAAGAATACACTCTCGCTCGTGCTCATCCCGCCGTTCGTCCGTCGGGGATATTCCCCGGTTAAGCCCCTTTTGTCGCCTTTTTTGTCGGATTTTTTGCTACCGGACAACCACGTCGAAAAGCCCAATTAGAATCGTCCTATTGTTCGGCCACGTGGTCCGCACGAGCCGTCCACACGCGAGCGTGTCCATACGTACGGACGATGCGTGTGTGCTTGCACGGGTGCGTTGCATGAGGACAGGTAAAGCGGGTATCAGAAACGTGCACGTGGGGTGGCATTAGACAGGATGTGCTGGAACCTTCTGTTTGGAATCTCGGCCAGAAGCCGTAAATCCCTCTTCCGTGATTTTTGATTAATTTTTTTCTTTTGTGACTATGTGCACGCGATTCATTAGAACGAAAAAAATAGTGATTTGCAGTAATCGGATTCCGTATGTCTTCGAAAATTGGTGGAAGAACTTTTCGCAGAATCGCGAGATATATTTTCCGTCGTTTTCGTCTAAATGAATCCACGGCGGATGCGAGTTTAGAAAAATCCGTGATGTAAGGGAAATTCGGTGATACACAGGAAAATAGAGAGCGCACAAGAGAGCGGCGGGTATAAAAGAATGGGGTTTGGAGAACTGTGGTGGGACAATATATACGTTTCTCCGAGAAGGGCCGAAGGGAGAAAAAGGGAAAACGACGAAAGGAGAGCGATAATCCGTCGAAATTGACACCAACCAGCGCTCCCGGTGAGATGCAGATTTGATCTATCTGTCACGTTTGTCTCCGGGAATATTAATTCTCGTCCGCGGGTGAGGTTTTTCCTCGGCAGCTTTATGCTTCCTTTCCGATCCCCCCTTGACCCCCTCCCGTTTCCTCGCCCTTCTTTCCTTCGTAGCAGACTCGACGACTTCCCGGACCGCCCGAGGTGAACGGAGAATTGCTTGCGAATTGGCTGTCGCTCGGGGTTTTGGGATCCTGCAACTTTTTCGTCCTTCTTCCTTCCGTTCTTCTCTACGGAAGGAAGCCGACAAGAACGACGCACCAACGAAAACGTCCGAAAAGTGACGTCGGAAACTTTTTCGCCCATATATTTTGCGTATCATCGGAACCATAGAGAGGGAAAGAGAGAGAGCCCGCTTGTACTTTATCTCGTATTTTAGTATTAGTTTTTCAGCATTTCTTTTTTTTCGATTATTCAAATGTCTAATGAATAACGCGAAATCTGATCGCGCGCGTTTACTTATATACGAACATTGCGAATCTTATTGTCGATAGAGATAGAATGGCAGAATGTGAGAAGAATGGCACACGCTATTATAAAAATCAACGTGGAAGCCTTCAGTATGGCGGATCCTCTGAGGAGTTTGCTTCCGTTTTGACTGCTCCGGTTCATATTTTACCTTCTTTCTTCCTCGACAATGACAAGGTAGTTGCGTTCTCCGCTTCCTTTGCACTTACTTCGCGTGCTTCACATAAAAGAAACCCAGCGAAAAAGAGGGAGAGAGAGAAAGAAAGAACGTCATCAAAGCTTACAAAGCAGAAGTTCAATATACGCGACTTCAGCGCGCTACGACGCGTTTAAATTACCAGGTCGAGTGGCTTTTTGATTAATTTTTTCTCTTACGTCCTCTATGTAAGACGAGTCCGTCATCCGTGTTCTCCTCTCTTTCCTGCAGCGGTGTAGCACTACAGAAAAGAAAATCGAAGTAGCTGTAAAGGCAAATCTCTCACGATGAGAAATCGACAGCATTAAACAGTTCTTCCAAACTCCTAATCCTCTCGTAGAAAAATATTTTGCGCTTTTATTTTCATCGCATGTATTGAACTCTTAAATGTTTCGGGAAAAAAAAAAAAATTATCTTATATGATATCATTGAATTCAAATTATAATTATGTGAAAATGTAATTTTAGATACACAACTCGGCAGCTATTGTCCCGCTTTAGTCTTTGTGCCAACTCATGAGAAACTCGAATAATAAACTCTTTTAATAAATTGAGACTCGGCCCTCGAAGGGTTAATAGCCCACGGTGGTGCATTCGCGAGATTTGCGGTTTGGACGGACAAACTGAGTAACGGAGGACATAAAGGCTCAGTGAAGCGCAGTCTGACCAATCTTTTCGCGGAACTATAGTGACCACAAGGAGTATGTTACGCGACCATTCCAATATTCGTTTAGAGAGAATGGAATCGCGCCGGTCGCTATATTCGCTCGATTTTAACGGCTTCGGCTCTTTGCCGCTCAACCCACCGCGACACTCTGCGGTGGGTTGAGCGAGTCGTAAATAAAAATTTACTGGAAAAGATCTGCTAGCTACGGTTACAGACACGATGTAGACCAAATATTAATAGCGTATGTGTATCATACATATATATATATATACATAAAATATATAATTAATTTAATAAATTGTATATTATAATATAATACATATGTAACTGTTTCAATGTATTATATTGTAAAATAATTATTACACACACACAACTTAGTTAATTAATTTTAATTTCTTCGCATTCTTATGAAATGATTTGCCCCGAACGAATAATTTATATTATGTATTTTTTGCAATATTTTCGTTATTTTTTTATTATATTTTTTGTGCGATTATATTTTTTAAAATGTTTTTATGTTTTATTTTCGATCAATTTATTTGTTTTTATTGATTAATCTGGTTGAATGCGTGCCGAATATTTCTCGTTACTGCATGAAATTTATCTCAGGTGGTTATTTAATTAATAGGTCCAGTAAAATGATTAAAATCACCCGCAAACTACCCACCTGGACATGATCCGCTGCGCGTTGTCCCTTTTAAGTGCAACCCTTGTATCGACGACAAAGTGCATACGTCGCATACGTCGGCTAATCGATATTTTAATATTGTCACACGCCATTCTGGATTAAAGGCCTTTGTGTATGTTTGTAGTTTGTATGTGTATGTATGTGTATATCATGACGTCACTGGGCGGCAGATGTATCCCGTCCAAAAAGATTTTCGAGAGCATGTTACAACGTCGTTTACATTATTAAAATTCGTTCATGAAATCACGCACAATACTCTTACGATTATATATGTGTGCGATTTTAAATAATTTAAAGCTACTTCTCTCAGCCTTTAGTATATTTTGCAAGCATTAATATCGCGTAAATTTTAATCCTTGTTAATTAATATACTAGTAAACTAGTACATGTTTATTTCAGAGTTGTTCAAGACAGACATTTGTTTGACAGCTGATGTCATTTAAATTTTATTAAATTAAAATTGAGAGAAACATATCTTCAAATCATATCTTGTAAATTTTAGCAATATTTAATTTTAATTAATTATAATTATTATTTATCGTATAAACACGTTCATTTTTTTATTTATAAATTTTGTGAAAAATAATTTTAGTTATTGACTCTCTCTTTCTCTCTCTCTCTCTCTCTCTCTCTCTCTCTCTCTCTCTCTCTCTCTCTCTCTCTCTCTCTCTCTCTCTCTCTCTCTCTCTCTCTCAATATTTCAGGAAGATATACTTATTGTTAGACGACCAACAGAAATGTATTTTCAAAAAAGCACCTTGAAGGGGGCGGAAGGGTAGATTCGTGTTAAGTCTTCCGTAAAAGAGTTGAAAGGAAGTATTCGTAGGATGACCAGGCTCGAATCGTTGTTAAACAATGGCGTTCCGAACGATTTGCCCGTAAACGTTGCGCAGGCCAATTTGTCGGGTAATTTCTGGAGAAAATCGTTCGGTCACTATCGTCGGAGGGCCGAATCTCATGTGCAGACATATTGTTCATTTGATTCGGCTGCCCTTTCTAAGTACAAATTCCGTTTTCATCTTTCAAACGTTCTCCATGACTATATACACATGTTGTGACAAAATGTTTGCAGAATGTTGGATTTATACGTAGATTCATTCATTCGTTAATCAGTTACACTTCGTTATTATTTATTTTTGCATGTATTTTTAAGGAGTAATCAATCTCCTATATATATTAAGAATCTATAACATAATATTTAATCTAAAAAAATCGAGATATTGATAATTGTCTTAATTTCTTTCCAACATTGCTGCTGTAGTCTTCAACATATATAAAGATTCTTGTAAAAGAACTTGTAGCAAAGTGTGCGGTGTAATTTATTGCGCAACATTGCATCGAAACGGTGCAATTGTGTAACGTATATTGAACTTTCCATTTATTCGATAAAAGAGCCATCGTAAACGATAGCGCGCACAGCACTCGCGTTTTCCCAGCTAGTCTGCCATTTCTCGCGGACACACGCGGCCGGGGAAATCTGAAGAAATAATCCTAACGGATGGCCACCCGCGAAGTTTGCATATGAAAAGCGCCCGGCCGTGAATCGATACACCTTTATTATGCCCGAGCACTTGCTTATCTCCCGCTTCTCTCCCTGTCTCTCGCATCTTCCCTCCCCGGGGAAGTCGGCAATATTTTCGACTTCCGGGGAAAAAAAAGAGGCTCGGTCGTTCGGAGAAGGAAGGCTCGAGGGAAAGCAGCGTGGCAAACACCCGAAGCGTGAAACAATAATTGCCGAATTTTTGCGCTTCACCACTCGGCATCAATTTCGAAGATGACTCGACTCTACTTTCTCTCTTTTTCTATTGCTCATTTTTTAATTTCTAAAACTTGAGCAAATTTGTACTTCACGCTCATCCCGTCGAAGGATCAGGCTTGAGATGACTCGAAAAAAAAAAATCGAAACCCAATTCGAGGTACCGACCTTTCCTTAGTATTTCTATACCGCGGTTGAACAATGAAGATTCCGTTGTTCTTTTAAATTTCTGTTTGGTTTGAAAAACGCGATATATAGACAAGTTGACAAGTTATAAAAAATCCATTAAAAAAAGACAAGAAAGAATTTTGAAAATTTCTATAATTTGATAAAATTTTATTGTCCATACACTCATCCTGCAGGAATTCAAAGCTTTTTCAAAATATTACTTCTGACTAAATTACATACAAGATAATGTCTATAGTAAAGAAAATTGCAACAAATGTTGTCTCTAAAAAAATGAAGAAATATAAAAAACGTTTCGAGAAAGAAATGATTAAAAATTTCAATTAAAAAAACAAAATTGTTTTTAAAAAAGATACGATTCAACTAAATAATTCTTTCAAAATAAAAGTTGGAGTAGACTCAGAACAAATATTAAAAAAATGTATATGTATTAAAATATATTTCATACTTTATATATACACGTTTTCCCCTAAACGAGAGAACTTCTCAATTCAAGAAATCGCCGAAGATCTCTCGCCTGTTCCTCTGCGATCTTTGCGTTTCGTTCGTCCGCGACTTTCTCCTCGTTGTTTTCGACGATTGAAAAATCGCGCGCATCAATGAGATAAAATTGTGACTATCGTCTCTCATTCTCGCTGCGACGATGCAAACGTAATCCTAGTGAAAGGTCAGCAAGACGAGAAAGAAAGGTCCCTCGCCCACTATCTGGCTCGTTATTCTACTTAGCACCTTGTTACATACGACGAAATGTGTTCTATTGTGTATTGTCGCGAAATAAACTATCATTTACCGGCGTGACGGCGCGTCGAGTTGTTCCTAATTTTATATTTAAGATTCATTGTTTTCACATCCTGTCCGCGCCATCATCAAACGATCTCTCAAAGCCACGCATTTCTACGAGCTGCTCTGACATGAGTAATTTCACGTCAATATATTGCAATGTAAAATTATAATTCTATATATTCTTCTATATATTCTTAATATTAAAATTATAATTCTATCAGAAGACAAGGAATTGACTGTGTCAAATCGAAAAAAAAATTTTTGTGACATTCGTGCGGATTAATTAATATATTTTTCTTGCAGTAAATCTATTTCACTGTGACGAATAAAAACAATTTTCAATCACTAAAAAATAATGTTTTTAAGCATAGTACAGGAAATATCCCTCGATCCGACGATTGTTCGGCTTTAAGATGATCCTGAAGCTTCATTCAAACAAAGATCGCTCCCTATCCCGAACCATTTAATTAGGACCACTTTATTTTGCTGCAGTCTTTTGTCTCTCCGTCTGACTTGCCTTACCGTCGCCCAAGTATCGCGGGACAGTGAGGAGATATAATGGAGGAGGAGAGGGCAAGTTCTGAACTTTTTAATCTCTTACAAGAGGAAGGTACTTCTCTGTCCGCTACAACGCGTATTTATTTATTTCGTCTAAGAAGTTTCTTTCCGAACAACGCAGCGTGCGTATTTATTCGTCCAATTGTGCGGGACTACTCGCGTTTACAAATTCGTCAAGTCCGAATTGAAAGAGAAAGGAGTCCGTCAGAGAAAAGTTTTGTAGCTAAGATGTTTCTTTAATTTGCCCGACGTGCCTTATTCGCGTTGCTTTAAAGAATGTATCGAAAATATACATTTCTATATATTGATGGATCAGAACAGAATATTTCACTTAGGTATAGAATTTTTGATAAAAGACTGAGATAAAAAATTGTTGATGAATAATTTTACACAAGATACGTGTGTTGCGAATATTAGAATTTAAACATTTTTGTCTTATACAATGTCAATTAAATTCCAAAGTACACATTGTAAAAAAATATTTCCATAAGAATGATTAATCGTTATCTTAGGCATATCCGTAATGTTTCACGAGACGTGAATTTAAGTTCCTTCCCTCCTCGGGAACCCTAACGTCCGGCGTTACGATCCAAGAAAATATGCTTCCCGGGTAATGTTTCGCGGTGCTTTTACTGGCAAAGTGAGGGTCGTTCTTATAGGCACACGATGCCTGCATCCTCGGTCTGTTATTTCTCCTCCTTTCGACCGTCTCTTCTTATCCTCGCCGTGTTGGGGCGACGCGACGTTGGAATTAATAAAATCCCACGGATTCGCCCTAAACTTGCGGCACACGATGGACGTCTATTGCGCTGCTACGTGGGGCGTGAAAAATGGGCCGAAAATCTGATATTCCGGATTAAAAACATTGAAATTCAAAACCCGTCCCTCCCGCGTCATAAGCTCTCGCGCGCGCCATAAGGGGAAGGAGGGTCGAGAAGTCGTTAAGGGTCAGTTTCAGCCGCATGCCGTGGTAACCGACCCCCAGGACCGTTCTACACCTCCCTCCCCCCTCGACCGCCCGCTCGACGAGGATATTATTTTTAAGCCCCCCCGCAACTCGTCGGACCGAACCGCAATTTGACACAGACGCGCCGTTTGAATTCCGAATTCAATCGGCCGAGGCCGTCTCGATTCCGCGAAATTAAGGGTGGTTCGAAAATTGATAGTGGGACCTGGGGGAGGGAGCGTGCGCGCGCACATGTTGTACGTGTGCGAGTATTTTACGAGCTGCCGTCACATGCTCGTGAAATCACCGTGAAGTCTTGAATCCTCTGTCGTTAGATTATTACGATATATCCAGGGTCTTACATAATCATCTTATTCGCGGTTCTATAATCCATCGAATTATATCCTGATTTTATTAGCATAATTCCTTTTCCCTCTCGCTTTCTTCTTTTAAAATAAACTTTAATTTTTAAAATAGCTAATGACTATGTGTTAAAAAAAACTTAAGCCGGAAAAATCCCTTTCTAAAAAAGGCATGTTAAGTCGATTCTCACAAGTATTGTTGCCTCTTCTCCGCGATGCTGATTGGCTGCCTCACAAGTTAATCAACAACAGTTAATCAACATCGGAAAAGATGCAACAATACTTACAAGATACGTCTTAACGTGCCTTTTTTTAGAAAGGAATGTTATAATATTTTAAATTCGATTAATATTTTTGACAATTATCAGAGCTGATTTTTGTCAAAAAATATTAATCGCAGATAAGATATTATAACATATTATTTAAAACATGTTACTATATTTTAATATTTTCAACATATTATGTATATCCCCATTACCGCTATAGAAATATTATATTAAGATAAACAATTTCTCACTCACCGATACGTGCAATAGCGGAGTTGTAGTACACAGCATATTGATCTGAAAACAAAATATTCAAATTATGTATATGTGTGTCGAACATCTCATAAACAATGCAGTTTAGAAAAAATGTTTTATTTTGCATACCTCATAGTTGCCCCGACGTCGCCCGATGCCTCCCCGGGCCTCCTCCTCCTCTCTTGGTCCATGGTAGCACTCACGACACTCGCGAAAACACGAATAATTACGATCGCCCGACACTTTACACGGCACTCCCGACACGCGAAACTTTACACGGCACTCCCGACACGACGCGTGAATCGTAATGCTACCTGTAACAAATAAAATACATACATATATTAGGATAATCTTATTATTTCGCATCATAACATACACAATATAAATATGTAAGGTAGAATTAACGATAGATATATCCACGGATCGCAACCCATTCGCGCGCACGAAAACAGATTAAATTGGGTTATGTTATGTTGGCAAAAAATTTTGCATCGAATTTTTCGCGAAATATGCGTTTCGAACAATTACGACTACATATTAACGTTGAAATTATGATATGCGATTGATAAATATTACAATATAAAGGTTAGAAATCGTTTCTAACGATTATGCTTACTAATTAATCACAGCGGGACGCAGCTCCAACTGCCTGATAGTCGCGGCGTTTCGGTAATGGCCGAAGCTACAAACATCGGCAACTTCATGCTAATAGCGCGCGCGCGATACTATATACATGACTTAATATTAATAATTAATTAAAACTCGAAGGAGATTCGTTCGAAAAGATATAGCTTTAGAAAGAAAAAATATTAATCGAGAATAAGGTATTATAACATATTATTTACAACATATTACTATTTTATAACTTTTACCATATTATTATTTTTAAATTTAATTAGCAAATTATAACATACACAATATAAAAATAAATATGTAAGCTAGAATATTTAATTAGCAAATTTTCGCTTTATTAATATATTTTGATAGAAATCAGCTGATTAAAGCGTTAATTTGCTAATTAACTTTTAAAATAATAATGTTATAATATAAAAATTATATAAAATAATGTTTTAAATAATACGTTATAATACTTTAAACACGATTAATATTTTTGACAGTTATCAGCTGATTTCTGTCAAAAATATATATTAATTGAGAATAAGGTATTTTATCTTCACTTTTTTAAAATCTCTCTTTTTAGAAACCAATTAAAAAATACTAAATATATGTATATATATCTATTTTTTTTAAACATATATGAGAGAGAATTAAATACACAATTAACGATAAACTCATCTAGATCTTTAACAATGTATCAACTCACTAAAACTGTTTATATCTAAATTTTGAATATTAAAACGAAATTCTCCAAATGCGACGATGACAACAATGACTCTTAACCACCGCGACGTTCATATATCTGTTTCAGAGCCAAGATGGCTGCAGTGTTCGCAATGTTCCCGGCGACTGTGCTCGGCATGGGAGCTTCTTCAGCACGTACAGAGCATGCACGGTGCTCGTCTGTACTGCTCCCCCTCTTCGTCGACAAACTCATCGTCGAACACCCCGGCACCGAGTCCACCGACGCCTACGCCAACGCACGCGCATCACCTTAGCCCGCCAAATCATCTGAACCTAAGCGGCAAGTCAACCGGAAGTTCCTCGGCAGCGAATTCATCGGGCGGTACGAACACGAGTGGCAGCAGCGGTGGTCGGCAGCAGCTTCAGACCTCGGCGTCTTTGGTGGGAGATCCTCTCCACAGTTTTCTGAGGCTACCTCAACACTTGGAACGAAGTTTTCCGCCTATGTTCAGGCCCGACTTCCTCACCCTGAATCCTCTGGCAGGTTACAGAGGTCTCCAGGAACTGCAGACAGCTACGCGAAATCTGCAGAATCTGGGCGATCCGCTTCGTGGTATGGACGGTTTGAATCTCGGCGATCCGCTCGTACGCAGCTCTTTGGACTCGCTCAACAACGCACGGAATCTCGCCAATTTGGCCGAATTGTCGCACGGCCGCGGCCTTGGCGGCCAAGCACACCCACCACCACTTGAAGCGAACCTGGATTTTTACTCAGCGCGCCTAAGGAGCCTCGCTAATCCGTCCTTAGGCGCGGCTCCACCTACACCTAACGGTAATCCCACGCCAAATCCCCCTCCTCCACCGGTACCACCAGTACCATCGATCCCCCTTGCCAGTAACGTCCAACAGCAGCAGCAACAACAGCAACAGTCGCAACAGCAACAATCGCAGTCTCACTCGCAAGTTCATTCGGTGGAACCGCCTAGTCCGGCCTCGGCCAACCCTACGAATCTGAGCCACGGCAATCATCAGAAGGAAAACTCGCCGCCCTGTTACAGCCAAAGCCCGGTGGGTCATCACAACAACAACAATTCGACCGACAGTGAGAAGACAAGCCCGCCGGTGGCCTCGACGCCGATAATTACCGACTCTTCGTCAGAAACAGTATACACGTGCGAAGTCTGCGACAAGAAGTTTCGCTTCCAATCCAACCTGATCGTCCATCGTCGCAGCCATCGAGACAAGGAGAGGCAGTATCAACAACAAGATGGAACGCAAGACAGCCAGAGCACGCCGATAAGGTGCGAAGTGTGCGAAGTCGAGGTGACGAGCTTCACCGAACTGAGAAAGCATATGAGGAAGGAGCATCAAGAGCACTTGAACTCGGCTGCCAGTCCTCAAGGTAGCGTCGAAACGGTGCCGGACGACGGATCTAGTTGTGACGAGAACATGGATCTGGACGAGTTGGAAGAGAACGAGCAGAAGACCGAGCGCGAAGATGCGGAAGAGAATACGCCCGAGGATCTGAGTACCAATCAAGGGCAGAGCGGTGAGGAGAGCGGAGGTCGGATAGAGAAGCCGGCCAGTCTGGTGGGTGATCTCATGGAGAAGTTCGGGTTGAGCAACATCGCCCAGTACTCGGAGGCCTATCGGCAAGCGCTACAAGAGAACCATCGCAGCGGCTTCCTGAAGACCGACTCGCCTTGCAACCTCGCAAACTCTCTGAACAACAACAAAGAGAAGGAGAGCGCGCTTTCGCCAACGAATTTCAACTCCTCGACGACGCCAAATATTTTTTCCGGCCAGGGGTTTCCTAGATCCACAGGGCCGGATTTCAGCGGTCTCTGGCTACCCAGTCCGCACTACTTAGAGAACAACGAATTTCGTAAGGTGTCCAAGGCAACGACGTCCAGCCTCTCGCTTCAGGGCCTGCCGAGTCCGTTGATGAAGAAGGAGCGGAGCGGCCGAAACGACACTTGCGAATATTGCGGCAAGGTCTTCAAGAACTGTTCGAATCTGACGGTGCACAGGCGATCGCACACCGGCGAGAAGCCGTACAAGTGTGAACTCTGCTCGTACGCGTGCGCTCAGAGTTCGAAGCTGACTAGGCACATGAAGACTCACGGCCGACACGGCAAGGACACGTACAAGTGTCGCTTCTGCGAGATGCCGTTCTCGGTACCGAGCACGCTTGAGAAACACATGAGAAAGTGCGTGGTGGTGGTACAGCAGGGTCCCAAGCTGGATATACCGTACCCGGTGATCAAGGACGAGGACTCCTCACTCAGTAGCAAAGATACTTGATCCTGGAACGGAAGCCTACCGCTGATCCCGCCGCTGTGGCCGCACAGGCCGCCTTACCCGGTGTACTGAAGGATCTTCCTCCTCAGCGACCTTGAGAAAGGGAGAGACACATCTGACAATCTGAGTCGCCCAGGACCGGCTCAATCTCGTCGAAAATGTCAAGATCCCGACAACGCGATTTCAGAAGAATCTCTCGCCGCGAAATATCCGAGGTCAACTCTCGAGGATTAGGAGAGGTGGTAGGTCGATGCGCGATTTCGAGAATCTCTCGACCAAACAGCCTGGAAATGGCTCGAAATTATAAAAAAAAAGCAACGGGAGATCTAGCGAAAGCTGGAGTTTCGACTGTTTCGAAGAAGAGAGGATCTTCACTAGATCGCGAGGACTGGACGAAGCACGAAGGCAAAGTTCACGTGACGCGAAAATAAGAAGACAGTATAAAGAGAAAAGGTGCTCGACAAGAAGAAACCTGCTCTGCGTTTAACTAACTAAAAAAAAATGAACGAATGGTTACCAGTTTGCGAGTCTCAGCACAGCTATTTAAATTATGTATCGCTATAAATAGTTATAAATAACGCGGAAAAAGACACTATATAAATATAAATCTGCATATATATACATACACACAGATATAAAGATATAAATATATATATATATAAAAGTATATATATATACATATATAAATATGAAAGGCAGATACAAATATACAAAATATAAATATTATAAATAAGAAAACGAACATATAAGTTCGTGACTTTATTATCGCATTTGAAGATTATTTATTTAATAATAGATATATATACATATTGTATAACGTAATATATATGTATAAATATATTATGAAAACTTGCAACTCGCCGTGTATGTAACTATATTAGAAACAATCGGAGTGAAGTTCTTTTTGTACATTACACAATGTCGCTTCGTAAGAACGTGTCAATGGGACCGACGCGTCTTTTTTTTTCGAATGCATCGATTTCCTTAGCCCGTAAGAAAAATGGCGACTTTGATGATCCTGTACGTATTATATATCTATATATATATACATATAGATATGTATATATATATGTATATGTATGTATCAATACTTAGGATATTGAGAAAAAAATATCTGATTTAAATAATATATGAGAGAAGCTAGTATCTCTAAACTCTAGCTCGATCCTATGTACAATATATTATATCTATTATCGGCGATTCTATTATCTTTATTAATATTATTATTGCCCCTATTATATTGCCTTTATTATTAATATTATTATTATTATTATTATTGTTTTGTAACATGATTATTGTCATTATTACTATTATTATTACTATTATTATTATTATTAGCATTCTATTATTACGTTTGTCACTATTATGATTACGGTTGCACAGTGAGTTCAAAAGCGCCGCTTTCATTATTTTATTCCGATATTAAATTATTATCGCAGATGTTTTTAAAGATTAAGAAAATGCCAAAGTTGTTTAGGTTTATGGCCGCTGATTTTGCGTCGCGCGCGACGCGTTCGTCGAGGCGAAGGAGTCGTTTATTTAATTAATCGCGAGCCTGCGGCTAGAAAAAATATCCGGAGAAAGAAAAAAAATATTCCAATAATTGCGAAAATTCCCCCCTCCTTCGACGGTCACTTCGCACGTCGGGACCTCATCATCAGCGCGCTTTGTTCGTTGATTATATTTATTGCCGTGTTACGGCTGAGATCGGATCGCGGATCCGGCTTTCGCAGGATCGATATCTCTGTACGTTGATCCTGCGAAAATCGTCCCGCGGCCGAACCCGAGGAGCAATCAAGAATCGAATTTCCGTTTTCTCTCGTCCTCGTCTGAAGACTGAAGCTTTCGCGGGCGACGTGACGATCGTTCTTCAAGTTTTTGCGTTCCATTTTAAATAGTAAAATAGTATGTTTCTTTTCTCTTTTTGTTTTTTCCTCAACGACGCCTCGTCGACGTAAAACGTTTTCGGAGGGAACTGTTCCTAAAGAGATATATATTATATATATATATATATATATATATATATATATATGTAGACTGTAAGGATATAAAAAAATAACTTTGCGATGCGTGAGAGATGAATGCGAGTATCGATTGCGTGTCTTCTTGTGATTTTATTGTGCGTGTTATCCTTCTCGTTCCGGGGATGCGAGTGTGCGCGTGTGTGCGTGAGAACGAGAAAGCATAAAGGCGATTTAAAAAAAAAACTCATATCAGATAGTTCTCTCGGTGTTAGACGTGTACGGCCCTAGATAAAAAAATCTCTCGTTATCTAGTTAAAAGTTTGTTAGATCGATTCCTGAAATACGTACATGCCAGGCTCCGCGTTTATACGACATACTGTAAATAATGACACTGCCCGTAGCGATGAGATCCGAAAGCAGAGAGAGAGAAAGAGAGAGAGAGTCGCGTCGAAAAGTTGTTTAATGATTATAACAGTAAGAAAGAAAAAAAAGATGAAGGTGGTGATTTCTCTTTTTCTCATATAATGACGCGCTCCGACATTCGCGACGATCGAAGAACGAACATGAATAATGAAGATACGGGAAGGGCGATTCTTCTCGAAAATTTGCGAAAACGAATAGAGAGAGAAAGAGAGAAAAAAAATTTTTGACGGAGCGTCGTATGTGTAATCGACGAAATAAAAAGAATCCTGCGGCACGTCATCATACACGAATACGCATACTTTGATTTCGAAAAGTTCTCCCTCCTTCTCTTCTTGCCTTTCTTGTTCGAATTCATCCCACATATAGGACCAAGTTCCCTGCCACACCGAAACAAAGGAGTGACACATGCAAATCTCGCGGCGGGCGATCATCGGGGCTGGCGGGACACGACGAGGACGGGAGAGCGAATTTTTATGCGAGGAATATTCTCGCGTTAGGGACACACACGCAGCAAGATGCTGTAACCGCGATGAATGGTAATGTGAATCCAACATGGAAATTGCCACGGCAAGTTTCCTGCTCGATTCGCGTCAATCGCGGGACATTAGGCGTTTAAAACATATAAAAAGAGAAATCCGAGAAATATATATGATATTGCACAAATTCGATTAATTGACATATTGATAATATCAACCCCGTCGTGTCTCTCCCCGTTGATTTTTAACATTTCTACAGGGTAAATCATCATAAAATGCTAAAAGATAATCCCAAAACGAACGTCAAGAGTATAATCGAGCGAAGTATCTAGGCAGTCTACATAATTTAAAGCTACGAAATATTTCCTATAATTATAATAAGGGAGCGAAGATCACATACAAGAAGATTCACACACATAGTCGATTATCGGGAGATAAAAAAAATGAGCGGTGAAATGATAATATCGTAGCAGGGAAATTGGATTTTTAGGAAATCTTCTGATCCAGGGTAAAATATAATCCGAAGCTCGGTTTCTAGGGACAGTATGTGACCGGGTTAAACCTGGCATTGAAATACTTTTAACCGAGGATCGACATTAAGGCAATACAAAAAAAAATAAGAAATCCAGACGTCTCCGAGTAAATTCCGGCCAAGACTTGCGACAAACGTTGGCCGAGCTTTCCTCGCAGGGGTCCCTAATTGTAAACATAGCAGATACGGTGTATGTCTTGTGCGATTCAAATAAACGACATTGTTTTTAAATAATCTACATGGGTTTCGTTTCAAGTATTCTTACACCTCTCCTTCCCTCATTGATTGCTCTCCTCCCTCGATTGTTTGACAAACTATACATATATAACATTTGTCTCTATATAGTATATATATATATATATATATATTTCAAAGTTTTTCCCTTTAAATAAACTATAAATATCCACGAACAGAATTTCTCGTTTTAAAATGCGTTTTACATTTAAAATGATTCAGAGACATAGATTGTTAATGACTTGTTGCAACTTTTTAATTTTCGGCATTATAATATTTTGGAAATAATAATGAATAGTGTGAACTTATAAATATAATTTCATTAATTTAAATATAACAGTTTTATCAACCATAATTATAAAAAACAGATTATTTTAATAATACTTTGTGAATTTATTTATATTCGTGAAATTGTAATTGACTATATAATTTATAGATAATCATGACTGATGGATTATTCGGGAAATGAAAGATTCTCCCAGCCATCTGTCTGCGTCGCTCGTTTCCGATACGCCTCTGTCAGGCGTAGAAAGCTCGTTACATAAATTGTTTAATTCGTCGTCGAGTCACTATCATTCGCCGCTCATTGCATTGCATAACGTGTTTCGCAATGGTTTAAAACTCTATTAAAATCGATTCGTCGCGTTGCATTTTATTTAGAAATAAAAAAGTTCACATAATTCACAAAAAGAAATTCACACAACTTTTCGTTTATCAAAAAATATAATAGGAATATCTGATTCGATAAATCTATGTCGTCTTTAGAAATTTAGTTACTTTTAATTTATCAATTATGTCACATACAATTAATAGGTGAAATGGACGACAAACATATGTTTATACGTCCTGTATTCACTGAATTTTTATTAACACAGCTGCCATTGAAAATTATACTTGTTTAATAAAGAATCTCTTTTGTGCCATCTAGCGTAAAGGTATAACGATACAAACGAAAACTCAGGTGAGAATAATCATGTTGAGGGGAGATAAATATGCTCTGTTGCATGTTGGGTTGCCCTTCTAAGGGGAGTCCAGTTAATTCATATCCTATTTTGTTTATAGAAAGTGAACAATACTTCAAAGATTTCCTTATCCTCTTCTTTTGCATTTTAATAACTTTTACTATCAAAGTATGAATCGTTTATCAAATATACAATATTTTACTGCATCCATAATATAAAACGATTCATGCATAATATCAAATAAAAAATGATAATTGTAATTATAATAAATGCTATGGCAGAAAATTATTTAATTTTATTAAGTCAAAGATATGAATATGTATTCAGCTATCGCGTTTACAAGTTTGTATAAATGTTTAAAATCTTTATATATCGCTGAGAAAATTTTAATTTCAAATATCAAATAATTTCCTCAATCTATTATGTATTATTTTTGGGCGAAAAGAGGATAACAACAAATTATCCAATAAGATTATACGTTAAATTTTAATACTAAGTAATGTGTAATTCATTATAATAAAAGAAAAATATTTAAACAAACGTAGTCTCAGAGTTTTGCTGCTAAAATTAATATCTGTGTATCAAAGTTACATTTTTTCAATATATTAATTATTTTTCTTCTTTTATTTTTTTTATTTTTTGGATTAAAAATCTGTAAGAATGAATTAAAAAATCGCTTCCGTTGTCTATCCACTTCGTAGACGTAAACTACAAAATATGCACATCGAGATTCAATATTATCGCTATTTCCACCCTATTTTCGTTTGCTCCGCTTTCGCATTGAGATCATTCCGCGGATTCCTCGAAAACCTCAAGCGAAATATAGATCACGAAGTCCGGGATCCACCGTCAACATCAGATTAATCCACCGCTCGGTAATCGAGAGAATGAGGGAGGGTGGGAAGGGGAGAGAGAGAGAAAGAGAAAGATAGAGAGAGAGAAGGAACAGCTTTCAGAGCTTTCTCGGTACACGTCTGCCGGTCTCAGTCCTTGTTTCGCGGCAATCGACTCGGCGGGAGCAAACAGCGGCATCAGAATGCAAAGTTAGGACAATGCCGTTAATTTTTGGTCGGCCCCTATTGTTCCCTGGGCATATTCATCTGTCAACTGGCGAACCGACTTCTGACACATTCTGCAGTCGACGCATTCGCGCGATCGAGTCGAAAGGACATCACGCTCTAACCGCTCTTCCTAATTCCCCTGCTGCGACGTATCCTCGTGGCATTTCGCGAATAATGTCGAAAATTCCGTCTCAAATGAGCGCTTCGGGAGAAAAAAAGAAGATCACGCCGCGATTGCTACAGCGAGAGCCAAGAGGAAACTCACAAATTTCCGCGAGCGATCGCGGTCAATAGTTTCGCCAGCCTCTTCGGATCGGTCTGAATGCGTGTTAACTATAATGACGTCACTACAATGGCGAACACTAATCTGCACGTCAGAAACAGAGGTGCCTCTGCATTCACTTCCTCCGCCAACCCTTTCCGCGGCGCCGCTTTCGTCCCTGATCTGTCGGTTTCCCGGACAAAATATGTCAAACACTTGCATCTCCCTCAAATTCCGTTGCAGCCATTTCCGTGTCGTAAATAGTAGAGATTTATTCCTCCATTGCAATTTGTATAATCGCATTTCTGCCTCAATAATAAGCAAATAGCGGTAAACTCCAAATCGCGACAACAGAATAATCAATATGAAAGGTTTCATGAAGACAGCATTTTTGTACAATTATTCAAATCAAATATGTGAAAATTAATAAATGATATTTCGTTAATAAATTGCGATAAATATTTTCAAGATGTTTATCATAAAATTTAAATATAAATACTTGAAAAAAAATTATGTATGGGTCGACATATCGCTTGCTTCTTCTACTTTCACAATATATAACATTTTTTCAAGCATAATATATCAATACAAAATAAAATATTATTCGATTAATTAATTATGTTAATTGATTTTAACCACAAATTTATCTACCGAGAGTCTCATTGGATGTAAATATGTTTACGTTCATAAAATAAAGTTTCGTCGAGGTGAATAATTTCTGATTCGTTCGCCAATATGCTATTGGTCGTGGTACCTTGGCATTCCAGTTTCTCGCACCCGAAACACCCGAACTCGAGGAACACCGATGCAATACACGGTTGCCTGCTAATAGGAGATACAGTCCGGTATAAAACTATCAGTTGTAGAACGAGCTTAGGACGGGGTTGCTATACACCCTGCAGCGAAAGAGACCTTTTATGTGTTAGGGTAGAGATTTGCAGTCCTGCAATGACCACGCCATTGCATGCAGACTGATGAACAACTGTTTGTTAATACACTAATACATTTACAATTATACTTGCGACAATATTGATTTAGAATAACTGTTCTATACTCCTAGTTTTATAATAAAAAATAAAAATAATAAAATATTCAAAAGAAATCACAAAATAAAATATTGTCAGAAATACTGTCAGAAAAAAAGGAAAAGAAAATTGCATTACGATAAACGTTATCCAACGTTTAAAATTTGTAATAATTTAATTGTAATATATAAATAAAGAGTTTTTCAAAAATATATGTATTATATAAATAAATGAATTTAATATGCAATATTTAATAATTATTTATCTTAAATTTATACAATTTGTATAAACTATAACAGTTGAAATAATAACATTAAAAACGTATTGTAAGGTCATCGAAATTACTAAAAAGAAAAGAAGAAAATAAAATTTATAGACTCATGAAGCATTATTAGAAAAATCTTTTTTTATTGTGTTGCAAAATTTGGACATTTTTTTCCTTATTAAGAGTTTATTAATGATAAATAATTGTAATTTTTAATTGCAATGTTCACCGTGGAGAAAGTTCACGTAGAAAGATATATCCAGTAAACAAATGAATAATTAACCAGTTATAGAGCACTAGGACAATTTCATTAAACATAATGGCTCTTTATCGCGCGTTACCGCGGTGCGTTGTTGCCTCGATGTCTCGGTGTTGTTATCTCGCAAAATTTACAATTTTAATTTAGCGAGTCACTCGCAACCCGAGACGAAAAACTCACGGGTAACGCAGGTTAAGTGCCTAGGGAGACCATGAAGCTCGAAGTTTGTTAGATCGCGGAATTAGTCGGCTGTTAAGCCAGATAAGCAGTCAACATGGACGAAAACAATTGCGCCGGATTAGCCGGGATACTCTGACGACGACGACGCCTCGTCCTCGGTCAAAAGATTAAGTAATGATCATTCGTCTTCCGGTTAAAGCGGCCGCGCGCTTCGTATATATCGCCTCCCATCCGAGAAGAAAGAAAAAGAAGTATGTGAAAGAGAAAGAAAGAGAAAAAAAGCGTTTTATCTCGCGATATCTCACTTGGCGAGATCTCGCGGAGTTACTCTCGAGCAAATTTGTCGAATTATCTTATCGTTGAACATCTTGTCGTAGAGAGAGAAAAGGGGAGAGGGAGAGAGAGAGAGAGAGAGAGAGAGCGCTCGGCACCGTGCAATGTCGAATTAATTTCAATCTCATTACTGCCGATACTCCACTCGTAACTGTCCCTCTCGGTTTCCCGATAAAGAACCGGCGGAGAAATATTGTCGAGAGGGTTTCTCGATCTCGCGGTTTCTCTCCTGAATTGAACGAATTAAATTCCTAGATCAATTACACTCGAATATTCCAGTACGCGCGTCGTTCAAAGGTATAGAATAATATTGCAATATTTATATCGTTATATCTTTTTTTCGATCGTAAATTAATGGTGTAACATTTATTGTATCGCTACGAAACACGTGTGTGATATATTGTTGTATATATATATTCCACTGTTATATCAATGATTAATTCTACACATTTCACCGATGCAGCGACGCAACATTAAAGACAATCCGTATTTTTCGTACGAAGCGGAGAAATTGCACGCTGTACACAATAGTTCTTTTTGCGACGCGCTATTTGCGTAGTTTACGAACCTCGTATGCAATTTGCAGCCACTCTAGTAAGTATTCTCAAACGATGCAACACGAGGTGTTTTCCTTGCGTTGTTTTCCCTGTTGTTTCACCGCGCGACCGTGCAATTCAATTTTCGCAAGCATGTATCGCGTTTAAGGCATGGATCGGCGATATTATCCAACAACCAGAATCCACCCCCGAGGGTCAGCATTCGTCTGAGAGAAGGGTGGTTTTGACCAATCAAACGCGTGGGCTGGCCACCCCTCAACACTGACCAATCGAGATTCTCTACGACATGCCTATTCGCATGGTCCATTCGCACGTAGAGAAGACACGCTTTAATAAGTTGACAACGCGTAGAGTTTTAAATCTGAATTTTTTTTGTATAGATGATTGTGAGAGAAGATATTTATTGGGAGAGAAGAGAGCAGAAATTTACAACGTTATAAACATTATCTAACCTTCATAATTTATGAAGATTTAGCTAAAATATGCAATAGAGCTCCTCAATATATAAATTGTAAATGTGAATTTAATATTCAACATTTGATACGCATTTATTTTAAGATTATGGGAACAAATATTTAATAAGATCCTGTTAAAACTGATCGCTTTAAAAGTCCAATTATGATATATATAATTATGTATAATTTTATCAAATATGTTTAATATACTTTCGCATTTAGATGATATTTTGATATTATATATAGTAATTAAGTCTCATCAGATTATGCTGAATGATGGCAACTTTAAATTAACTCTCACCTACTAATAATTAAATATCGATAATGCAATTACAGCTGTGAAACCAATGTAATTGCAATAAGAAAGTGACATTAAATTAAATTAAATGCAGTCTTTAAATTTTTTTCAATTTGAATAAGACGTAAAAAAAATGTCAAATCAAACTCGATACTATTATAACAAGATAAATAAAGCAAGTATTACACATTATTGCACATTAAAGATTCTTTCACAGAGTGCATACACCACGTATAGCGATAGACAAACATATTAAAAATTATCCGCAATAAAGACGAAATTAATTTCTATTTCAACTAAAAAAGAAAAAAAAGAAAAAAAATCGTGAGTGCTCAACCAGCCGCAATACATGCACGATTAATCCAAATCCTCTGAAATTTCCGCTTCAATATTATCATTAGAGGCGCGAGTGCCGTGCGGCTTTTGCAAAATTCAAACCCGCCGGTAGGAAGGTAGGTACACCAGGCCGGCGAGATAATAATGATGAAGTTCGGTGTCCGTGTAGCCCGAGTGGCTGGCGAGACCGGGGAGGGTTGAAGCCGGGGCGGAAGGAGAAAGGCAACTCCGTCCGGAGGAGCCGGAGAAAGGGGGGGAGGGCAGGGGGGAGAGCGCGGTGGGTTATACATTTGAGTACATAAATGTATGTAACTCCGAGTTTGTGTTGGAGTGGGCGTCGGCCATCTTGTCCGGTGGGTATTGACCGAGGCGACCGCCAGGCGAGAGAGACATGCCATGGCGGGCACAAACCACCCTCTCTCTATAGCTACTACCTCCGGCATTAATTGCTCTTATTAGTTAAATCCGCGCGCGTCGTCAACGCTGTCGTCATCGGCGCGAGAAAAAAAAATATCGGTCCCGTCAGGATTGTTGCCTGTTTGCTCGCGTGTATTAATATTGGTGCGCGCGCGCGCGAAGAGTGATCAGGAAGGGGTTGATGTAAATATATACACGTTATTGTACAATGGAAAATTCATAGTGGAAGACTTTTGCTTTCGCGATTTTAAAAGACAGACCGAGGTACGATTTGTCGTTTTTTTTTTTTTTTTTTTTTTTTTTTTGAGAAGGCTATCGTAAACCAGATAGAGAACTTATTATTACTCATTATTAAAAGACTAGAAACTATTAAACTCTAATTATATAATTGTGTATCTTGATTTAAGTAAGTGCCGTTGTTGAAATCATTATTAAAGAGAAATATATTGGTAATTTTATTACTGCTGTTCCCTTTATGGAATATTTAATGACGTTACACCAACTGCTAATATTGAATTTTCAATAAGAAGTTCGTTATCCAATCGCGACTTAAAAAAAGATAAATGTCATTCGCTCTATGAAACTTGGCAGATCAGTAGGATAGAAATACAAGCGATTCATTATATTGTATGCTAATTGTGATATTCGTCCCGATCGATTATCGTGGACGATAACTCGTTGCATCTGCGTTTAAATTTAGATTCCGCACCGCGATACCAAAAGTGGAGTTGTCCATCTTCCGCGGAACGACGATAAATATGAGATGAACGCCGAGGATATTAGATTCAAGATCTCCTTTATAAGGTGCAATTATTATACGAAATTAGAGCCGCGGTTAAACTTGACGGTAACGAAACGCCTGACAAGCCTCCGCAGCCGCGTCCTTAAATAAAAGTTTCACCCCGTCGGAACTTTACCGATATAACGCTCAACCATCCGCTCAATATAATTTATCCCATTATTACGATGTACTTATTAGGACGTTTAATGCGTTATCGTATTCCGAAATTATCCGTCTGGACTCTCGCAACTATTACTAAACTTGAATAAAATTTGTAATACATTAATATTTAATTAACACTAAATTATAGTATATAAACTATAATTATAGTATAAATACTATAATATATAATAATCTATATATATTGCAATAAGATCAATTTTATATCAATTATTTAAACTATATAACCGCGCGTATATACCATTCTTTATAAAATGTTAAGATTATATTGCGATATATATATATATATATAATTTTTACAGCAGACATTAGTTGTCAGGAGATATTTAATAGATTCGTTTAATTATTCATAAACTCTATAATTGCTGTCGGCATCTGATCTATATTATTTCTATCGAAGAAACGATTCGCCTTCCGATTATCCTATATTTTCGATGTAATCTATTACATTACGACAAATCTTGATGCTTACATCAGTCTCGCGTTTTGGAAGACATGTTAAAATTCACGGTATATCCTCGATTTCTACTGTGATCCATTCGTCTCTCGACGGTCGACGGCTTTCTTCTCTTTTCTGCGTGCCGCAGAATCGAGCGATATTCTATCGACAACCAGATGCCTGTGTATTTTCTTAAAAGGAATGAACATTTTACAATATGCGCGAATAAGACAAAAGCGTGTTTAAAAACACCTGATGTTTTTAAGAACAAGATGTTTAGTAAAAAATTCGCAAGAAATATTTTGCTTTCTGCTTAAATTTGAATTTAAGTTCTATTTGCATCCACGCTATTCGCGGCATCCTGATTGTATCTCCACTTGCGAGAGTCCTTTCCTCGGGTAAAAGATCTGAACATCGTGAAACTTCTCACGTCCAACTGACTTACGTCTTTTGGATGTCCTGCTTCTTCTTCTCTCGGTTTATTTTCGAGCACGATTCCAGACGGCAATTTATTCACGGCGAGCAATGAAAATCGAAATCGCAAAGTTCCGGGGATCAATTATCAATTCTATGTGATGCAGTTTGATCATAGAAATAGAGATATCAAAGTGATTTTACACATATCGACTTGTTAATAGACTTTTATAAATTTCCTAGAATTTGCGCTACACACAAGTAAAAATTTTATTATTTTATGTTTCTCTCCCTCTTAATTAAGAAATTTCTGTCTAGCGTAAAAATGAAACGCGCAAAGAAAGCATCGCGTGACTCGAGGGCTAAATGTATGTACAATTTTTACATAGAGCGAGAACCGGATTGTGTATCAGAGGGTTGAGGGTTGCGAAAGCTTTCGAGAGTTTCATTTAACCCTCGGTAATAAACGTCGCGACGCTTGTCGTCGTCACAAGCGCGATCGTCGAATTTCATCCCGTTTGAAGAACCGGCGCGAACGCGACCGGAGAGAAACAACAGACGCCTCTCTCTCACTCTGTGGCTTACGAAAATTCCAAAGGTACATACACACCGTCCGTTCGTTCGTCGTTTGCCTCGTCTCGAATCGCCTCGCTTCGCTTTGCCTCGCCGGCGAAGAGAAGAGAGAGCGTGTATACGCAGCAGCTCTAATTCACGCCCGGCATTTCGCGCGTGTATTTTAAGGCTGGTCCCGGCTCTAAAATTCCACCCTTGCCTGAACACACCGCTCGTCCGACCTTCTCTCCTTCTCTCCCTCTCTCTCTCTTTCCCTTTTGCCCCCTTTTGACCTCTGTTTCGCTCTTTCTCCTCGTCACCGTCTCCGTTTCCCTCAAACACTCGTTCTCTACGTCTCGCTCTCGCTTACTTGCGGCATCACGTTCGTCCCTCTCTGTTTGTCTCGCTTGTTCATCCCTGTGTGTCCCTCTCTTTCTCTCTCACTCGCTCCCTTTTCCTCTCTCGTATACGCGGGAATAACGCGAGCTAGGTAGTACGTACGTACTTACTTGGTACTCGTGGTGGTAGGTATAGCGACTGTGGATATAAAGGTTGTTCAGCGCTGAGGCAGGATGGGTGACCCAGGAGGGAGGTGAGGTGACGGAATAGAGGAGCGAGACAAATCGAGAGTCAGAGCGAGCGTGGAAGGCGCGACGGAGAAACAGCATGTAGCGGCGAATGCAAACGGAAGGAGAGAGAATAACAAGGAGAGAGAAAGAGAAAGAGAGAGAGAGAGAGAGAGAGATGAGGGGGGAAAGAGAGGGAGAGAGAGAGAGAGAGAGAGAGAGAGAGAGAGAGAGAGAGAGAGAGAGAGAGAGAGAGAGAGAGAGAGCCGAGGTTCTTGGACTCTGTGTAGTGGTGCAAGGGTTCGTTCGACCCTTAAGGGGTTGTGGCTAGCATCGGTCCCCGCTGCCCCGGCCCTCAGCCACCACCGCGTCCCCTTTACCTACCGCTACCTCCACCTCCTCCTCTTCCTCCTTCTACATTTCCTGCACCACCAGTATCCCCTACCCCCTTCCCACCTCCTCGCCTGCCGTTGCTCGTCGACCACCCAGTTAGCCACCCTCGTAGCCACCCTACGGCGAGCAAAACTACCCTACCGCCGGCGGCCATTTTACTCTCCCCTCGCCCTGGACTCGCCAAATTGTAATCCGAGTCCCTGGAATTCCGGGCAGAGCAGCCGTGGTCCGGCCTCAAAGGAGGCTTCCTTCGCCCTCTCGACATACCCCAGGATAATGATTAACGGAGTACTCCTCTTTCTCGCCCTCGCGACTCCGTTCTACACTTCGTAGAACAAACAGAGACGTAGCCAAATAATGGCAGCGAGCCGCGTGAAAATCCTTCATTTAACTACGACGCCGAGCGTCGACGACGACGACGAGTTTGCACGAGCAATGTTTTTGTAGACATATCAAAGGTCGGCTCTTTTGATACGAGAGAATTATGCGGCGCGAATTGTTATGTAAATTTCAAACTTGCGTGCGTTTCTGCATCTTTCGTACGAATATTAGCAGAATGGAAAGTTTGCGTTAATGGAATGGAAATCTTTTCAATGCGCCAAGTTGCTTCGCACAAGTTGCGATCATTATTACGATCATTATTGCCTTGAAATTCTAATCATTTTTTCCTACGATAAATAATTTGTTTAAATGTTCATTTTACACGATTTTTTTCGGATTATTATTTTATTTCTAAACTTCTTATTTTTATATCTTGAAAATATATTTTGTGTTCGCTAATAAATTAGCGATAAAATGCGATACCCTGATTAAAAGGTTAATTTTTCAAGAATCAATTGTTTCTCCGCTAAAATCCGATACTGCGAATCTACGTATGCCTAGCCAATCCGATCGCTATCTACCCTTAATTAACACTTATTATTAACACTTAAACCGCAGCATCCCGACTCTGGAACGAGCCGGGAAATGCGCGAAGACAATAATTTCGTATCTCGACGTTCCGTCTTATCTGATTGGGCGAGCAATATCGGCGGGAAATTCACGATTATCTGTTTATAGGACGGTTAATGGGGATCGTGCCGAGTCGCAACTCGGGCTTTAGCGTCTGCCCAACGTCGGGCCAATAATATTGCATGTATATGTTCTTACCTGTGACGGCGCACCTGCAGCTCGCTGCACGAAATTAATGTCCGAGGAAGCAGAAGGTAGGACGGAATAACACGGGAGCGCAGGATCGGAACGATTCCTGGGTGTTCTCTCTCTCACTCTCTCGTATATTTATCTCGCAATTCTCCAGAGTCTTGCACGTTCGAAGCTTACATCGTTGTCCATGATTCATTGCATCGTTATTACAATCGTGCGAAAAATTAATTGCCGAGTAGATTGATCGATTAAATCTAATCTATCTCTGTTGACTTAATTAATTAATTATGTTTCGAGTAATTTTTTTGATATCTCGATCTCGATCGACGTAGACCCTTTGACAAATTGTCCAGTGGTCGAATCTGTAACATAGAAAAGCAGAAGGAAACGTGAGATGCAGCGAATTTGCTTATTTACATATTATTATATATACACTTATTTATGTAGATCGCGCAATTTTACACGGAGGAAAAATTCTGAACGAGCAAAGGAAGAAGGAGGCGATTCCGTCGCAGACTTATAAACGGCGTGTCGTCTTCGAGCACTATTTATCTAACTCTCGGGGATAGATTTTATCGCTCTAGATATAATTTGTTGTGCAGCAACATTAGCGGTCGGCGCAACATTTGTCATTCCGTGCGCGCGCCTCTGTGTTGACAGCGCTCGCCTCGTTCCCGGGGTGAAGTTCACCGAAGAAACCGGAATGAAAACTGGATCAGCCAGTAGTCCGGAACACCCTGTGCTGAGTGACCACAATCGCCCGTGTAGACAAATTCGCGGCAGCGGTGGTCAACTGGCTCTGGAGCCTTCGATATTATTCATCGCTCTCGATGTAATATAATATAATTATTGTATTTATAGAGTATATTATAATATAATAATATAATAATTATATAATATAATACTAATATAATAATTATTATATTATGTTATTATTGTATATTATTGTATATTATTGTTATAATTATTATTATGTTCTATATATGTTGCAACATAGAAATATATTACACAAAAGTTATATTATTCTGCTCATGCTAGAATAGCTGTGTTCTGTGTCTAAATTATTAGACGTATTAATTTTATCTAAAGCGTAAAACTAGTAATTGCCAAGTCGTGACACTTGGCAAATTTGGCAAATAAAATTAATCTCGTTAATTGTAAATATGTCTCGCAACTTGTAAGATCCTTTATAATTTAATTTATATTTTAAAAATAAAAAACAATGAATGTTATATATATTTGAATGTTACACTCTTCTTTTTGTTCGCCTTAATATACATATATCTTCCAAGTGTCACGATCCTGAAATGATTATTATAATTGGATAAATGTTAGAAAATCAGAACGAGAAATAAACATATCGTTATTCTCGATCGCTATAACAAGAAGACCGAGAGATATTTCTTCGATAAAAGTATCGCGCGCCACTCGAAATGTTTTACATCGCTCCAACTATCGACCCCGTCGACTTATGGGATTCCAGCTGATCGTTCATTTGAAGAACGCTCGTCGGCAACAGTAGACGCGATCGCTCCGTCCAATTTTCCGGATTTCTCGTGCACGAACTTCCGCTCTGAAAACGACTGTGAGGGAGGTGGAGACGAAGAGGTAGAGGAACATGCTCTCTCACAAAGGGAGGAAGGGACCGCTTCTCCGTCGACGGCTTGCTCTCGAATACACGCGTGCACATATCAATATCGGCCATGCATGACAAGACGCCTGGCTGGACACGCGACGATAAAAACGAAGAGGAACTTCTCTCGCATTCCAATCGCTACCATTTTCGCATCGAGTCTTCGACAATGTCGCGCGATACTGATTATAAAGTAAAAAGAGATGTGATACGTTAAAGAAATATTAATTAATAATTTTTATATTTAAAATTGTGATAAATTAATCATTTCTGTACCAATCATTCAAATAATTGTAGTAATGTGGTTGCATAAATAAATAATGATTCTTCACAAAATAAAAAGAAGAGTATACTTTTCGCACGTTTCAAAAATTATACTTGAAAATATATTATAATAAATAATTCATCTGCATATTAATGTTATTGTTTCGAATAATTTAATTGCATTTTTCCAGTGTTATAAATAGCGGCAGTATAATCCCGAAAACTCAAATATATAAATAAGACGCCGATACATGTATATACATATATACCGATTTTTCCAGCGTATCGATACAAGGAGGGAGAAATGCCGGGGTTGCGATTTTCATCTCGATTCGGTCTCTCACGCTCGCGCGGCACATCGGTAAGAAGGAAAAACGAGCTACCTCTCTGGATACTGCTCCTCGTAAAGGAGGGTAGTAATCGAAGCGCAGAAAGATGCAGACTCTGTATATGGACTAGTATGTGTTAGGAGGACTCGTGCGCGTTTCTTTCTCCAAGGAGTCGGATCGATGCATCGGCGCGACGGCTTGATAAGAAATCCTTTTATCAATGATGATGTAGAGGGAGATCTATCTCCCTCTATCTTTTTTCTCTTTTATAATATTATCTCGTTACAAATATTCTACCTCAATGATGCTTAGATTATCGATACTAGTAAATCGTTCGACAGTGGTCAGAACATAAAGAAGGTTTTAGATACGGACGTAAGTATAGTAATAATCACAGATTATGCTAATCAAGAGAAAATGTGTGATTTTTATCTGCGTTCGATCGATGCTATGGAATGTATCTCGGTCTTCCGATTGTTTCGAATTAGTGTAGATCTACAGTTATCGATTCGCACATCGAACGCGAAGTCGACGCGAGCAATCCTCGAGCGCGAAAATTCGCACGACGCGTCGGCGCGGCGCGTCGCGACGCACCGTGTCACGCTGACCTTTCTCAGCCGTGCAATTTCGAGGGCGAAGGCACCTCACATTGCGAAATTCGAAAACGTGCGCGAAAATCCGACGAATTTCCAGAACAGTGCGTCGTATCGATTCGAGTTTCCGTGGGCGTTGCTATGAGATGGACCCTTGTACAGTTCCGAAAGCAAGGGAAAGAGAGAGAGAGACAGAGAGAAAGAGGGGAGAGGGAAGACTTGTGAGTGTCGCCAAGCTATCCTCCACCTCCTTCGCCTCTTCACCATCGCGACGACCCACCACCCCTCGGGACCATCCTCGGTATCCCTCCGTGGAGAGGCCATCTCGTCCTCTCGTCCTCTATGGCCGTTATTACTTCTACAAATATACAAGGTATCGCATTTCGTGATCGAACTCTCGAGGCCGGAGAGAACGCAAATTCGATGGAATCGCCCGGCTAATACCGTCTCAAAGAAGCAGAATGCCGTCATTTCGCCTTTGAGACCCGCGAAGAGGATCAAGGCTCCCCTTTGGTCCTAAACCGTCTTCTTCGGACCCTTATCCCCCTTCTCTCCTCCCTGGATTCTGGATACGTCTATTTTGTCCCCTTTCGCGGCGCGTGTCTCGAGTAATAGAAATAATGCGAAAGATCGCGAAGGTACACGCGAGGATAGCACTTGGAAATGGCAGCATCTCCATCGTCCTCGCAACCTCCGAACTTGTTCCTGAAGGAGTCTCGACTTCCTGCCGAATGTAAGCGCCAGATTTGGAGACGATCCAGGAAAATAATGATCCGGAGAGGCTTCGCGACTATCGCGAGACTGCGGGACTGCGATATCGATGCGATGTCGACGAGCGCGATCGAAACACCGGTACACGTGGAAAATGCGAAACTTTGTTAACGCGGATCTTATATCGGAAGCGTCTTTATTAATGATCACCCGAGGCGTCAAGCGTTATTCGTAAGATTAACGACGCGAGTTCCTCGGGCACGTCGTTGTAAAGTGCATAACTTAATTAATGATAAAATTAAAATTTGCTTCAGTTCGATGAAGTAATATTTGTTGAAGAAATTTGTGCAGATTATTATGTTTTTTCGCGTAAAGAATTATATTCGTATTTAAGTGTAAGCTTATATTAATACATCACAATTTCTTTCAATTTTAAAGGTATAGATGTAAGCAATAGAATCTTATTTTTAAGTTAATTTCATGTGTAGATTCTTACTTTAACAGAACTTTAATTTAAAATTTAATTATAGAAAACTTTAATGCTAAATATTAAAAAATATATAACGAGAAAACTCGAATTTTTAATTCAAATTTTTATTAAAAGAATTTCTTTGTCTTTAATAAAAATCTAGAGAGCTTTATATAATTACATTTAATAGCGATATATGCTATGATAAATTTAAATATTATAAATATTAATAAAGCACGTAATTTAATAACCATGAATATATTTGTAATAAGATGTAAATAATACACCTGTTCCGGACATGAAATAAGAGGAAGTCCAGCATCCAGACAGGTGAGATCAGAGATCATGGGTTAATCTCACCCATCCAGTTCTGGACCAGACTGGTATTTCATTCAGAGAAATGGCCGTGACCCTACAGCAGCCCGCATCGCAAAGCTATTAAAACTATCTAATTTAATTCATATAAAATTATTATACACAATAATATGTATGTGATATGTTTCATCATTATTTATTTAAATATTAAAATATAAAAACAAACAAATCTTAAGCAAATTTTTTAATCTCTCAAATGCTAATTATTCGAGAGAAGTACAAAGTAATTTGATATATTACATAAATTTGCAATTATAAACATATCAACGTTTTAAATGGACAAAACAAACATATTGGATTACATACATATCCTGTATATAATTATTTCTATTAATTTAATTTATTTGCTAAATATAAAGATAAATAATTATAAATTCAATTTTCTTGCTGAATATACAGATAATTAATTACTTTTAATTCTCTCACCGACGAAACGGTTGGCTAATTCCGTCTTCGAGTAAAACGAAAAAGATTAACGAGACGTGAACACGGGGTTTCTCTGTCAGAGAAAGAAGGGTGCGTACTATGCATAGACTCTTACATGCGTCTCTTTGAAAGGACTCTGGCGCGGTCCTTCGTCTCCTCCTTTCCGCCTCTTACGGTTTCCATGACGCGCGTACATCATGCTAGCCCAGACTCACTTAATTGGGTCCGCCATTTTCGGTGGCTCGACCCTTCGAAAAGCCTCGCCGCTACTTCCCTGCAACCACCACCTCCCCCTTTGGTCTTCCCTAGGTAAGGGAGAGTTCAGAAGGGTTGCCCACCTACCCCGACTCTACGAGGCCTTCGAACACGAGCCGAGTGGCTTTTGTTTTCGCCCCCAGAGGAGCCGCCATTTTGAATTTATGATACCGAGAGAGTCTACGGTGCTCGGACACCGAAAAACTTTGGTCGTTAGTGAAAGTTAAGGGCGGCCCTTGCCCGTCGGTGGCGGAGCATGCGGAGTCATTTTCCCTAATAAGTGATAGATCCGCTATTCACGGATGGTCGCTCGATGAATGGTTGTTTGATAGGATACATGTGTGCAAGTATTTATTGTCTTTACAGTGTAAAAATGTGCGGTATAGTTGCAAAAATAAAGATATACCTTATAAAGAATAAATCAATAAATAAAATAATTTTTTCTAAAAACCAATACAAAAGAAACAAATTTAAAAAATATATAAAATAGACGCAAGAAATGTGTGTGTGAAGATGTAATAAAAAATCGATTAATTCAAGTCTAATAAAATAGGATTGTTTCAATTCAGAAAACTCTCAAGTTTTATTTTAAATTAAATTAAAAAGAAAATCTTTTTATATTATAATAAACAAGAATATTCTAAAATAAAGTATATTGAATAATATAATTGTGTCTGTATAAAATTTATATAATTTATATTCTGGAAATGTAAATTGAACTTTATATTAAATTATTAATAATTAATCAATGCCATTTTTTTTATCGAATAAAAACCTTGATTCTTTAAATATATACAAGAGACCTTCAAGCACACATTTGTTAGAAATCACGTACATGTGCGGAGCCGTAAATGTCATGAAATATTCGTTTACGATCAATCTGATTTTCTACCGAAGATCGAGAGGAGGAGCTAACGTTTCCGCGTAGGAGGGAGCTTTTTCGACAGGCCGATAATCCGATATTCCGGTCGGCAGATAGTTTAGTTCAAATTCAATGTCCGGAGAAGGAGAGAGAGAGAGAGAGAGGAGAGAGATAGAAAGAGAGACAGACGAAGTGAGCTTGACGAAGAACGGTGCACGGAAACAGTTCGGCGGAGATGTCGACTTAAAACAATTGAGGGTGCTGTAGCGGCACGCAATATCCTGACTCCTCTAATTCGATTAGGGAACTAGCTATGCAGCCCAGGAACCTGAAATTCCCTTTAACCAACCCGGAGACTTCCTAGGTACAGATCCAGCCGACTCGCGAGGGACGCAGACGAATTGCAAGGTGGATACAACCTTACAGATACACCATGGATAGAGGCAGTCCCCGAATTATCGGACTCGATGGAAGAACCGGCTCAATTTGCCAAATTAATCCGGCGTGCCTTCGACAGTCAGTCGGCTAACCAAAGCCCGCGATATTGAACTCTTCGGTGTTCGTTAAGTTCGCCAAGTTGTATAAACATAATTTCAACTCAGAACGAGGGATTTTTGTAATAATTAAAAAACAAAAATCTAGACACATTTTCTCTGATCTCTTGAGACATAATTTCCTTTCTAAATATATTATTCAATAATCTATGCCTTATAAATAAATAAATACAAATAACAAATATCCTAAATATATAAATTAGTGAATTAATTAAATAATTTTGTTCAAATAGAAATAAAAATAAAGATGCTCATTGTTATATGAAAAATATACAGCATGTTTCAAAACGGAATGTTCTTTTAATGACAAATTTTTAGCTAATAATCAATTTTTTTTTTCAAAAATAACGAGAAAGTTTATCTTTTATTCACATCATATATCTTTGTCTCAAAAGTTCTATTAAACTCCATCTAGAATTAATTAAAAAATGTAGTTTTCTGATCCATTTAACTTCTCAAAGATTAGTTTGCAAGAAGCTCATCTTTTTCTATCACTTATAACTTTAAAATTATTGATGCCTCGTTATTTTCGCTAAGGAAAAAATTGATTCCTTATTTAATGGTCAAAAAAATCTGTCATTATATGAAGAAACACGATGATTTTGAGATATTTTATATATAGTTTCAAAACTTTTAGCTGTAAAAATAACTATACATATTATATAAAAAAGTATCATAAATTAATTTTCGAAAAAATAACTTTTCCATCTAAACAAAAAATAAATAACTAGAAAAAAAATATTAATATTCTCTGAAACAAAAATCAATAATTCCAAAAATATTTTTACAGAATATAATTTTTAGTTGAATAATGGATCATTAATAAAATGTAATAGAATGTATAATAGAATTAAAAATACTTCCTTTTAATTTAGATCGAATTATTCTCCAGTTGCATATTTTACTTTCTCGAAAACATTTTTTAAAGAATTCTGATTTTTTGTTGTTATAGTTATTAATGCAATTTTCGATGCTTACGCGAAACCATAAACATATATTTAACGTTTGATGAAAAGATTAAATTATGGCGATTTATTATGTTACTTATTCTAAAAGAACCTGTAAAAATACAAAATAGCAATGTCCATGTTTTCAATAAAAAGAATTTTGAAGTTTCATTAGATTTAGAAGAATCTACCAATAAATCCGCATTATTATTATGCTCCTCTATACTCTCTCTCGTAGTTCTAAGTTGTTCTCTTAGCACCCCTGGATTACACGTCCCTTTTCGAGGAGAGTGGGGACCCAAAGTTTGGACAACCCTAAGAGAATCTATCCTTAAATAGAAACTAGATTTAGGGACTAGATCGGTCTATGTTACCGACTACCCTCGAGAAACTACCCTCGGATATGTCTGCTTTGACCAGGAACCATCGGCAGATGTCGGTACTGCCATTTTACCAACTCATGTAGCATAGTATTCCGCTCGTTAAAGGCCGTTTTACACTCGATAAAAATTCAGAAATCCTACCCAGGGAAGAGTGTACATATATATAGGTATATACAGTCAAGTTTAGAAAAAGTTCTCCAACATTATTCAAATAAATGACACGTGTTCAACAGCCGGTTTCTATCACGTACGCGACTAATTACCCGATTCCGCGGTCCAATTAGTGACCCGTATGAGGTAATTCAGGAACGTAGATTGGTGACCCGATTATAAATCCTTGATGATGCTTTCAGCACGTCGTCATCGATTGAATCGAGCCGATGGTAGTACGTGCGCGCCAAATTCGTTCGACAGGATGGGGGTGGATGGTGGTGTAAGTTGGTTGGTTACTTTAAGAGGTCGATTTAATTCTTTCACGCCGTTCCATCACAGCGGGGATTTACACGGCTCAAGCATGCCGCCCGACGTTCTTCTGTACAATGCGCGGAATATTTCGGCTCGGCTTGCTCCGAGGAAGCTCTCGACGGATTCTTCAAAACCGCGTTAGAACGCGACATGCGTGGCATACGCGCGGCGCAGCGATTGTTCGCCGGTAGACGAATGTTACTTCCGGCGTATATCTCACGCCCGGCCTGGCTCTCCTTCTCGCGCCCTGCCGCGCGAAAAGGAGAACGCGAAGGCTGAGCCGTGAATGGCCTGACGTATCGCCGGCGCGTCTGTGTCTGACACCTCGGATTTTTCCATTAAATTTTCCCGACGCGGGAATCTATCACCGGTTACACCTCCCGGAAAGATTCGCTCCTCGCACAACCGCAAAGCGATTCCCATTACGATCGCCCCGAGATTCCATGAAGCACAGCGTATCGAGCCGCACACATACGATGACAATCAGCTGATATCCTTTTACCAGCTAATAAACGAAGCGGTCTGTTTTCAAATAATTATTTATCGCGGAAATTTTTTTTTACAGCAAAAAAGCCAGAATAAATATTCAAGAGAAAGAATTGCTATAATTTAATAATAAGGGAAAAAATAATGGAACTGCAGAAATACAAATTCAACAAATTTATACATAATGTTCTATGAATAAGAAAATATAATTTCACTATATGGAATATATGTGTAAATTTATAGCCGCTTTATATATTATAAAAACATTTATGTGCGAAGCTAATTGTTATCCTAAAATATGCTGAAATATCGAAGTTAATATTATCATTCACATCGATTCGTTTTACCAGATCGCAGCAGCGAATAAATAACAAGCAATAAACAAGCATAATAGATCGACTTCGTATTTCTTCGTGTATCTAAGTTCTTAGTCCTTTGTATTGCGAGTCGCGTATAAGTCTTGGGCCAATAGAGTGGCGTCGGCTTTGCGTAAATACGGATTTCGCGCATCTCGTTCAAACAACGGACCGCTCAAATACAGATGGAGACCCAGCTAGTATATTTGTCTTGGTAACAAGATTGATTAACTTATCGAGAAAAGAGATATCTGGTACATCATCCCGAAAAAGTAATATATACTCTGGTTTCTTTATTCCAAATATTCTTAAGAGTAATTCTTAATTAAATTAAACTAGTCACGTAAAAAGATTAATCTTGATGAATTTTAATTTTAATGAGAAAATAGATTTTATTTTCAGTCCTCACGTGTCAAACGATTCTCTTCTTATTTAAACATATATAGAAATTGCAAATTTGGCGCAGGTAATTTCTCTACATTTTCTCGGAAAATAGAACGAGATGCGAAAAAGATCTTTCATGAAACGTGCGTGGAGGAAAGAGGAGATGGTGAAAAAAAGTTCAGGAGCTTGTCCTAAAACCGCGTAGGGTATCTCCCCGAAGGGACGCTCCAAGACGGGCAGCTTCATTTTTCACGGAATCTGCGAGAAAATGCAAATGCGCGGGGCATCTGGCAACAATGGTCGTGGTCTGCGGCCCCTATTTTAAGGGTTGGTTTTTCAGTCGAGGGAGAAAGATAAAGAGAGAGACAGAGGGAGAGAAGACGGTTCGGCGAGGGTCGCGGCCAGGGAAGGTGGGAGGAGGGAGGGGGAGATGGCGAGCTTTGCCGGCCATGCAAAGCAGCCAGAAGTACAGCAGTAGCAGCAACCCCCCACGACCGACCTCGGCTATATACCGGCTTTCCCAACCCCCTGATAAGGGTGGACAGCCACGATCGATTAGAGGGCTACCCACCCACCAACCTACCTCTGCTCATCCGTCCCCCTCCCTTGCCGGTGGCCTCTACCCACCCTACGTCTCACCCGTTCTCAACAGTGCGGTGTCCTCGACGAGGAGAGCTCCTGGCCCGCACTCTGATTCGCAACACGCCTGACTAACGATCTCCGGCTTAAAAATGACGGTTTTTCTGTGTGCCTTTCTTGCTCCCGATTCGCTCCGTTGTGCTCTTATTCGCGCTTAATTATAATCTCGGCGCAACGATCTACTTTCGCTCATTAGCTTTTCTTCCACGGTCGGACGGGCGCCAGAGGATCTTCGAATCTTTCGACGACGGGGCTGAGATCGCCCGCGCGCTTTTACTCCGTTTCCTCGCTTTTTATCCACGGCCGCGAAGCCTCGAGAGATACACCGCGGCTCGCGAGTCGACTGATTAACGATTCGCCGCGTAAAAAGCTCCGGGTTTTTGCCGCGATCTTTTCCCTCGTCCCGCCAATTTCCAATTTCGATCTTTCGTCGTCGTAATTTTTCTTTGCACTCGCGCTTCAGTCTCGCTTTTTCTTCTTGAGCTGATTTCAATTTGTTATATTACACCATCGCAGTCATCTATTCAATGTACATATTTTAAGATACCACGATAATTAATTTGGAAAAGAAATATTTTTTTATATATTTTAAATATATAGCAAAGAGTGTCCAACAATAAGATATAATATATTATCGTTTATAGCGTCGTTTTTGCAATTTGGAGATGCACACTTCGATGATACGTTCTCCCAACAGTCTCGGGTGGGACACGATTTCAACACAAATCTCGGATTTATTCCGCGGCGTTGTATCCCCAAGTTAACACGTTTACCGTCTCGCAGTTACCGTTGTCCAACGAAAGGCTAACAATAAGGAACGATCTTCAACTAGTTAGGTTAAGTTCCAGCTCGCTCGTTTCTGCCGAAACTTCGTCGGCTAGTCGCCGTACTTCCGTAGGTAAGTCGCACTCGCGCATATCGCACCGCCGAGTTCTAAAGTGCCTAAACTGCTAATACCCTGCTTTCCGGTAAGTAGCACGCAAGACGCTGTTTTTCGCGCGCTTTGCTTCTGAACGCGTATTTTCAAGACATTTCAACGAGATTCGTGGGCGAAAAAAACCTTGATCATTAAATACAGTACCACTCATCCACGAGATAAAATAGATCAATTATTTCTAAATTTCATGAATATAATTATTTCTTATAATTTTAGGTTTTCTCGTAATATTCTGATATTCTCATATTATATTGTAACTTTGATAAAAATTATGTTCGGCGAGTATTTTGCAATATAGCCGAATATATTTTTTATTTTCTTAAAGAAATGAAGAAAACAGAAAACAATATCTTTTATATAATTAATACTAATTTTTTTTCTCCAAGTGTAAGACTGAAATCGAAGAGATAATGTCAAAGTTCGCATTCGATTGAGAAGCCTGCGATTCCCATTAACCGACTTTCGGTTATAACTCGGTTTAAAATACGCCAAGGTCAATGGTGTCGAAAGTTATTACTTTCTTCATGGACCGGCCTGACTTTGGAACTTTCCGAAACTTCTCCGCCGTTCTGTATCCAATTATCCGCCAGCGTGCGAAATGTTTGCGCACTCGGCGCTCTCTCTCTCTCTCTCTCTTTCTGCATGCCGTCAAATACGAGTGTTCCCCCGCCGAATTGGAAATAAATCTAAAGGCTTTTTAGAGAAATTGCCAATAAATCCTTACGTTAGTTCGGTTCGATAGGCACATTTCGCGAACACCCTTCAATTTTAAAATTTCCTAATTCCCTGCAAAAAGGGGTGATACTCGGGGCACGTCGTCCCTACGGCATGTCACAAGTTTCCTCTGGCCGGGGCGAACGCGCGCGCGTTCGAGATCGATATCCCGAGCGAATGATATCATCGGTTTGACATCTAAACACTTTTTTCTGACGATTCTCTTCGCGTCATCGTAATGTGACAATCGTAAATACTTAAGTTATTGCGTAATTTAGTAGTTATTCCCTGCTGCAATAAAAATGTCTCTTACATCATGTATCGATATAAAAAAATATTTAGAGATACATTTTTTGACAATTTTCAAACTGATTCTCAATAAAAATAAAGTTGGCATTAATGTTGTTAGAGAATCTATTCCTAAAATATTTCTTTGTAGTCTCGGACATTTTTAGAAGCAATGTAGTATATTTATCGCGATCGATTCATACCTGTAACATATCTCTTTAATTATTGCACGAATCAACGAGAGTCGATAAATATCCGGAGCTCGTGGAAGTTGAAGAAGCACGTTTCGAATTCTTGTCGCGAGATCAATATCCTTTAATCTTATTGTTTGTTGGCGGCGCGTTTCTTGCCAAACAATAAGAGCACCCGATAGAGAGTCTGCCGCCGTAAAGATGAGGACGCGAAGGTGGTGGAGGAAGCGAGGCGAACCGCGATATACGTGGAGCAAATACGGAGGAAGGAGTGAAGAAAACAGACGTCGGGGAAAGGAAGCTGATATCCTTGGAATTTTCATATCGACACAGAATGACAGTTTTTTAATATTAAATTCTTTCCGACCTTTTGACTTCTCTTTTTTACTCTCTGCCGCGACGACAACGACGCCCTCGACGAAACTCACTTCGCGGCCGTCAAACGAGCGAAAGGGAAAAGCAGGCTGGCGAGTAAACGCTCTAATTTCCATTTCTTATTCATAGGATTTTGTGAGTTTCTAGTCACCACTATCCTATCACGCCGACTACTACATCGGCCATTAGCCAAGTCGCTTCGGGTGTATAAATTGCCGTTTATCGTTTGTCGTCGATAACGTTTCAACATTTCAAAGCAATTTTCAATAACTTCATTAATTTAATCGAGATTCTTTGTCTCCTTCTACAGATCGAAACCAGAAAAGAGAGAACGTGGAGTAAATTAAATTACTTTAAATTTAAAGTTAACCAATTTCTTTCTCTTTTTGATCTCTGTATACTCTATCTTATATATTTCTATAATTTCTTTTTTAGTCTTTTATCGCACCTCAAAATGTTCTAATTGCATTATGCAATTAGAAGCCCGATAAATCTATCGATAATAAGTAAACGAGAAGTAAAAATGCGAAACAAAACAAGTATCGTGCGACGACAATTACACGGCCGGGATGTAACGGGACGAGATAATCTTCCCTTTTTGGCTCTGCAAAACTGAAGCGCAGTAAATATCTAATAAATTTCTAGCCGGGTGGTCGCTGGAGTCACGTTTCCCCCCCGGAAGAAGAGATGAGAAACGAGAACACGAGTAAAAAAAACCAGCATGCCGGGAAATAAAAAAGGATGGTCGCGCTACAAAACCCAAAACAGTTTTCGGGACGATTGTCATTTATTTTGTTATTTATTTCCGAGACAGATATATATACACACACAGAGAAGGCAGGGATAGGGAGGAAGAGACAGACATATCGTCATGTTATTGGGGATACAGTCTCTCGCTCGCTCGCATTCTTCTCATCTTCTCTTTTTTTTGTAACGTATATTGTCGAGTCGAGTGCAATTTTTTAACCCTTAAAATTTCGAATTGGGGGACGCATCGACCTTTCGGAGACAGACGGGGTGCAGAAGTCGACGCGAATGCGCTGAGGGTTGAATGTTGCGTTGAACGCGAAAGAGAGCAAGAATGGGAAGGGAAGAGAGCGAGAAAGAGACGGATAGAACACGTATGAGCCTGTGTGTGGAACGAGAGCGAAAAAAAAATCGCGGTCTGAAAGGAAGGATTACATCGGGGATTTTGGTTTTCACGTTTCATCTGGACGAAAAGCCGATTTCCCGATTTTCCGTCTTTCCCGCGACGAGAACCGGCACTCGAATTAGATGTCCATTGTGCAAAGACGAGAGCAAGAGAGAGATCCGGCCTCTCTTTCTTTCTCCACCCCCCCCCCCCTTCCCTACTTTGTGACATCGTATATTAAGTCGCATTCGACCCTTTAATGGAATCTACTACCGATCCCCGAAAAAGAGAATACGAACACGAATATATTCTTCCGATAATAGTCTCCCGTATATCTTGCGATTTGAACTTGAAATTCGACGAAAAAAAGTTTATTCTAGTCAACCCCCTGAGTAAAATATGACGTTTCAAATATATAAAAATTAAAAACAAAATATAAAGTTCTAAGACATACTACAGCCAAGTGTATCAAAGAGCAAAACGTACATGTATTAAAATAATATGTCATTAATATCATATTTTGCAGTGCATTTTAAATGTGACATTTTGACTCTTTATATCGAAATGTGTATTACCAAGTTAATAAAATTATTTTAATTCTTGACCGCATTTCTTCGTTTAATTATATCATTCTTTTACTTCTACGTCAATGCACTAGTCATTTACATGACGAGATATTGCGAGTCACGGAAGATCATTCTCGCAGTCCTCTGTCATCGCGTTGCACAACCCATTTTCACCGTGAGTGCGCGAAACTGTCGCGCGATTTCTAAAGTCACGCGCGACAGGGATGTATCCACGGGTGTGTTTGTTTAGACAACGACTTTTTTCGTGTCACCCGTTCGTTTCCGCCTCGTGGGAAAGCCGGGTCCCACGATTCTCTCTCTCTTTCTCTCTTCCTTTCCGTCTCTCTCCCCAGGCACGGTAGGTATCGATCAAAAATATATTAGTCCCCGATATGACAGTGCCGAGTGTTTTTTTTTTTTTTTTTTTTTTCGTCGGGCGACGTAACGGGGTAGAGAGCAACGGAGTCCTCTTTTTTTTCCTCGTGCGACCCGAGAGGATGCACAAAAGTGGTGGTATACCTGCTCGGGGGAAAGGGGTTTCGTCTACCTGCGGAAAAAAAACCCGGCCGGCCAAATTAATGATTTAGTGTCAGTTCCCGATATTCGGGGTGACGGTTCTCCTCCTTTCTTTTTTACCGTCATCTCGATCGACCCCCTCTTTTCCTTCGATGTCTTTCGCAAACGGGGATCGCATAGTGGCGTTTCTTTTTTTTTTTCGCAACGATTTTTTTTCCCTCCCCAGGCGAGGGAAGACGTTCAGTGAGAGAGGAAGAACGACCTCTTCCTCGAGAAAACTCTTCCGCCAGACAGATCGGAACGAGAGCAAAAAGGACAGGGTCGCAGGACTTGCCGCCAGGCATCGGGATTTACGAGACATCCACTTGGATACTGTTAGAAGATGAAGAGACACGAGCGATGCGACTCGAGTTGAATGGAGAACGCTATTTTCGATAATTTGCTGATCGAGAGCAACGACGAGGGCGATTGGATGATTGGGATGCTTACAGAGAAGTCGCGTGAAGTCTCTCCTTCTGTTGCATCTGGATTCAGCGATTGTAATTTCCGATTTCTAAAAAATATTATCCGATAGAATTTTCCTAATAAAAAATTGTTTACTATCGCAGCAAATGCATGATTTTCTAACTTTAAGTTATATGCATTACTTAAATCTAAAAAAATTGTAAAAAAAGTCATGACATATTTGAGATGAAAACTGTTTCTAAATTATTCTCTTAAATTATCCTATGAAAATTTTTATAAAGACACGAGATCGTTAAAAAAAAATGTTTGTCTCTTGTGTTGCACTTTTTGCTTTGTGCGACATTATGAAACAAAGATTAGCTTACATTATCTATCTCTAAAATGTTCTCTAGCAATAATTCTGCGACAGTTTGACAGTAATGTTAATATATCTTGTTTAGAGTCGAGAGGTAATAATTTCCTTGAAATATTTGTATCGAACATGTCTATATCGCTTTAACTCGAGAGATGCCCGACTTATCTCCATCATGATTATTTCACACCGATCGTCGTCGATAGAGATAGAGTATACCCGCGCCTCTCCCGTAAATAACTCGAAAATGGCGATCTGGCGATGTACCTTTACGGGGGAGTTATTCGGAGTTTATAGTTCAGGAATGGAGTCGCTGTTACCCCGAATACATACATATATACATATATATATATGTATATATATACATATATGTATATATATGTACACGCGCCACGGGGAAAGTCTTGGCGTCGACGTCTCGCGGGATACGTCTCCGGCCGATCCTGTTCAAAAATTGAAGGACGGCGAGACCGAAAACTGCATCCGACGGCTGACCAGGGCCGTCCCCTCGAGGGTTTCCCAAAAGTTGGGGCGTCACGTCGAAAGTTGAAATTTAAATTCGAATACACGCACGACGTTCTCTTTTCCTTTTTGTCTGATCTCTCGCGTTCTCCTCCATCTACCCCTCGTGAAATTGGTACATCGTTTTGATCTAGAGCGAGGTTCGCGAGCGGACAAACACACCGACACACATCTAGTCACACGTGTGCGCGCGTATGTAGATAACCATGGGAAGAGGATAGTTATGTATCCGCCCCCGTTTCTGCCGTTGATATGAAATTCTCACATTATTCCATCAAGCGCGGACAGAACGAGAGAGAGAGAGAAAACAATTCAGATATTTTCTAGATAATTGCATATACACTGTTTTATTTAACTAGATGCCAAGTTATTTTTATTCATACCTTACTCATTTTTTAATTTCAGACTAAGTTTAAAAAACAAATAATATACTTTAAACATAAAGTTTTCTGCCTATTATATTATATTAAAATAAAAAGTGAAGTTGAAAACTTTGATACTGATATATTGATATTGAATATTCGGATTTCTAAAATATTGTACATGTATCACCAATTAAATTTGTAGCCATCTAACAAAAAAATTTTTTACGAAGGCAATAATCTAGATGGATCGATTCTTCATGATGTAACAAGTTCTTTGCGATCACTTCTAAATATTCCTTTACATCAGAAATAATTTTAAAAATTTATAAGTTATTATTTTACATTTATAAGGCTGTTTATGTTCTTGAAAATTAAGAAAACGAATAATTGATAACGATGAGAAGCGATAAATTTAAAATTCACCGAGATCGATATTATTATCTTCGGAAAGAGGGAGGAAAGTGTCCCTTCCAGAATGTTCGCGCGCGCGCGCGTATATGTGTGTGTGTGTGTCAAGATGTGGATCAAATATACATTTTCAAAGAAGTTCCTACGCGGTTACCCGTAGCGGTAAAAGATGGATAAGAAGAAGGAGGAGATACGCTCGCGTATCGATGTATCTGCGAGCCCTGATGTAGGTGCGAAAAGAAGGTCGTATGTAGATGTATAGACGTGGTGCCACGCGTCAGTGGAAGCTCCATTAGCGTGTTTGCGCTACGGGAGACGGGCTCCTCTAAGTGATGTTTTGTGCCGCACTATTTGAATCGTCCTTTATACCGGGACCGTTCCTCGGACGGCCAGAGTGCGGGGACAAAAGGAAGAGATAGAGAGAGAGAGAGACAGATAAAAAGAGAAAAAAATTCGAGAAGATTCACGCAAAGGTGCTACTATAACGATTCGCCTGTTCCTTTGGCCGTGTCTTCGCCGGATACCCTCTCGTTATTTCTTTAGCGACAAATTGTGTTATTTTATTGGGGAGAAAAACGCGATTCCCTATTTAACGCTTCCGTGTCAAAATATTAAATCGAAATATATGTGAAAAAAATTTCAATCGAAATATCGCGCGATTTACTATCAATTAGGATCTTAATATTAAAACAGAGATTTTTTTAAATCGTTTCTCTAGTCATAAATTTCATCAATTAAACTTTGAATTTTCTGTCATCAATCATATATGTTTCAACAATTTTCGATAATTAACATTGAACAACTAGTGCACAGAAATGTATAAAATAATAAAGGAGCGAGAGTGTTGAATTTCTTTCCTATACGCGCTAGATTTCCGATGCATGCTCAAAGCAGGATAAGTCGGCACGTCGAAAGGCGTTGGCACGTGGTCAAGAAACGTCAAAACTTGTTTCTTTGCCGCTTTTAAGGCACGTCTAAGGGGCTCTTAGGGGTCTAGCGGAGGTCAGTGTTGCCTTCACGCTTCGCTTCCGGGTCAAAAACCGGATGGCACACGCCATTGCTGTGGAGGAAACACGCGTGACTGAAGGCACGTGTTACCACATAAATGTTACAATGCAATTCCTTTCTAATCGTAAAACCGAAATCACGAAACATTATCTCAAGTAAACATATAATCAACGTCTCACTAAAATATTACATGAATATTGAAAGCAATTATAATGAATGAATATTAATATCAATTGAATATTGAAAACTCTTGATATATAGTAATAAATATATTTCTAAATAAATTGTGTATACAGAGAAAGAGATTCTTTATTGTAATAATATATAAAAATATTTATCTAAATAATTATGTTTTTTTTTACGCAAGAAAAATATATGAGGATTATTTTTTCTTTTTTCTTATTATAATAATTTTAAAAAAATAGTTTATCGAACGATTTTTATTTTCGACATACAAAGACATTTCTTATAATAAAATGTCGAATAACGGCAGATTAGAATACCTTTGAAACCGATTCGCTTGAATCTCTCTCTCTTGATTTCTTCAAAGCCGTCGTTACATCGCTAACGAACGAATTTTCTCGGAACGGCTATCTACCGCTTAACGACGATTCGAGTCTTTTTTTTAAAACAAAGTTCCATTCGAATGCTAACCACGAACTCGGAAGAGAAGCGATAATCCGCGCGCGACTTTCAGAGGTTACTTTCGTTATTGGACTCTCATTTTACGAGAGGGTCGGTCGATCCACGCGTTCTCAAGCGTGAATCGAAAGACTCCGACCGGAAATAACGATGGCAGATAATGTGGAGTGTCCCGATATCTGCGGAATCAAATCACCTTAAGGTTACCTCAACACCGGAACCTCTTAGCCTAACAATTTCTATCTTTATCTATCTCTTCAAGAATACCTTCGGCAGCCGATCGCGGATAGGTCGATCGAGGAATCTCGCCATCTCATCGTCCCGAGGATGAATCTTTTGGTCCCGGTGCTTTATTTTCGTGCTACCCCCCCAGGGTTGGCGGGATAGTCATGTGAAATTTACTCGAGCTGGGAAAAATTCCGATCCGCGACATGTTTTGTCATTCTACGATGTTATTTAGAAATTTTATGAAATCCTTTTATACATCTTTCAACGGCAATCGGAGAGTAGCTAAACGACTTTACGAAAAAAATCACGGACAAAATATGTATAACGTCATATGTAGCTAATTTATAAACATAGAATTTCTATTCTATATATTTTATAAAAAGAGCTACGAGGGAAACAGAGAGATACGTAAAAAGATATTTCGCGAAATACGACTTTGAAGAAAGTTTGAGCTTATTGTTACATGGTTCAATTTTATCACCATTGCTCTGAAATGGCACTTTTTATGCTCGAAAAATAGCCGTCGCGTTCGCTTTGTCCACCATTTTATTTCATCCCCTTTTAGCCCAATCTCCCCCAACTATTGTTATATCGATAAAAAAAGACTCGGCCTCGCCATTGGCTCGCTTGATCATAGGGTGACCTCACCCCTTGAGTGCTGACCAAGCACAAGCACCCACTAGAATCGCCCTCTATGTGTGTGTAGAGTTGCACGTACGTATCTGAACTCGGTATCCCTAAACGAGCACACCCTCGATATTTTTTCTCTCCTCTCTCTCTCTCTCTCTCTCTCTCCTCCTCTTTTCTCTCTCAGTTTCTCAGTACCGCTTATTCGGCGCTCGCTGAATATTGATCAGCGTGGACGACATGTCGCAATGGAAGCAAACGGTCAATTAGTCGAACCGAAAGCTATGCCGGGAAGAGGTGGTCGTTAATTAGATTCTCGTCAACCGTTGCATCAATATGTTTGATCACGTGTTCGCGCGAGTCACGAGGTTGTGTTGATTTCCGTTCGATCAAACGTCTCGCCGCAATTTCATTTCCGACGAACACGCCGGCTTCATTCGCGACGAACTGAATTCGCAGCCACCGGAAAATATACCCTCTTAATTATTTCGTCATTTTACTATTTACTCGTATACCGTGTACGGCGCACTAAATGAAATAGTGACCTAATTATCCAAATGCGCATTGCTGCCGCGAAGATAATTATAATGGCCGCGAGAGAGAGACAGAGAGATCAGAATATGTCTGTAAATAATATAATTGTTTTCCTAACCAGCTTATACCATTTGCTCCGCTGCACAGTTGGCTGTCATTAATTTCTATACACCATTTTGCCGCACAAGTCTCTACATCGCACGACACTGTTACGAGGATTATAAGAGACGATAATATAATTGTTGCCGTTATCGCACTTACGTTCAAGTTATGCTTCGTAAACCACCACGAAATAGCTATCGATGATGTAGCACTTACCGCATTCTCTCAACTGAAGTATTAGACGATGACTTCACTATAAGCGCTGCTTACGTTTAAGAGAGAATAGATAATAAGTATCTGAAGAGAAGTATCTGATACTATGAATGATTCATTGCAGATCGCACTATATTAAATATATCGCCGTGTGATCCGAAGAATCGATCCTCAACGTCAGATGTGAAGATTAAAAATTAAAAACTTTGAGTATCATCGCAAAAGAGAATGATTATAACATTTACACAACAAAATTATATATTAATTTTCACCGAGATATCTCTAATCTGGAATATCGCAAAATAATATATATCATGCACAGAAAACAGAATTATTACGAGAATAAAATTCTTAGCAAAAAGAGAAAGACAATAAAAATTAAAATAATCCAATATGAATCAAGACAATATAAACTTCGATGAAAACAGACTAATTTCGATCATTGATTTTTTGTCATTGCAATTTTTAAAATAAAATCACTCAAAAAATCCAACAAAATCTTGCGATGAAAAATTGCGCGACAAAGCCTTATCGATAGATTTTCGATCGAGGAAGATCTTTCCCACGGATCACACGCGATCTCTTCGTACGTGAGCTTGGAACGTGACTGGGCCCGTCGAAGAGACCCGCGCGTCTCGCAAGAGGTGTGATAGGACCCGAAAAATCTTACCTGAGGCAAGAGCCTCCATCCGTTCGGGGAGGGGAATCAGGTAGTAAAAGGGTTTCGTGCGGTAGAACGCTCTATTATGCAACAGCATTTTTTTTCCTCCTTTCCCTCACGCACAAATTCATTCACGGATCTCAGAGACGCGCACGTGTGTGCGTGACTACCTGGGATGCAAATGTCAGCGAGACTCACCGCACGTGGCTGGAGATTATTACGTGCGTATGCGCGACTACCTGGAAATGCAAATATGTCGAAGGTTGCGTGCGCGACGGGGGAATCGGAGAGCTACCTGAATCTGAGAATTGTGTGCTTTCATTTTGCGATGCAACACTGTGTCCCTTTTGTGACACGTTGTACTTGAGTAAACTTAGATTGCGCATGTATTCATTTATATCATTTTATGTATATTAAAGTACAGATATTTTTTTTACGTTCTGTCTCTTGTATTTTATATATTATTAATATATAAGCTATATATATTGAACTAGACACATATACAAATATTATAAAGAAAGATATTAAAAATCTTTAATAACGTCCAACGTTTGATAATATGAGAGCAGATCGGTTCTCTGCTTTAAAAAAAATAATTTAATTTATTTTCACCTCCCCCGCTGCGAGGGTTTACGGACGCGTCGTTGACGCTATTTATTCGAACGAGCTGAGTAAAGGGTTGCGAGCCAGCTCTCTAAGGGCACCAGATGACGCTTTTTCCAATTTCCTGAATGAAAAGCGAAATTGAGCCACGTCGTTTCGTCACCTGGTATGTTTTTTTTCTTCTTTTTTTATGAACAATCTACAGCGTCGAGAAACGAATGATCGGAACAGAACGGGCAGAATTCGAGAAAAAGTGTTTATGTTATTTAACTCTTACCCTCAATCTTTTGAGCATGCTTATTAGTTCTCGTTATTATGCGACTCTACGTGGAACAATAAATGACTAGATAAGAAGAGAGATAAGTCTACTCTCTTTCGTAATCCACTAATAAACATTAAAACTCGTGAGATAAAAGTTATATCTGCAATTATGCAAAGCATAATGAGATCTTGTTGAAGCGAGCGGAGAAAACGTAATCGAAATTTTTAATGTTTAATTTTTCCTTTTCTAAAAAAGATATGTAAAGTCGATACTCGCATATATCGAAGTTTATTGTTGTCTCTTTTCCGCGATGCTCATTGGCTGTTAGCAGTTTGTTTAAAATAAAATTAAATAAAATAATGATATTAGTTCTAAATAATATGTTATAATACTTTAAACTCGATTAATATTTTTTGACAGAAATCAGCTGATAACTATTAAAAATATTAATCGAGTTTAAAGTATTATAACATATTATTTAAAACATATTATTTTATTTTATTTTATTTTGAACTGTTAAACTATTAATCCTCGCAATAACAGCCTTTCGATGCTACGAATATAACGCACAATGCGAATCGAAACAGTCTATCAGCATCGCGGAAAAGATGCGACAATACTTGCGAGAATCGACTTACAATTATCATGCCTTTCTTAGAAAGGAATGTTATAATATTTTAAATTCGATTAATATTTTTGACAATTATCCGCCGATTTTTGTCAAAAAATATAAATCGCAAATAAGATATTATAACATATTATTTAAAATATATTGTTATTTTAATATTTTCACATATGATATACACCTTCATTACCGTTATAGGAATGTTATAAAATAAATAATTTCTCACTCACCGAGACGTATAATAGCGGAGTTGTAGTACACAGCACACATTGATCTGAAAACAAAATATCAAAATCTTATTATTTCGCATTATAACACAATATAAATATAAATATGTAAGCTAGAATATTTAATTAGCAAATTTTCGCTTTATTAATATTTTTTGACAGAAATCAGCCGATTAAAGCGTTAATTTGCTAATTAAATTTTTAAATAATACGTTGAAAAATTAATTTCTGTGAAAAAATATTAATCGAGTTTAAACAAACTTTATATTATTTTTAAAAAGATATCATTTTTTTAACATAAAACTGAATGGCTTGTGTTGTTCTAGTGTAAAATAAACACAAACATGTGTAACATTATACTCGATTTCTATGTCTGTTTTTTTTTTAATTTAAGCGAGCGCCGCACTCGATATTTTCAAGAGTCCGCCGTATTAAAGGAGATTTATTCTTTATTTGTGGGACCGCTCATGTACCTGCAGTAACCAACCTGCCCTACAACAACAACGCTGAAGTCGAAGTGCCTGTCCCCTCGTGCCGGATTACGCGCTTTTGAAAAAAAAAAGAAAAAAGGAAAGCGAGAGAGAGAGTGTCGGATGTACAATGCCCTAAGGGTAGTTTTTGGTGAAAAAACGTGAAAACCGACACCCAAAACAGGGCGGGGAGCGAGAAAAATTGGCGACAAAGAGCGCAAATAATACCGCTAAAGTAGAGATATCTGATTCGAGATCCACCCCGGACACGTCGAATCTTTTTTCCGAAACGTCAGGTTCGATCCGATTTTAATCGAGCGATCCTTCAAACGCATCTGAATACAGGTTGTGCATTTGTCAAGTGCTAATCTAGCGTAAAACGAAGAAAGAAGGAAAAGAACTTCCTTACAGAAGAAATCTCCTGCGAAGCGTTAATGTGATAATTATAGTTTAAATATTTTGAAAGAAGATTCAATAATATATGATTAATAGATCAAAGAATGATATTACAAACACTCGTTTTCGTTTCAAGATATTGTTATAGGTTTTTGTTAAGAAGAAAATATTATTTTATTTAACAAGAGTATTTATTAAAACTAATATGAGATGATAATTATCACCTAAAAAAAATTCTTATAATACTTCTAATAACCTCTGCGTGAGATTTCACACTTTGTACATTTCACATTCGCACGTTCGCACATGCATGCAAAGGATAACACGCACCCTTAAATGCTCGAAACGCTTTGAATATCTTATCTCGGGCATCTCTAGAACCCTCGAGTCCGCTTGCACGCGTTTAGAAATTATCCGAAATCTTCGACGCGATGCGTAAGTAAGTATCCACGAAGAAGTATCCTTGTAACCGATCGCAATCTTCATTGCGAGCAAAAAATCTATGAGTTTCTTTCGGGTTAACACGTTTCAAGAGGGACAGCGAAATTGCCTCGAGTGTCATGTGGCATTTTGTGGCTACATTGAAGAGTGATCTTCAATTACATTTACCGAATATTTGATAATATTTGAACGGATTAGAGAAAATTATAATTATACATTATTAATTTCCTAGTTTTTATATAACAATAATTTGTCATTCTTAGCTATATAATAATTGCAATAAAAAACTTATTATTTTCACCTGTCGTACATTTTTCCATTAATCGCCAAAAATTATTAGATGCAATAAGAATTTAATGTTCAATATTTTTTTATCTTAACATATAACTACAAATTCAAAGGACTCAAAAATTATGAGTACCGTAAACTTTCGAATACTATATGCTTTTTTTTCTATTAAAGATAGAATCGTCGATCAAAAAAGGAATAAAAAAATTCGGATTAAAATGATTTTTGTCCGAAATCCTTCGATTTATCGATCTGATTGCGGTTTCTCTAACGCGAATGCGAAAGGAAAGAAAGAGAGAAAATGAGACTTAGAGAGAGGAAGAAGGGCACGGGGTCGTCGGCTTTAACCGAAATGAAAATGCAGAACCTATCGGCGCTCGTTCGCGTGTTCGACGCAAAATCGATAATGTAGTTCGGCGCATCCCTAATCCTCTTCACCGATTTTTTAACCCCATCTGTCGTTCTTTCGGGCGCATCCCTACGGAGAGCGTTCCGTGCGAACCGTTCGCGGCAATTCGACCTATTTTCGCGAGGCAAAGGATTGACAAGCTGCGGAGAGAAAAAGAGAGAGAGCGAGAGCGAGAGAGAGAGCAGGAGAGAAAGAAAAAAAAAAGGATCCTAGCATAGGGTGTCCTTCTGGCGCGCAATCTACCTGGAAAACCGTGCCACCCCTTAAGGATAATCCATTAACATAATTTTACATGGAGTATGCAATAGAACGAGAAAGAGAGAGACTGACAGAAAGAGAACGACGCGCGGATAGCTTTATACCTTGGGCACGAGGGAAACATTATATCGACGGATACGCCAGATGCAAAGGAGGACGACCGAATAAATGGCGACCCCGAGGCCCAGGTAGACGGTTCTCGGTTAGACCCCGAGTCCCTCGGAAGGGGTTAATTCAAATATTTAAAATTTCTCTCCCACTGATTTTTCGCGTATAACGGCTTCCGTCCCGTTTTGCCCCCCCGTCATCCATCCCATTACAACCTCTCCCGTCGGCCGTCCTGTATACCTGGGACTAGTAACTCTAGCGGATGTCGATGAAATAGTAGCGCGACCCCCGACGACCCCTGAAGATCCGCTCGCGCTGACAGCACTCGACGACGACGGTAGTCTCAAAGGGTTGGCATTATCGTTACAGCACTCGTCGGGTTCGCGAGTGAGCACAACCGGGAGGCGGCTAACGAGCGAGCTCTTTTTCTCTCGTGGACGAGCTACCCGCGGGACTCGGGCTGCTGGTCCATCGTGGTGGTGAGCACGTACGCGCGCAGCGTGAAAGGCCATACGAGTTAGCGAGAGAGAAAAAAACGGGGCTCTCTCAAAGAGGGATATGTGTATGTATGCGACCTCGCGCTTGTAATCCCGCCTCGTGGAACGATAATTGGCGCGGTTAGACTTCGAGAAAAAGAGATCCGAATCCGCCAAGTTGGACAGACTTTGATGTTTCGTCGATGCACATAAGTGAAAAATAATCAGAGATGTCTGACATTATGCGGAATACAATGTTGCATAATTTAATATTATTAGAAAATATAACAAATAATATAGTATTCAAGTTTGAATTTAATGTAGAAAATGTTATTCATACACACGGAATATATATGTATATTGTATAAATTAAAGAATAATTATATAACGAGTGTAAGTATATGAAATGATTTCCTATATATGCTCTACAAGATGGCATGCAATGTTATATGCTAGCGATATTCGTCACCAGCATATTACACTTTTCGCTGCTGTGCACAACTGCGATTCAGTGGGTTGTAGCAGCCACATTTTCAATTGTACTGACACTTTTTCTGAATTCTTGGCGCAATATCTAGATTTTTCTGATACGTTCTACTGACTTCGAAAATCATTCGATGTTCAATCTTATGTAATCATTGGAAAAAAAAACAAATGCTAATCAATTGATTATGATAAATGGAGAATTTTATTTTCTTAATAGCACACAAATTAATATTTTCCTATCTTTCTCTCTAAATGTTCCATCATTTATTAAAAAATACTATTTATTAAAAATGTCACGTTTTAAGGAAAAATAATAGTCGCAAATTGATCGAAAAATTTATAGATGAAAGAAAACATGAAAAAATATCTATATAAGATATATTATATAAACCCTTTAATTATTAATCTTGGATTGTATTTTTAATAAATTTTAATTGTTTTTCTTTTAGTTTTGATTGAAAAATGAAAAGACACCAATTTAACCGTTCGATCTTCTCGAGAAATGCGGGATGGTTAAGCGGATTATTCGTTTCGCGGCGAAGCGAGGAGTCAAAACCAGTGGCGCCCTTGGTCCTTCTTGATTCTGAGCCTTGATTTACGAGAATCGTGACGGGCCATTTGTCGAAAAGCCCCTCGGACAACGCGCGGTGCGTGCTCCTTATCAGCTCGCGGCAGCGGCCATTTTCAAAAGCGGTTGGCTTTTCCGCCCCCTCCCCCGTCCCCTCAGCACAATGTGAAGTCGCACAATCGACCGACCTAATACGAAACGAGGGGATCACAAGTTGAGGAAATGGAAAAAGCTACAGTCTTTATAGATCCCTCGCGCCTCTCCGACTTGTTTGCGCGCACAATTTTTATTTCCTCTTCTCAACGTTAAAATTTCCGCCGTTCGGAAGTATGTCGGAATTTAATACGTTAGGCAATCGCACTAGAAAAAAAAAAGAATTAAAAGCATGTTCCTGGAATTCATATTTATATCGCATAAATATTTCAGTAGAATAATCGGAATAAGCGGAACGACATAATATAACTTTGCATACAATAATCTCAGCAGTATAATTTAGAAATAACGATTAAATTTATTTATTAAATACACTCATATTGATTTTAAAATCAATTTAGGAATAATCTTACGGGTTTTTGCGTATTTTATTGCATTACGCAACAAAATCAAATAAATTTCCAACACCGCTGGTAAGAATTTTTTTTTCGACGAACAAACTTAATGTATGTCAGTATCTACATCTGTTTTCAACCGGCTGAAAAATTCAAGATCGTCCTTTGACGTGCCACGTCCTCGAGTGGATGCCAAGAGCGAAATGCCGAAAAGAAGGAACTCGGAAGTCAAAGGTCGCCAAGATACTCTCTTTCTCTCTCTCTCTATCTCTGGAAAGGACTGAATTCGGGGTGAAATTAAGCCAACCCGAGCGACCAACTTTCTTTCGTCCGCGAGGGAGAACGGAAAAAAAGGGCGAGCGAAGAGAAAAGACGGTAGAACGCGAGAGGGCGACGAAGGGATCGATATCGGCAACGGTGGCGGCTACATTTTTCAGAACATTGGGTACCTTCATGGTAAGCCGGTCGTATGTATTCTTACGGACCGCCCTGTTTATGGCGCGCAATTTATTTCGAAATCGAAGGTAATGGCTGCCGGTTTACGCCCGATGGTGTTTTCTCCACCCTCCTGGTCCTCGACCATGCTCGGCCGCGCCGTCAAGTCCCGGCCGCGACCACATTAAAATTTCAAACAAATACAAAAATGGCCGGGTCTGACCCGGACATGTATTGCCCCATTTTCCGACCTTTCACGGGGTAACAAAAGAAGCGGAATACGGCGATACACATCGTATGCCGTATACTTTAATCAGTAACGCGACGACCTATTGTTCATCCTTCGAAAATTCCTCATTATAACAATTTCGACAAATATAAGAAGAATCGTGTGTCTTCGTCTATTATTTTACAAATAAAAATTTTGTACAATTTTATAATAATTAATAGATGGAAATTAGACTTTTAAATAGCACAATTATTAATAAGAAATATTTATATATATCATATTGGAATTTCTAAAATGTATCACAAATTGTATTGTTCCTCTGCATGAGTAAACCGACGTAAGGCGAGAGGCGGGCGACAAAACTTTCACCGCTCGCAGTGATATCATACATGGCGTGGATTTGGAGAGGCTTTGCGGGTCTTTGGAAAATATTTCCCGTACGTTGCAAAGGAAATTTCCGCGTCCAGGTAAGTTCCCGCACCGCCGGCGTCATAGTTGTTAGGATAAGAGAACCAGAGAAAGGGAGGATGCCGCGCATTTTTTTTTCGCGTCGGGCGCGCTTTTCGTAGAATAGAACGCACGGACATATTCGTTCGCGATGAATCATAATACCGGGCGACATCGCTCTGAAAATGGATTCCTCCGATATTAAATTCCCTTCGCAATAGATATTCACGGTACTCGGCTTCGCGAATCATAACGCTGCCGTATGGTAATTATATCTCGCGAAGTCGCGCTTCGCGGAATAGTTTTATCAGTAATATAGAATTATACAAGGCATCTCCTTCCTTCGCATTTCAAAGTGCAACCTTCGAAAGCTCCACAACGACGGCTATTGAAAATAAAACAAAGGTTGAATATCAACTAATGTATAGAAAAAAATATAAAATATTATAAAGATTCTCTTATTTCTTCCCTCTATTTTTAGCTGATTAAAAAATGTTATAAAAAAATCTAGTTGACTAAAAAATCTCAGCATAAACATTAATTATTTATATCTGAACGTCTAAAGAATCAAATAAAAATAAGAGACACAGTTCAGAATATTGAGAACGATCATTATAAGTCTCGATCATCTGACTCATCTCGAACCCTATTAAAAAAAAATAGACGCATGATCAAAGCTCGATCCGCGAGAAAAATCGTCGGACCGACCCTATCTCGCGCTTTTTAGCCACCGGATCATTTCTTGATCGGTCGCCGATGACTTGCCAGCTCACCCTCTCTCTACTTCATTGCTTCGTCCAAGCCCATCACGCGTGTTATCGTCGAAGCAGCGAAGGGGATGGACGGTGTTATCCGAGGGATTTAAAGGGACGGACGAGAATTCGTGCTCCTTCCTACGGCACGGCGGGAAAATGGGCAGAGAAGAGGAAAGGGGGAGGGAAGGGAGAAGCCTCCAGTCAATTTTTATCATATATCTGAGAGTTTCGTCGGATTGGCTTCTGCCTGACCTATGCCCAATGGCCCGCGCGAATTCTCGCGCTATCGCGCATGGCTATCTTCTCTTCTCGACCTAGCGAATCCTCTTCTACCGAATCCCAGATTTCATCGTTCGAGTTTTCCACAAACCCCACCTCTCTCCGAGACCTTTTTTTTTTCGTTTCGATCACGTCGAATCACCAGCGATGCCGGAAACGGGGAATCGTATCGCGCGACGCAAAATTTCGCGTTTGAAGTGCGCGCGGATTTCCGGCGATCTGCGAAGAGCACAAAGATATAAAATTGTCGGTGCCAAAAAAAAGAGGAACCATAAACGGTAAAACTATATGTCGTCTAGGAAACCATCTAAGATGAGAATTAATTAACTACTGTAGATCTAAACTCAAGTTTCATTCATTATCAAATAATTCCAAGCAATACGTTATTCGCTCTCAAAAAATTTCACTTGTATTATATAAATATAAATATATATGTTTGTATATTCGATAACGTAAATGTAAAAATTATATTCAGCGGAGCTGGAACATTATGTTGCTCGGTCTCGCGCGCAACCTGATCGATCGAAAAGCGATATCAAGATTTATCTTAAACTCACACGCAGCTGCATTACAAGGTTGTCGCCGGGCTACGACTGTTGTAACGCCAACAGAGGCAAGAAGGGCGAGAAGGGCGGAAAAGCGAGGAGGGGAAGGGCGAGACCCGGTTGCATATACCCGGTGTGTGCGTTTCCTGCGCGCCACACACACATACACGCACACGGACGCATGCACACGCGGAACGAGCGTCCTAACTTGCGACCGCGGAAAAGGCTCTTACCCCTTTCCTCTCCCGGCGATGGGGTGCCAGTTTTGGGCCAGACTTCGCACGCGGCGCATCAGGTAAGAGACCTTTGTGTAATCTGATTTCGTTGCTCTCTCCGGCACTTCACCGACCGATCGATACAGATTCGGCGGCACTTTCCCTCGTTACTGCCTTTCAAGCACGTCATTCGCCTTCTCCGCGTCTCTAAAGACGCGTTTCTTCCGCGAATATCGAGCACCGCTCATGTCCCGCGATATTTCCGGTATCGTACATAGAGTGTCGCGGAGAACTATCGAATATTTTTTCAACTACGTATATACACGTGCCAAACGATAAATTCGAAAAAATGATATTTGTTGTTTTTAATGCCGAGACGTAGACAGAGTCATTCGCTGTCTTAACGATCTATGTGACTTTCTTGTTAACGAAAAAAAAAAAAAAAAAATGCATTTTTATACAAATTCATCTCATGATATACATCGCTTTAAAGCTCATCTTTTTTTGATGCTGCAAGAAGCATCTCTACAGTATGTGTATTGTTGATCAAATCATCGTGTGGCAAGTGCGGCGCGAGGATTCGTCGAATTTCCAACGTCTATGACTGGCTTATCCACGTCTTGCGGGTGTTCCAACTTTGAGGATATTTGAGAGTGTAGCCGCCGAAGAGGGAGGAAGAGAGAGAGAGAGAGAGAGAGAGAGAGAGAGAGAGAAAGAGAGAATAGCAGGAAGGAGGTGGACGGGCGCCCTGGAAGGTTTCCGAACAACCGAAGTCTGCGGAATAGTATCGATCTGGCTTGATATATTACTACGAAGGTCCACCCTGCCGCAGCCCCGGCAGGACCTCGAAATATGTTTTTTATGCGCCGCTCTCCTGCGGTGGATATATCCGCGTCTCGACACGGCGAATACTACCCTCGAGTCGATGCTGAATTTCTTAGTTCAGGATGACGCCGGCTGGCGAGAAGCATTCGTTTCCACATAATGGTCCTGCTTGCGCCGCAACAAAAGATCCGCGTGCGAGAGCTGTCGTTTACCCTCTTTATGAATTCTTTATGAATTCTCTCTGTACACAGGGAGAGGACGCCCGCGAGACAGAGTGTGATTCGCATAAAATAACGTTAATTAAATTTTACTCTGCACATAGAATGTGGACTTTCTTTTCCTTTTGAAGAAAAAAACGCGCTACTCGAAGAATTTAATTTGAAGTCTCTAATAAAATAACTATCTGTCACGACAATTATATGTATGTAACTTTGTAATTGTAAATATAAATCCGATCTTTCTCTTTCTTTCATACATTCGTACTAAATAAGTGAGTTAAAAAAATAGTTCTGGCGCGCGTCTACGTTTATATATTAAAAAACCGGTTGTATATACATCTGAACCAGCGAGAACCAATAACTCGTGTAGAGAAAACCGTGTGTACGGCGAAAACACAAAGACTCCTTCTGGAGAGACTCGCGAGTCCGATTCCTGCATAACGTCCTAATTTTCCGAGTGGATGAAAACATATGAAAATCTGCGAGGCAAACGAGCAGACGTTAGGGGCGCCAAGTCAGAGCCAATAAAATTCTCTCTTCTCTCCCTCTTGGCTCGTTCTTATTCCCTTCGCCGCCCTTTTACTTCCTCGCGCTCTGTCAGCCGGCAGCTTTATCCGTTTCTGCCGCGCGAGCTCTCTCGCGGGTGTACGTCTTCGTATTTACATGTTTCCTTATCGCAGCGCGAAGGAGACCAGCGCCGAAACCTTCTCGCAACCGCACACAAACTCGAAACCGAAGCGGACACGAATGGATAGATTATTAAGTATCGAGAGGGCGGTATGAACCTCTCGTTTGCATTTCAATTGGCAGACAGTTTGTCCGGAAGAGACATTAATCGGTTAGCAGGAAGCTGGGAAAAATAATGAAATTATCGCGAATCAATATGCGGAGGGATCCGTGTCGCCTTCACGAAGCAAAGTAGCCGTTCGACACTGGGTACAGTTGCCCGCAAGATTCGATTGTTTGTCAAATGTTTCGCAGGAAATATTATGTAATATTTCGCATCATTTTCACAAGTATCGTTTAAAATTTACAATTTATTGATACTACTAATTTTAGAACCATATTTAAAAAAAATTAATATTTAACAAATTCAATAATACTATATTTCGAAATAAAAGAGTTGGTTTAGTGATAACGTTAAAATTTATAATATTTAATGTTTAATGATAATTTTTATCGTGAAAAGATATAACGATATCATTAACTACTCTGGTAAAGTTATTTCGTATTATGAGCAGTACTAAAGAAGTAAACTCAAGAATTTTCCTATAAGTGAATGTTAAATCGAAGCGACGAAAGTGCCGGGAAAAGGGATAAGGGCGCGAAGGGAAGGATGGCAACCTGCTTTCTTGTAAGGAAACACGTAAAATGACCCTATATTGTTCGGCGGTTGGTGCCCGGCCCCTTGGACAAACAGAAATATGTGTCGGGAAAAGATGTCTTTCCACCCCGGGACTCGAGGCGTTCCTTTTTTAAACGACGAAACAGTTGCGACCACGAATCGATGGTAACTACGCCGGCTGGACCCCGGTACAGTCCGCCAAAAACACAGCACCGTCTCGCGGGTTTGCATTAACGTGAGGTAACGTGAGATAACTCGTCCGACGCAGGCGTTCCACCGGTTCCGACGATTTCTCGAAGACACCCTCGGTTATCCCTCGTGACAGCCGGTGACGTCAATCTCGAGAGAAATACTCTGGAGAGAAAAACGCCAGGACGGAGGGAGGCTCTAGCTTTTCTCTGCGGGGTGTACCGTGTTAGGATGCGCGGGGTGCTTCGGTCTTTTGCATACATTTTGAAACGTAGAACCGCCACCGCGCCGAATATGCTGGCCCGGCAAAAAAAAAAAAAAAAAAAAAGATAGAAGAGAGAGAAAAAGAGGAGGGAAAGAAACAAAAATACCAGTCTTCTCTCATTTTTTGCTCCGAAGAGGGGAAGGAGGAGGAAAAAAACGGATGGGTAAACGAGAAACGCGAAAAATCAAGAGACGCTCGGAATGTCGAAATGTACTGTGTATTAAAATCCCTTTGAGTCCTCGAAACGTAATTTTGTGTCACCGAGGGTTCGCCTGCGCCGATCATCTTACTTGAGACACGCTAAATTTTCGTAGACAAAGAATTGTGTTATTCGTCGAAAAATTGAAATAAGCTTTTATTATTATACGCGATTTCTCTTTATCATGCATATATGTATATTGAAATAATTTTTTTTCTCCTGCTAAATATTTATGCGTGTAGTAATATATGAAAACTCGAGCATCACACAAAAGTTACAAAAATTGCATACATAAATTTATAAATAAAAATAAACAAAGAATCTGTCTATTATAATTATTTCTGCGTATAATAATCGACATAAATTTTCAATATAAAAATGTTTGACATAATATTCTTTTCACTCTTCCTAAAAGAAAAAAAAAAAAAAAAAAAAAAAAAACAATCGAATTTAGATACATAATTTTGCACTACGATATCTGACGGGATAAAATGCAGCGAAGATTCAAAATTATGCAGCCGAGAAAAGAGGTAACAAAGGAGCTCGACGATGTGCCAAGGATTCCGTACCGGACTGGCGCGGAGGGTTTATTCCAACGCTATCGGAAAAATGTTATTTACGCAGGACAGCACCAAGCTACAGAAGCTCTGTCCTTATTTACATGTGGTAAGTCTCCTACGGGACCAAATCCCGGGCCGCGCTTGGAACCCTGATAATTCTTCCTTTGATCCCGTTCCCGTGGGCTCAACCACTCGCCTTACTCCCCCTAGCCCTCCCTCCTCCTGACCCTGTCTGCGCCAGAGAACGAGTGAGGACCACAGAGAGGAGAAAAAAAAATAACAGACACGGAATACCTGTCGTACTAAAAAAAATCGTAGCTTCCCTTCTGCCGGATGAATTGTGATTCTCATTTCGACAAAAAGAAGCCATCATAAAAAATATCTTGATTGCGGGCGACTGTATTTCGCTATCCTTTCATCACACGAAGAGTTTATCGATCACTATACCGTCATGTAAATACGTATACGGGGTGTCTGTTGATTGACGGCGCACGAATTAATTCTTAATACTTTACAGTCGCAATATTTATTGTAAATAATAAATTTATATAATCTTGTGTTGTAGGGTACAACTAGATTTAATAAAAGAGTTAAGATTATTATACGCGATGTTGCGATATTTGAAGGAAAATCTTCGTAAAATAGCTCTATTAAGATTAAATAACAGTTTCCTTTGCACGAGTGTCGGGAAAACGCGACCGAGGAGAGCGTAATAGCAAAGTTAGGAATCGATCCGAGTTAACTCGCGATTTCATTTCCATCGGCCGTCAATGGCGGTCCGAAATTTCCGGCGTCTCGCCTCTCTCTCTCTCTCTCTCTTTCTCGTCGACGACGTCGAGATCGCGCGAACTTTAAGGTGTCTTTAAATCTTGATCCGAGTCTTGGCGCAGTCTCAAGTCTCATCTGCTTTAGTAACGGCGAAACCTAACGAAAAGCACGGTAGAACGACCGATGTCATCTCAAGCAAAGTAGCGGTAGGGACGACCGGGAGCTCCGCTGGACGGATACGGGGTGTCCCATTATTATGTTGATAACATTGGTAAACACGCCGACGTATATTCGCATCGACGACGGTGGTCCGAGAAGCGTGACAATTTCTATTCCGACGTGTCTAGCGGGTGACGCGAGAGGAAATGTCAAACGTTTTCGAAAAAGAGAGCGACGTATCGCGATCTTCGTTCTATCGCCGGCGAGAAAGCCTTGGAAGCCTTTTTCGTTAGCCGATAAAGTGCATCGACTCGAGTAAAGTATTACTCCGGACGTTTATGGACATTTACGCGTATGCGTCCTTCACTTATCGGTATGGATGCCTTTAATATATCTTTTTCCTTGCTATTACATATATCGCGACAAATATATTTCTTACTATTTAAATTCGATATTAAATGTCGATATAAAATTATTAGAAAAAAAATTAATAACATGGATCGACGTTTCGGACAAGAATATCGCTATTGAGTTTTGCGAATCGATAAGTTAAAACGGATCAACTACTACGTCCCGCGACTGAGTAGCATAAATACTACTTTACGAGAATCAATTGCCACGAGATTTCAATTTTCCACGCTATTCTGGGTAGCGCGAGAATAACCGGTGCAGTATCCGAAACAGTAAATTCGTTCTAATCCCTCATCAGAAATTCCTTTGCCGGATAAGACTGGGCGGCGAATGCCGAGGGCAGGAAATATCTCCGCAGAATCTCCGATATCGAAGGTACACCCGGTACGTAATCTCTCTCTCCTCTCCGGTTAGTTAGCGGATCTTGAGGAGAGATCCGGGACCGAGAGCGAGAGAGTATCCTCGTCGGATAGAGTATCCCTCGGGAGATTTTCGTCCAATCAGCTGGCTGGTCAGCCAGGGTGAATGGTGGGGGCCGGAGGCCGACCATTGGTCAGTCGAGGGGCGGCCTGGTATTGAGCGAGTCGCTCCGAGGGTTGAAAAAACCGCCCCGAACTGACCTCAAACGTCCTACCCTCGTCTCGTCTGGTAACCCAGCCTAATGTCGTTCCCTTTACTCCGCTTGGTTTTGCAGCCCCCTCTCACCCTCTCTCCTCCACCCCCTGCTACCCTCTGCTCGCCCCATCGGCTACGTTTACCACTCAAGTGCATTTTCCCCTTATTACCGCGGTCCCTTATTTTACTCGCACACCGGTACAACTTTCCTTCCACTGCTTCTCGTCACGTACGAGTCATGTAATGTATGGAAATGTAAGTGTTAAGTAATAGCCAAATAATTAAGTACTGATTATAAATTGTAAGTAATAATTTAGATGATTAGACGTATGAATTTTATACACGCGCGTGCGTAAGAATTGCAAACGCTCTTTATATTTCTTTCTCGTTCATTTTATCCTTTCCTCCTCAATTTTCCTTTCAATTTTTTCTTTAAATATATGTGCGTTGTATTGTAGTTTATTTCACATATCACACACACATTCTTCTATCTATATTATGACAGAGTTATTTTTGTACACAAAGAATAGGCTCCTATAATTGTGATAATAATTAAGTATTATATAAACGTCAGACATAATATAATTACATTATCATCTGTAAGTTAAATATTTTACTAATAAAACTTTTTTTCTACTCTTTCCATTATTGAAGCACGATTAAAAATCTAAACTCATAATAATTACTATTATAAATAAAATATTAGAAAAATTATATATACTATATTTATCTGAATTTGACAATTCTAGGCATTGCACATATATTTTTCTACAGATATAAAAACATAAAATAAAAATGCAAAAAGATTACTTTTCAACTAATAAAATTTAATTTTCCTATTTTGTTATCGGGAAAAAAATTCGCCCGCCACAGTCAGCAGTCAGTAAATTTAATCATAACAGCTCGAGAACGTATCTATCCTTGCGTAACTCACTAAATGTGTTTCGCTTAAATACTTTGAAAAGGGGTGCACCGTCGCGTAAAGACTCTGTGGGCGACATAACGAGCTGCGGTTCTCGATGATGGAATTTTTTAAGAGCGCGTGTACAAACGGAAGCGTCCCTTACCTCGGAAAATACGTCTAAATTCGTGCCGCGCCAGCTCTAAAGTATATTCAGTCAGTCTAAGTCCAAAGGCTATTTGCATAGGCGATATTATACCTTCGACCCACCCTCACTTCGTACCACTCTCTTTCTCCCTCGCGTCCCTATCCGCAGAACGTCCCGACGGCTCTTTCTCTCGACCACCGCCCTCCCCTCTTTCCTACCCCGCCGACCAACCTCTCGTACACCCTGCACACTCGCCCTCGACTTACCTCGGAACGTCTCGAGATCTCCGGAATTGGATTAGTAGTGGTTCACCCGAGTAAGACTTGGACTATACTCAATTTGAACTAAGATCGCGCCGCCCGGGAATGGGCGAATTGCTAAATCAGTTTTACGTGATCACCTATTCAGAAAGTTGTCCGCGATCGTACGCGGATATCCCGCACCGTGCTGGATGGACAGGCTAGCGAATTTAACGATGACAGCGAGTGAAGAAAATGTCCACGTTTGATCGCTTTGTGCGGATTAATAGAGCCCGCTTTCGTTAAGTAACAGCAAGATCTTGTCGTTAATTCCTCAGAATGGAATTCGATTAGATATGTAAACAAAATTGTTCTTTATATTTCAGAAGAAGCATTGTTTATCTCATTTTTCGAAAGAACCTCTTCGAAGAGAGAAACGGAGCTTAAAGAATATCAGATGCATTTTATTTAAGTACGCGGATATAAAAATTCTATTTAACAATATATTTAAACGTAGGATGTATAGGATAAAAATAAGGAATTTAAATACACTCTCTACGAATATGAATAATATCTCAACAGAAGAAATAAAATAAAATATTGTTTTTATAAGTTCTCTTAAATGTTCTTGCGAAAAATGTTAAAACTTACTGCGTCAGCATAAAAATATAGTAGAAAACAGAGATATAATTATGTTAATAGATTGTGATATAATTATGTTAATAGATAAAGTAAATTATATCAAATAATATATAATTGATCTTTATATAATATATAGTTTGAAAGATATACTATAAAACTTTATAGTCGGTAGAAGTAGTTCTACTTTTTCATACCGATACTTCGTCAACTCGCAGTAAACGCTTTTACTCTCGGTCGCGCGGTGCTTCATCTCCTTCTCTTTAAGGAGTCTCGAACAAAGATTTTACAAGCATTAGTGATTCGATTAAGAAGTCTCGAGCGCTCGGCTTTAAAGTCTCGCCGCGCGAAACTTTCTTAGAGAAATCGTTACTTAAGTTTCCCGTGTTATGCACTTTCGCCCCTTTTCGAAAAGTTTGCAAAGAAATTACATACCCTGTCCTGGGACTCACATAGTACTAGTATAATTGTCATAAATAACACACGTGTACTTCAATTACAAACAGAACTCTATTAGTTCATTAACAACAATAATTATTGAAATTTTATCATGCATAGAGAAAATTTTCTCTTAGGATTTACCCTGGAAATCATAGTAACCGTAGGACAATATGGTATGAAAAGAATTTTATGAGAATTTCTCTGATTAATATTTATCACAAAAATAATATCTATTACAATAAAATATAAAATGTTTGATTAATTTTACTATACAGTTTAATAAAATTAAAAACATGTTTTATATTTTATTGTGATAGATATTATTTTTATTGTGATAAATATTAATCAGAGAAATTCTCATAAAATTCTTTCCACATCATATTGTCTCACGTAGATGTAATATATAAATTTTTCAGCCATATAATTAGCTCCATTATTATCGAAAAACTATCGTAATCAGTGTGACAATGAGTTTAGAATAAAACATCAAAGCGCGACGGCGCGCAATTCGCCGCTTCGAATGTAATACCGTCGTAAATCTGCCCGACGCACGTCTCCTATGGGGGGAATTACACGTGGTAAGTGGAGGAAAATGCGATGAAAAAAAAAAATCGAGGGTGAGGGACGACGATCGTTTCCGTCGCGAGATCCAGCGTAAAATGGCCGGTCGTAGGTCGAGGAAAGCGTAAAGAATTCCAGGGTCCCGGTCTAACGCAGTTAATTTGGCGAATGGGGCTGTCCCTCCACCCTGAACATGGCCACTGCCTTCGCATATACGACGTCTTCCTACGTGTAACACAAGCGTACGCTTATACAGAGAGACACAAGCGCGAATACACGCACACACGCGTGCGTGAGAGTATACCGGGTATACGAAGTATCCTGACGGAGTCTAATAAAAAGCATCCCCGTGCGCCATGGGATGGTGGGGTCAGAAGTCCATTCGGAAAATGGAGGGACCCGCTCGTCCAACTAAATCTACCCGATAACGGATACCAATTGTCCGCGCGAGGAACGCTTCGAAAATTTATCCCGTTTGTACCGCATCGATTTAAGACACGAAACTCGCGACGATGATTCGAAACGGTCTAATCGAAAATACGCAGCGCGAAAATAAAGGCCAGATGAACGGGGCAATTTTACAGGATTTTTTCTCGTCTCAGTTTCGACGACTAAACCTCTACGGTCGGTTAGCAAGACGTATGGTAGACGGCTAGTCCTGGCCAGGGTTCGCCTCGACTTCCGACTTTCCCTGCAGAAAACATTGAGTCTGAGGGGTGGCTCTGCCTCATCCCACCCTCCTCGCCTTCTCTTCCCGGTCCCATCGCAAAGACGCTATAAATTCTGGCCATCTCGATCCCCCTCCTCTACCCTCAGCGAACACCCCCTTGTCGACATAGCAGGATAGTGGGCAAAAGTAAGAAGTGTGGATCTGCCGATAGCCTCGTTTACAATTCCCCGTTCTTCCACGAGGAACAAGAAACGACGTTCTTGGCGCTCGCGCGCGTTGAATCAAAATCTAATTAATTGCTCCCGATTAATCATTCATTCGGCCAATTCGTTCTAACCCAGTTGCAAGGAACGGATTACTCACGTTAAATTTTAAATAATTGCTATATAAATTATTCGAGTCTATTAAAATAATAAAAAGAAAAGTATAAAAAAAATTTTTGCTTTGTTTATTATAAAAGTGTATAAAAAATATGTCCAGTTTCCCGCACTTACTATTTACTTTTAAATTACAGTCAATTTATATCTAATTCTTATTTTATAAAAAACATTTAAAAATAAAGAAAGAGAGAGAAAGCATCAATTGTATTTTAATTATATTGAAAATCTCGTGTTTTTAAGCAATTCGATTTTATACATAAAAATAAATAGCAAATCCTAACAATTTACTGAAATGTTAGTTTAATTTAAATTTAGAACTTTAATTATAAATAAATTTAAATGAATTTTGTGCAAAAAAAACTTTTAATTTTGATTTAATGCTACTTCCAAAAATATTTAAACTAGAATATTAAAAATAAAAAATACGAAAACAACAGTAGCCAACAAAATTATTAAAAATTAAGTAAGATAAGGCATTTAACAATAAGATATTTTAATAATAATATAATAGTTTACTAATAAAATCATCTTAAAAATTAAGATGACAAAATGTAAGAATAGATGTCAAACTCTATAAACCGCAATTATATGTCTTTTGCAAATCAATCTGTCACATATTTAAATATACAGTGTCTGCAGAGCGCGAAATAATTTTGCATGAGTTACTTATTTTTGTACTTCGCTGTGACTCTATTCGATAACGGGTTTAATCTGCGTATATATTTCGGTTTTGATTCTCTGATTTGATCTCTGGTCCACGAGGCCGTCCAGTAATAATTAACAAGCCTTACGCGATTATCGGGTCAAAAACCATATTTTATGTCAAAAATCCGACAATTAGACGCAAATAGTCGACACACTATCTTGTCTCTGTCTGTCTTAACAGTAAATTGATCGAGCCGTATCTGATAATGAAGGTCTTATTGTTAGCATAAAAAATCAAATTCTTAAAATGGAAATGTCAAGTTTATAAAGAGTTTAAATCTTCCTTAATATTTTTTCGTGCTATAAAAATAATAAATAAGATAATAATAAATTGAGATATTAATTTATTTGATTAATGTTAACTATTATTAAATTCAATTAATATTTACTAATGATAAATATGAATTTTGTTCACAATTGCTTCTGGTTCGGAGGGAAAATAAATCCTCCGGCCTTTGGCAGAGGATGAAAAATTGGAGAAGAACGTGTCGGCCCGATAGAAAATCGTAAACAAACCCATCTTGTCGATTCTTCCGGACAGGAAATCTGTGCCCACCGACCAATCGAATCTCACAGGGAATTTAACACCCTCCCATGAAAAAGGCGAAATTTCCAATTTGATCGAATCTCCGGTCGCTTGTCCTTTAAACAAATATTATTGCGGATCCTAACTGAAATCGGTTGGAAGTTCCAAACAATTCGTTTTACATCATTTTAATTTATATATACAACCGTGTATTTAAACATAATATTACGGAAAAATTGATATTATAAATATTGCCTCTTTTAAGCAAGTACAAGTCAATACTCTGGGCATTTAATGAATGATGAAAGAGATTTTTATTTGTCCACCTAGAGATCTCGCGCTGTCTTCTCGAGAAATAAAGGATCACGCTCTATTATGCAAAAGCGGTTAAATCTTACATTCACGTGACTTTTACGAAGCGTCGATCAATATCATTTCTGGCAGAAAACCGTGGAAGAATCGCTGGCAATTTCGCGAGTTCGACGTAATCGCGCCGTTGTTGTCGAATCGACACCTCGATCCTACTTTGCTCTCGTTAGCGACAAACGACGTAAGACGAATTCCACTCTGACGTTTCGTCGCGTCCTATCGATATGCGAGAGTCGACGAGGGACGGAATAAGAAGTGGGAGCGCGGGATGAAGAAGATCCATCGATGCAGGCTTGGCATCTGCGATCTGAACGACTTTATCGGAAAGACATAAACGCCTGAAATCCCGGCCGTAAATTAGGATCGGCAGAACGCCGGACTCTTCCTTGCGATTTCTCTCTTTCTCTTTCTCCTTCTCATCTTGTCGAGATAGTCTAAGTCCGCAATGTGACGACCGTGTCTGCACGACAACGCTCCGTTATCGAAAAATCAGACCGAGATGACTCGAGAAGAGCCGACCGACCATTAAAGAAGATAACAATTTTACGAGCCGAAAAGCTACGTTGCCTTTGTAGTTGTCAAAGAATCTAGTGAAAATATACGAAATTGTTTTTATTCGGAAAAAAGAGGTACGTCTTTTTTCAAGAACAATCATGTTCTTTAGCGTAACAATCATGTTCTTTAGCGTACAAATTATTTGTTGGTGAAATAAATTGAAGAATGCCTAAGTTTAACATTACATCACAGTTTAACAACTAGCATGAGCCAGACTCATAAATAAATTCTAAAATATAGAGAAAAATAGTAAAAAGGAAAATATTTCTCAATCTTTGCAAAAGCATTTTATGTTCATGGCAGGAGCTAAAAATTTCTATAGTCTCATCGAAGAGAAAGAAACGAAGACAATCCTCTCGGTTTTAGCTCTGATCCTGACAGTGGCAAACGTTGTAAGATTAATGATACGGATTTTCAACGATTTTCTCCTTCTTATTAACGGTTACATCGTCAAGCTGAAAACGTATCTCTTCAAATGTACTCTAGGTTTTTTGATATATCATTTTTTATCATCATTACGTTTTATCTTAACGTGATAAGAAATGAATAATTCACGATTTCAATATCTATAACTCTACTTTTTGAAAATGATAGAGAATTATTACATTAGTTTTATTTTATTGCAGCATGTCGAAACTCCTAGATGGATGGATGGTTGGATAAACGGACGAATATTTCTAGGTTTCAGAAACATCTCGCAGAGTTTGTTGTACAGCGCACTTATGTATATGCGTATTGCAGGACTACTACAGGAGTTAAGAATTTTTTACGATCGCACGAGGGAGGACGTAGGAAAGGGGATCGCGACGACGATCCTTCTCATGATGGTTGCGGCGACGAGGAAAAGAGCCTAGGTTTGACGACGAGGCGGAGGAACGAAAGGAACGACAGTAGAGTCTGTACTAGTAACAAGGATGGCACGATTTCAAGAATGCAGAGCACGTTCTCAACCAATGCCGGCAGCCAGGCAGTAAAACAAATACGCCCTTCCTATATATACGGGGTGTCCCGATAATACTGCGTCTATGCGTCCCTCCCCGTTTAGAGGAAGAGTGCTGCAGAGCGAAGTCGACCTCGTTACCGATACGAATGGAGGTAATGCGCTATGTAGGTAGTGAGACCCTTTCGTAACCCCCTGCGAAAGACAGGTTTTCACAACCGAAGCTAAAATTAACTCGACACCAGAAGTTTCCATCGTTATTCTTTTTACGTTTATATTTACGAACTTTCACGCCTGCTTCATTAAATCAGTTGTCAAATGTATTCATTTTTCAAATTCTTTCGCCATCAAATAATTTTTCACGGTCAAATCTTATTTAAAATAAACTTTGTCAACAAATTCAAAACAGAATACTATCAATTTAAATAAATGTAGAATTGTTGTGTAAATTTATAAAAAAAAACAGAGATAAAATTATTACGTAATAAACTAATAATTATACACAGAAAGTACACAAAGTGTTACTAATTAATTTAAATTTATGTGAATCAGAAAAATATTCAGTTAAAAATATAATAAATGAATTTTGCGGCTTGTTTTTTCTGCGATTATACCTCTCTTTTAATATTTCCGCGGATGAAAATTTCGATAAAGAATAGATTAATATTGGCAAACTGTTTAACAACACTGAAAGTATATATATAGCGCGCAATTATTTCATCTCCTATGTCAGAGATGTGCATTCCTTACGACTAAACGCACAGTCGCCAGTAGAACGAACACGCCAGCGGAGAGGAACATGAAACGGGCGATAAAGGCGCACAATGGCTGGTACGAGCGCGGAAACGCAAATGTCCTCTTTCAGAGGCGTCCTCTTTAGAGGCCTGGAAGGGTGATGGACAGGTGAAAGAAGTGGCCAATGTGGGCTGGTTTCGACGTCTCATGTGACACGTATGTTAGCTGCCTTTGTTTTCGTGTCCTTTTGATTGAGTGCCGTGTGTTCTTTGTCCCTATATATAGATCCTGCAGTACAATCCCTTCTATCGTATTTTTAATTTAACGCCCGACGACAGTATTCTCCGAAAAATATAATAGATAAAAATAGAATTTTTGCAACAACAACGTTAATACAGAGAGAAATTGGTTTTGTTAGCAGTCTCGTTCAAAATTATAAGCATTATTAATTGTTAATTATTAAAATTTAATACGTTTTTATTCACATTGTGAGCATGTAACTTTATTTATGTCAAATATGATTTGTTTAACAGAAGCACGATGAATGTAACTGATTAAAATAATACATTCATTGTAAATAAAAAAATTAATTAAATTTTAATTAACAATTATCATTTAATGCTTTATCAGAAACAGTTTTAATTAAATCTTCCGCATTTAATTCGCGTCAGTTTATTTGTTGAATATTCGTGTGGCATATCGATTGTACGATTTTATATGTCATCGAAGATTGAGATTTTTATATGTCAATGTACAGCAAAGTTGCACGACCGAATCGATTATATTTTCTTGCAGTCCCATTACGTAAATGCTATGTAAACAAGAAACTTCGCCCACACCACGCTTTCACAGATCTAAACATTCCACCTGCTCTACATTTCCGATGCGCGGTTGAAGATCGTGATCCCGTTTATTCAGCAGAACCTGTTCCCACTCTCGTATTTGGAGCTCGTTGCTTTTCTTGAGAGTCTGATCTCTGATCTCGGTATAGCTAGATCGCACGTGGATGACACCGAGCTGGGGGACCGGGCTATGGACCAGTTTCCACCTGATATAGATCACGATCCGTTTTCTCTGACAGAGACTACTCTGTTTCGCGGCTCCCCCGGTTCGAGATCGAAACCTGTTCGTTCGCGTGGCAGTTCTCCTGCTACGGGTTATCCCGTCGGAGGACTCATCCTCGCGGGCGCGTGCCACCGAGAAAACTGGTCCATCCGGATGCTGTCCCGGAACAATGGCCACTGTCCATTCGAACGTACACAAACACCGGGCCACAAAACGCGTTTAGTTAGCCTTTGACTCTCATTTTGAGATTCTTCCGGTCAGTTTCAGCCGACAAAAAAAAACTGGTCCATCCGGAGGGAGAGATGCTGCCGCGTCTCTCCTCCTTCTATCACTGTCCACATCGGGGCTAATAAACGCACGACCGCAAAATATGCATCCAGTTGGCCTTTGACTTTTGGCGCGAAGAGGGTTGACTAATACGCTCCCCTTCGTCAACTTCGTAATATTTTGAAAGCACGAATTGATATTTTAAATAAGTGCAACCCTCTTTTAAAAGGAGTGAAAATTAATTTAGTATTTTGATAAAAATTCGATAGATATAATTGTGGCTTTACTTAATTTTTTTATATATTTTAAAGAATTTTATGATTTTATTGTAATTAAATTAAATTAATTATCAATAAGTTGTTTTAATAATATTTAAATATTTATTTTGTACTAATATAATTTTTTGCGATATTCGTGCGCTTAAGCTTATTGTCGCGCCAAAATCGATTTTACCCTAGTTGCCCTCTAACAGGGTAGGAAAAGGGCAGGAAAACAAATCGCAGAGTGGATAACGCAGGAAACTATTATTGCACTATTAGATAAGTTTTGAATAAGTAAACTAAGTTTTATTTATTAAACAATATTATATAATTGTTTTTACGTATCTTATAAATATACTGATTATTTTTTCAAAAGTCATAAAAATATATCTATGCATATTCAGATAAGATAACAAGCGCAAGAGACAATTTATCTACCGGGTAGAATTAAGAAAATCTCAATGTCAACTGTAGGTGAGACACAAATTTTTAAATCGATGATATCTTTATTAAGCCGAAAATTCGAAAGATGAATAAAAAAATTACAACTCCTGAATGCGAAATACGATAAAACCATTATTCATTAATATAGAACCAAAATGCGCTAAACGTTCAATATTTTAGCTGCAAAACCGATAAGATATTTGTTTGCCCTCTTTCGTTCCTAAGCAACTCCCGTCTTACACGTACGCAAGCTCACGCGGAGACGTATTGCGACGAACGACAAGTATGGACTTCTAAAGTGACAACATCGGACTGCCTTAGCACCTGTCGCCTCACATCTTGAAATGTACGAACCGAATCCACCACAAATGTGCAACGTTTCACAAACCACCGAGAGAGAACATGCCAAATTGCAGAAAATCAAAGAACTGACAAGCATCTTAAAGGTTTATTCTTCAGAAAGTTGTAAATAATGAAACTTTCTCTCTCTCTCATATTCACATTTATTTTGGTTGTACTTTTATCGAAGAGCGAATTTTGACGATTCTAAGATTTCGTTCAATTTATTGTACAGGACACGGACAAGAATCTCACCATATGCGAGGAAATATTGACGACTTATGTCAAAAAACGATTAAAGGTATGCGCAAAATATTCTTTTATATATATACATCATTTATTTAGTTTCTGTTATTTTCATCCTTTATTTTATTGTGTGAATAATCATCGCGAATACTGTATATCCTTCTTATTAAAACACAACGATATATCAAGTAATTGACAATATATAATGAACACCATAAATATGAAATTTCCATAAAATTTACAAATAATAGAATGTAAATTTCATACAAATATAAATATGCTTTGTTACATCGCTTGCTCAAATGAATTCATAAAATATAATTCAATGACTCGCGATAACGCAAAACTATATGACATTTATTGATTATATTAAAAAATTATATTTAAAAGTTATTGAATATTTACTGATTATATTAAAAGATTATATTTAAAAAATATCAAGAAATCGGTGTGTGATGAGTACATTCTAATGGTATAGTGTATATTTAATTCTTGTGAAATTTACCATCCTTTGTACGAACCACTTTGCCAACCACCGTGCAACGACCAGCCCGGATACCAACCGTAACCGTGCAATTTGTAACTACTCAATCCGCCTAATCGATACCTGAGAAATCGAACGTACATATCAACGTCAGCGCCAAACCGCTGTCTCGAAATTTTTACATTCACGTCGCTGACAAGACATTTATCTGTACTATTTACCACGGCAACACGGGAGTGTAAGTGCCTACATAAGTCCCGGGAAGCAAGCTTCTCTTTCCTAGTTTCTTTTCCTCTAAGACTTCCTGGACGCTCGGGTGAGCTTGAAGAAACGTGCTTGCTTGTGAGGATACGTCATTGTTCTCGGCCATTTTTTCGGCGACGAGAACTCCGTCTCCCCAAGCCAGAATAATCAACGATAGCAAAAGCTAAAACAATTGTCGATGCGTCAATATAAATCAGCGAACGATTACACGAGGTATTTCGAAGTGTCTTGATTGTTTCGTTAACTAAAATGTAAAATGTCGCAAAAAGTGACACAATGAAAATAATAATATAGAATAAACGTTTAAAAAAAATTAATTATTTGTTTCTTAAACCAAAATCTATATTTGATTGAAATAATATTATGTGCTAAGCGGATTATCGATTTAAAAATTAATTAAATAAAGTGTTTTTTTAATATCATAATAACTTTTTTGTAAATTTATCGTACATTTACATGTGTAAATATATGCATTTCCGAAATATTGAAATCTTAAGCACATTTTTTTTTAAATAACACATAGTAAAAGTAAAGACACATTTGAGAATTAATCTAGAAATCGTAATTCACACCGGTGAAATTAAACAATATTGGATTATTCAACGAAATGCATGAGTTTGATATTTTAAGCGAATTAGTGTATACGAATTTAATTGTTTACCAGTAGCTTCATATTAAGCGTGGCGCACACGAACTGATGCTGTTTAAAGATTGACACTTCTTTTATACCGTAAGTAAGTCGTTCGCTGAATTTATAGTGAGTTCTAGATCCACTGCACGTAATCTAACTAACATCCCGACTGACAACTCCGCAAAACCACTCCCATGTAAAGAATCGTCAAATGACATAATGAGTATCGCGATCTAATACTGCAATCCACAAAATGTGCGATGCAAGATAGATCAAAAAATTTAAGTATTTTTATTTTGTCGCTTATTTCTTAGTATGTGAAAAATATTATATTAAAAGATCAAATTTAAAATGTGGTGTATGTATATAATAATGTAATGAAATTATGAGACAAAATTTCACTAATTATATTAAATGTAAAAGAAAAGAAAATTAAAAGGAAGAGAATATCCTAACTGCTGCACAAGATTAAAAATGCTCTACTTTCACATGACAAGAACTAAACAAAAACATTGACAAACTATCAATGTAATCATTTGTCATTTTTATCAAACAATTCTTAAAAATATACCGCAGATAAATTATGCTTAAAATTTTTAAGAATTTTAAAGAATTTCACAAAGTTTTTTATATCATTATTATTAAATTAAATTTCAAACTCTGATATGTTAACTCTGATTGAAATATATTCTGACAAAAATCACACAAATAAAAATTCGACTCATTATTAAAAACCAATGCAAGCAATATATATTACATATCTGTGATACTTTAATTCAATTGAATAAAAACTCCACCGTATAATAAGATTATAATCAAATGCCATGAAATCTACTTTATATGCAGCAATCGACTTCGCTTCATACAGCTCCATTGCCGCTAGAAATATTATAAAATAAACAATTTTTCACTCACCGATACTTGCAATAGCGGAGTTGTAGTACACAGCACATTGATCTGAAAACAAAATATTCAAATTATGTATTTCTAAATATTTATATCAAATTATGTATATACGTGTGTGTGTGTGTGTGTGTGTGTGTGTGTGAAAATGTTTTTATTTTGCATACCTCATAGTTGCCCTGCTGTCGCCCGATGCCTCCCTGGGCCTCCTCCTCCTCTCTTGGTAGCACTCACGACACTCGCGAAAACACGAATAATTACGATCGCCCGACACTTTACACGGCACTCCCGACGCGCGATACTTTACACGGCACTCCCGACGCGACGCGTGAATCACACGCGTATTTCGCGTACATTGCACAAAAAGCGATGCGAAAATTATAATCACACGAAGCGATCCGTTCGGCACTCGAGAATTTCGCAGTCAAATTCACGCGCAGCTTATCAGTAATGCTACCTGTAACAAGAAATAAAATACATACATATATTAGAGCAATCTTATTATTTCTTGCATTATAATATACATTGCATTATAATACGATATAAATATGCATGAAGTTGGTATCTCATTGTCAGTTTGTCCCAAGGCATTTTCGTTGCTTTTTAATGGTCAGAACTATTTGTTTAAACTATCAAGAACTCTAGAACTATTGAAAATAAAGCCTCTTAATTATTTATGAGTTTTCACGAAATTAGACGCCAACTTCACACACACTCTTAATTCCTTATTTAACATTTCACACTCGTTGTATTTAAAAATCAAATGTTAACAAAACAAAGTAACCGTGCCGTTCGCATTATCGTTCAATTAAATCAACCGGTCTTTCATATAAGGTATTTCTAATCCATCCAGTCTAATGTAACATCAAGTGTGCTAAGAATGTCGGTTATGCAATCGCCGAGCCCTTCCTTATAAACGCGCAGCAAGTTTTTTTTTCATCTCTCCCTCGCGAATTGTCGTTTTAAAAGGTTTTGTCATCGCCAAACTAGGAAACGGCGACTTTCTCATACAGAACAGGTCGTATACTTCTGTCTACTTGCGAAAGTCTCAACTAGGAAATATCCGAGCTAACGCAATGTGTCATCGTTGCCAACGACATCAATCGGACACGACAAACGATACTTTGAATCGACATTTACTCTGTCATCAGCCTTTCGCAATACCGCCATAAATTCCTGTCTTTCTTCTATTGTCACAGTTGATTATAGTCGCGTGCACCGTAATTGTTTTTATGGAATCGCTCGCATCAATGAGCATGTATAATATTTTATGTAACGCCGATATATATTCGACGTTAAAGGCAGATAAATATAGAAATGTAGAGAGTTATGCTTAAATAAATTGCTTATTATAAAGATCATTAAATAAATTGATTATTATAAAGATCAAATTTCGAAAATCTTCAAATAAGCGTAGTGCATTAATTAAGGCATGAATAATATTCCAAAAAACGAAATTAATATAGAGACTTTAAATTTTATGTAATCTTTTCAAAATAATTTTATAAATTTTTTAAATTATATTATATTATGAATAAAATAATACTAAATTATTTTATAATATATTATAAATTATTTTATTCACACCTAATTATACTTCAAAATTTGCTATTTTTTAAATAAACAGCTCATATATAATTATAAGATTATTAATTCATATGCATTATAAGAAAGTTTGTTATAAAAATAATTTTTTTCTATATTAGCAGTTATCGATGGAATAGAGTTTTTTGTTGTACTCATTAGACAAGCTCTCATAAGACTCCGAGAGTGAGAAAATAGAGAAAGAGAAAGAGACAGATATTGGCATTAAGTGTAAATTAATTTTACGCCTACACGCATCGATAAATCCCCTTTCACTCGCTTAGGAAATTATAAGAAAAATGCGCAAATACAAACAAAAGATAAAGTCTTTCATAATTTTAAGAGTTGGCCTGGTTTTCTTAAAATTTTTTAATTGAAATATTTAACAAAACATCCCAATTCTACATCAAATAAAATATTTATCTAGAATCAAATTTGCTACAGATAGTAATAAAAATTTGCTATTATAGTAATAAAAATTCTAAGTAATAAGTTACTTATACAGAAAATTAATGTCCTTAAGAAAATTAATTATACAGAAAATTAAATTCCTTATTAAGAAAATTAATTAATTACGAATTAAATATTTAATATTATTAATAATAAAAAAATTAAGATTAAACATTCAATATTAATATTGTAATATATATAATTTTCTTAATTACTTTAATTAATTAATTTCTTTTAACTAATTAGATTAATTTAAAAAATTCCTTTAGTTATGTTCTCAAAATAATAATTAAATCATTGTTCAGCAATCTGATAATTTTTTATTTAAAAAAAAGTGAATCGTTGTTGACAATAGAAAGTGACAACGAAAATCTAACATGGTTTTATGTTTCTTTTGAAAATTATTGCCAAATATTGCCATAGGCATATCATTTTTACACGTGCAATTAAACTACTTATGAATTTGGTCAACCAAAATTGCACGTCTAGTTCCTTTTTATATTCCCTTTGTTAATGATAATAATTCAAACGCGGTTCCTTATTGCACCTGTTCCTGCGTCCGCCTTGTTTTGTATCGCTTCAGTTGTCACAAATCAACGAGTCAGCCCGTGCAATTCAAGTGAAACTCGACATTTCTTTCCGAGATTATGCAAAAATTTATCCCCGCCAGTTAAGTCATTGTTTAGCGAAACTTACGCCGTTGCAATTGACCGACAGTCATCGTGGAATTCTGAGACAGGAAACTTTCGCGCGATCTGAAGCTCTTTATCGCTTTATTGTTAAATATATTTCTTATAATTATGACTTTTAAATTATTTATCGATAAATTATCATACTTTAATCAAAATAATTAAACAATATAATGCAACGTGATTTGTGATTTATGACGTAAAACAAATCGCTTAAAATATAAATGACATGTGCGAATCCTCCGCGAATAAAGTAAATAAAGAATAACAAAAAAAAAAAAAAAACATTGACTGTTTAATGCACGCAAAAATAATGTGTCTTAGTTTGCATGATTATTGAAAGTGACTCAACGCGTAATTAATCTGAGTTCAATGTATGGTACGCAATTATTTCCAATCATCAATTAATTGTCTTCCAGAATGGAATCGCGTACGCGAATACTAATTCTCTGTTTATTATACGTCGCGTGCGCTTCTGAAGTACTAGCAGAAGAAATCGAGTTCGGAGCGAAAGTTCCAAGAACGGAAGATGTCGAAGATCCATCGAGACTAGATACGCCTATACAGAAGACTGATGGAATCGACAGACAATTCGCGTATAAATTACGTGATAAGAGAGCTCTTGGTCTTCTGCTATCGGGTTTGGCCCAGATCTTTGGATACACGGTGACGCCGATACAAATTGCCTCGCTGCCAAATCCGAATATCACGAGACCTGTCGCAATATCGAACACGTCTATGATAGGCAACGTCGTGGGACAACAAGTTGCGTCTTCTCGACCGACGTCAATGAACGTCACGGCGCCGAGGCAACAGGAAACTATCAGATTCACCGGCGTGTTAAACTTGGGCAATAATTCAGACATTGTAGGGCACCTTCAGCGTTACGAGCAGATCTTTCACGGTCGTCAAAATAATACGATAAATACAATCCCGCGGCCCATATTCATGCCGATGCCTCCCCCGACAATTTCCGTGGATCCGGGAATGAACTCGGCGACCAGGCCACCTTTGCTGGCGCCATTTTTCGTGAAGATTCCATTGCCGATCGCACCTGATCTTCCACCAGCCACGATGCCGATTGAGAATTTCAGGTCGTATCTCGCCTCGGATGTTTCAATCGCGAGCGAATCAAACAAGACCGCGGAAACACCGGTTCAAAAAGAGCAGGAAATGATATATAAAAATAACGAGAACAAAGAACGATACACAGTAGAGGAAAGGGATATCTACGATGAGAAGGATGTAATGAAACCGGTGAATAAATATAATCATCAATTACACATCGACGAGCCGAGCTCGCAGCAGAATGATAAACAGCAACGTAAACAGGAAGAGCGCGTTGAGAAGCTGAAAGAACAGAAGGAATGGACAAACTGCGACAAGAATACACATCATAAAGAGGACGAGATAATCGAGAGAGATAAAAACCGAGAAGAGGAAATCGCTAATCGAAATCGAGAACACGCTTCCAAGTACAAACCAATGGGAAAGAAAAAACCAGCATATGACGATGAAGAAAATGAAGACTCCGCCGAAAGATACGAGGAACGTAGTCAAGCAAATAAGTCTTCGAAGCAGCCTCTAAAAGAGGATGAGAGCGAAGAGGAGGTTGAAGACGACGATTCCGACAAACCGTTTCGCGGACACAAGCAACCTGAGAACTTGGACAAGTATATAGAAGTCGGCTATAATCAGCAATTACCTATCGGCGATTACTACCACGAGAATCACCCTGAAGTAATCCGCGACAGCTACGGCGAGATATTGGACAATAAAAAATTGGAAGACGACAGAATCGCCGGTTACATCAGCATGTTCAAGCATCCGTATGTATACGATTCGCAGAGCGTTCGCAATCCTGAAGACGCGTCTGGAGAAGATGAAAGGGAGTCATCTTCCGCAGATGCTTACGAGGAACACTTGACTAGACTACAGAAGCTCAGAGAAGAATACGCCTTGCCGAAGAGTAAGTACGAAGAGTACGATTTGAATGACGAGGATGAAGCGATAAGAGACGACAGAGATCACGAAAGAATTCAAAATCGTACATCGGCGCGACGTCCTAAAACAGGACGTGTTCGTGGCGAGGAAGATAATCGCGCGAAAATGCCAATTGGACCGCCGAGCAAAAATATTCTGCGCGATGATACCGCGAAATTCGAGACCACAAAGTCACACGAAGAAATCGATTTCAGAAAACACGTGCCTCTGATCGTGCCAATACGTTACATCGACACGAATGACAAAACGCAGCAGGCGACGACGCGACAGCTGATTTACGAAGACTCGAATAAATTGCCGGACGGCCGATTTTCCGAAAATAACGTCGATTCCACGAGAACCTTCGTTAAAGAGAAGCTGACTCCGCAGATCGGTTTACCGGAAAGACCGCGAAAATTGCACGAAGGCGAGCACAAGGAATTGCAGGTATGGCCGCCGCCTTTCGATTACGCCTTCGACAATACGCAACCGGTGAACACCATCATTTCACCGAATTCGCAGAACTATCCTTCAAATTATTACCAGCATGTAAAAAATATCACGGCGAATGACGCGAACAGCGACAACTCTTCGGAGCAACCTTCCGGTTACCTGGTGGTCGTTGGAAACTCAGCGCATCCTTATCGACATCCCTATAACGTTTATTATTTCCCGAACGAAAATACAAATCCGCAAAATCCAGATTTTCATCTCAATACCGAAGGCACATATCCGCGAGATCAAATTCACGTTCCTCAACAAAATATTAATCAACAATTCGTCCGAACGAACTCTAATCTTACCGAATACAATCTGAATGAGACCACGAGAGATCGCTATCATCAACCACCCGAAGATCCAACCAATGTTCTCGATCGTTACAGATACATTTTTGGCGAACGTAGTCCTGAAGGCAAAGAATCGGTTAATATTAATGTAAGAGCTCAAACTCCTAATACAGAAAATTGGTCGAGCAGAATATATCAATCGCGAACCGAACAACCTTCTCCGGTCTTCGTGCAACTGCAGAATGTGGCATCTTCAAATCAAAACGTGCAAACTAGACCTTTAAATTCGCGTTATTCGCGGCCATTAACGAGACAAAAGAGTTCGCTACCGGAAGACCAACGTAAGAATGATGGTAAGGTGAAGATTCTACAATCGATCCCGACAAGTAAACCTTTCGACGATCCTCAGAGCGCGCACGACTTTTTCGACTTCAACAAGGACGATTATAGCTTCGGAGGCGAAAACAGCGACGCATTGAAAGTCGAGGAGAATGGTAAAATTGTGAAAGAATCGGACGTGCCTGTCGAACCGGTCGTTTATCATCATGAAAGTGTCGTGAAACACGCCGATGAACCGGAAAATGATACGGAGAAAGCTAAAGTCACAGAGTACAGGAACAAAGTGACGACCTTGAAGATATCGGAGCAAAGACAATTAAAACCGAACGGACCGATTCATTACGTAGATTTTATACGCAATATTTAATTCTGGTATCTCGTAGAAAGAATTCTAGTAAAATATGCGACGCGTTGTTAATTTGTTTATATTATTAATAAAACTTATTACGTGACATGGAAAATTTATCACATATTTCATATCAGCATCTATTGCTGGCACGAAATTTTCAAATTGTATGTAATTTCAATTTTAAATAAAATTTGTGTTATTAGAATATTAATTGTTAAATAAAATAATAAATTGTTAATGAAAATAATAATATGTGATGCATATCTAATATGTGAAGCATATCTATAAGTTATATACAATATTATAATATATTAAAATATTAATACTATAGTACTCCCCCCTTTCTCTTTTTCTTTATATATATATATATATATATATATATATATAAATATATATCTTTCTTCCTCTCTCTTTCTTTTCAAATAATATATATACATATTATAGGGTGTAATATTATACACGTGACAGATAATATACACATTCTCATATAAAATAAAATTTGTACAAACCTGTGACAAGAGAAATATATATATTAAAAAATGCAAATAACTTTCCATACAGTTTAATAACTTTAGAATTTTATATGTTAAGGGGCAAATTAATAATTAATTTAATATCATAATCCAATCACAAATCCAGTAACGTTGAAACGTCTAATTAAAGCAGGTAGAATAATATAATTCCTTTGTTTTTACAGAGAGAGAATTTTCTCTTAGAATTTACCCTGAAAATCATGGTAATCGTGGGACAATATGCTATAGAAAGAATTTTATGAGAATTTCTCTGATTAATATTTATCACAATAAAAATAATAATATCTATCACAATAAAATATAAAATATGTTTGATCAATTTTACTATGCAGTTTAGTAAAATTAATCAAATATGTTTTATATTTTATTGTAATAGATATTATTATTTTTATTGTGATAAATATTAATCAGAGAAATTCTCATACAATTTTTTCATACCATATTGTCTTATGATTTATGATTACCATGATTTTTAGGGTAAATTCTATGAGAAAATTCTCTGTGTAGGAATTTCTATTAAAAATTTTAATTTGTAATTAAATTATTTGATATTAAATATTTAATTATATATTTTAACGGAGATAAAAATTTGAAACTTTAAATCTTTATCAATACATAATTCTAAAAAAATTTGTTTTATAAATTCAAGAAAAAATTTTTTACATTGTCTTATGTTATTTAAATATCTTTTAGCACTCGTACATATGTTTCAGGAAAAAAAAGAAGAAATACAAAGAAGAAACGAATTAGAAAATAAGATGGCCGAAATATTAGAAAATCTAAAGACGCGATTGTTGGTTGAATAAGGCAAACATCAAATGTGAAATGTATCAATATGTATATCCTCACTTATTATATGACTTATGACTTATATTGATAATATATTATCATTTATGTTAATTGTTATTACGTTCTATATCTCGTAAGAAAATAAAATTAAACATTTTATTAATGTCAACCTATACCTTATTAAATCACAGTCTCTCTTATTTATTATTAGAATAAATTTAATAAGTATATTTTGTTAGGCTCATATTCGAATGCCTTGGTAAGCCATAATGATCCTTATACTTATTCGTAAATAAATAAAAATAACTGCTCCGACATATCCTTTTCCGGATATAAATAGCGTCAGAAATGAAGTTTGGCGAATATGTACGACGACAAAATCCTTGTCTCTTACTTATTTCTTATAAATTTATCTTGCATTATCACACATTGCATCGATATTTTATGATCCTACCTTTCTGACTCGATCTGAATCGGGAGAGAGAGAGAGAGACACACACATGTCCAAAGTCGAAACTCGGCTGCAATCTTTCCGATGAATGTCCAAAACGAATCGCAGCTCAAATAAACGTGCACAAGTCACTTGAAACCGCATACGATCCCGGACTTACGAAATATCCGAGGATTTTCGATCATCGTTATCGGATCGATGCGATCATTGCGGCTGCAAAGGTTACAAGTTACGAATAAAACGATATGCGTACAGTTTGAAGAAAGTTTATAATGTCTAGCGTACAACAAACTATACTACTTGTGTTAATCAGTTATACGTTACCAGTTTTCGATCGCGAACACTTGCGCACATCATTTCCGCAAAGAACAAGACGAACCGCAACTACTACGCGCGCACCGTGTTTGCACAATATGGCAGCCAAGTTTTAACGCGGGAACGTCTTCTTGCTGTTTAGTAGCGCCATCTATTCGTTTATCATTTTTCGACTGTCGGTAAAATTATCATTAGTTGGTTATGAAATATGGATGCGGATGCTAAATAAGAGGTTAGTATTTCCTTCAAAACATCAAAAAGTACACAAGGTAGGTCTTTCTCAAGTTTAATAATAACACTCAATATCAACTTTTGAACTAATTTGGATAAAAACGTATTACAGTCTATTATATAGACAACATTGTATTGCAGGATGATACATATATGCTGATTTATTGCCATGTAAAAAGATAGAATTACATTGAATTCTTGTGAAGAATACGTGTGATTTTGTATACCTAGTGTTTTGTATTTTGTTAATTATGGAAGAGGTTCTTCAACAATTGGGAATTGGGATTCGACCCGTAAATGATCCCTTCTTCGATGATTCCTATAAAGTTTGTAAAGTATTTCAAAGGAAAGGTATAACGATTGATGATGAGGAGGAATTGTGTCACGAAGTGTGAGTATCGATGATATATTTCTCTATAAAATATAATAAACATAATATAAGAATTAATTTTTTTTCCTGCAGATATTGCAAATACTTTAAAACTTATTAAGCATAAAATTATATACTCCTGTCTTTAAAAAATACTATAAAGTAATAAAGATTTTCATAGAATATCAAAACAATTTAAATTCAATTTTTAAAAAATAGAAGTATATTACATATGTTTATATATCTATGCATATTTAATTTAGTACAACAAAAATAAAGTCAATGTTTGATTTCAGTGTCAGAGAGTTTCCATGTTACGTCCCAGGATGCCGGGCTACTTTCCAAACATTATTTGATTATGAGATACATTACAATAGTTCTCATCGATATACTTGTACAGAATGTAAAGTGTCTAGACCAAGTCCAAGATTGTTGGAAATTCATATTCAAGAGACACACGATGCCTTCTTTAAAATTTTATCTGAAAGACAAGCCATGGTAATATATATATTTATCTTTTTCTCAATTTTAAATCTTTCGTAACATTTTTATTATAAATGTATTTTTAATACAAATATTCTTGTTTAGTATCAATGTTATGATTCTGAATGCAACATAAAGTTTAATGATCCAATGGAAAGAAGGGAACATTGCATTAAACTACATAAATTTCCAAAGAAATATCGGTTTGACAACATGCAACATTATACCAATAAAGAAGACGAATCAAAAAGAATGGAAATTGATGATGTTGACGATAAAATTAGAAAAAAACCTACTAAAATATTCTTGAAAAATCAGAAAAGCAAAATGTTCACAAAAGGTACCAGTGTAGTCTGTAGAAATAATGTTAGTTTAGAAACAATTCCAACAACTAATATCAAAACTAAAATAACAACACCATTAGTTTTTGTTCCTAGACAAGTACAAAAATCGTTTTCAAAAGTACTTACAGATAATCAAAATAGAGAAAGAAATGTTCTTGAGTCGGAAGTTATGACAGAACTTGCAGATTCGCTACCTGATTGACATTTTGTGTATATATATATAAAATCTGTTTAAGCTTAATTTTGTTGACAAAACATTTTAAGAGACTTATATAATACTTCTCTAGGAATGTGTAAATTTTATTAAGATAAATAAATACTATTTTATATATGGAAGGGTTGACAAAAAAGAGAGTATATATCATATAATAAGTATATATATCATATAAATATATTTTCAAACATACTTAACAATAATTTTATATATTTATATATATATATTTACATTATACACATAATATATATATATACATATTATATGCACGTATGTTACATATTTTAACGTATAATATATAATATGCAGTAATAAATAATATGTAGTATATATGTAGAGTATATATATGCGTTTTTATACAGATTACATATTTATGCACATATACTTTTATATATATATAAATTATATACATATACATATATATATATATAAATTATATGCATATACAAAAGCATACATATACGTACAACATAACATACATATATACTATATGCATTAACAATATATGCCCTACATATATACTAACATGTTTCGAATAATCGGTTGATATCGGATGTCAGATTATCAGATAAGATCATTGCTGTTATTATCGTATCCACACATTTGAAGAATTATATATTTAAAAAAGTATGTGTCATCAATCGATTTATATTATAGCCTTCTTTTTGTAACACATAGAATGTTCTGGATAATTGATTCTTCAACAATGTGTTTTCTTCTTGGAGATAGCTTGCCCAGATAGCAAGCTCGTCTTCCTTGGCCCTTCGAGCATCTCTAGAACGCTTAGCTGCTTCGTTGTTTTTCCTTCTTCTCTCCAAATAAGCAGCAGTCTTTTCATCAACAGTGCTGGTAGGTAATACCGGACTTTTGCTGGTTCGACGCATTTTAGGATTTGGTGCATTGCTGTGCACTTTTTTAACAGACTCGAGCATCTTTTCCCGGAATTGCAAGTAATTCCTTTTCGACTCAAAGTTAAACGTATGGTCGACTATCTCTCTCTCGAAAGATACATTTATAGGATTTAAAGAATCCTTCGTGTATGCTTTGAAAGGTCTTGGCGTCTTCTTTACCACATCAAACGCTGGTGATGACATTCCGACTTCGGCCGACGGCTCAGGCATAACTTTTAGCAGAAGGTTTTTGGAAGTTTCATCATTTGTCTGTAAAGATGATGTTGTTCCCACGTATGATGTAGACGTTGATGTAATTGTTGACGTCGCTACTGGAACCCTTATGGCCTGGTTGTTTAGATTCAAAGGTAACAGCGGACACAAAATTGGAGCCTCCATTGTTACGGTCGAAGATGGAACAAGCTGCTGTAAACTGCCGTTAATTTCATCGCCAACGTTGTAAAGGGACGGTTCGCACTTCTCGGTCATTTCCCTCGACGGGTTCTGCTTGGAAGATGACAATGACAGCGTCATAATGTGGCTCGAAAAAGGACCATGTTTTTCCGCATCCGATAGACGTGAGTGTTGATGTTGCTTGCTCGTATCTGCAGGCGAGCTCGGAGATAAACAGGCCGTTGTATTCGTGCTGGTTATAGGTGACACGGGGTTTTTGCATGATAAGTCTAGAACCGAATAATTCAGAAATTCATCCTCTCTTTCTGAATCTGAATTGGCCTTTTGCTTCGAACGATAAGATAAATCCCAAGTCTGAAGATCGTTCATGTTCTTTTGCTCCATTGTTTATGGTGTTTTTGTTGTTATCTGTGATGAAATATAATTTATTAATTAATATTTAAGTATTAAATTTAATCATTAATTATAACTGATTATTAATATTTTACATTGCAAATAAAAAAAATGTTGGAAATTTAAGAATATATGCAAAAAATTCTTAAGAAATATTATACCATCTGTTATAACATTCTGTTATGAGTTGTGAAGCTTATATCAAGTCTTTTTCGACGAAATTTTAATTAATTTGAAGATATTTAAATTCTGATCATCATACCACATACACTCACAATGTCAAGTTTTGTACAATTCAGATATAAGAACATTTTGTAAAATTTTAATTTTTTTAAAGAGAAAAATAATATACATTTTATTTAATTAATATTTTACGCTTTTAATATTTTTGAAAATTTATTTAATATTATAATATTAATATTAATTTTTATTTATTTATTAATATTAATATTTATTTAATTTAATACTTTTCTCTTTTTATATTACGCACATAAAGATAATATAAAGTTAATATAAAGGTAATATAAAGTTAATCTTATATAACATTTGTGTAATAATTAATATAAAACAGTTCTATTATTAATTATTCGTATCTGATTTCTAACGAAAAAAATAACTTTGCACTACGAGAAAATCTCGAAACGTAATGTGAGATCTATTCACAATGTAATGTTTATATGTAATAATTTATGCAATATCACTCAAAATTTACTCGAAATTGATTACTCAAGAAATTAATATGTACATGCATTAATAACAATGATAATGAGTGCTCTTGTATGCATTTTGCAAATTATCCTTTAATACTTTCTCAAGCGGCTGATCAGTAATTGAAAGTCTCTTGATAAGATTTTATCGATAAAAATATTGTGTAAAGAAATTTCTTATTGTGTAAGTTGATTAGACGTCATTAATACACGTATCTTAATTCTTAGACACGAATGCTTTAACACTCATTAAATAGCGTTGTCTACGCGTAATTTTTAAGAGAATGCATCATACCTAAATATTTTATGTGTTACGACTATCGAAAGAATTCGATAAAGTATGATATAAAGTATAAATGAAATATATATCACGAATAAAGTATTAAAAATAAGAATAAATGTGTGTATGTTAAATAAATTCATAAATAAGATAATTTTTATATTTTATATAGATTATAGCAATTGATTAAACTTAAATGTAATGCGCTGAATCTTATAAACGTCAAAATAATTAGATAAAATAATTGTACATGAATGAATTCAATTCTTTTGGTAGCAATGGCTTATACAAAGTATAGCACATATTGTAGTTATAATAAAATAAATCTATAATAAATTGAATTATTGAAAAAAATTATAAATTATGTGCGAAATACAAGATTATTTTCAATTTCTTTAACACAGTTTTGTACATATATTACAAATTCTGCGACAAACAAGATAAAAAAAATTGCGGAAAATTATTTAAACTTAAAATTTCTCTAACTGCAATCATATCAAATTATGAAGAGGTGACTCGCAAAAATTCTTTTCTTGCAAAATTATATCGAAATAAATTAGTTTTATCATATTTATATATCACAATTCGCATTCGACAGTTTAGATTAATAAAATATACAGAAAACTTTCTTCCGATTCTGTAAAATAAATGCACGTAGATGTGCATTTGTCTTATATTTTCAAGAAAAATAGACATTTTATAATAATTAATCAATATTTACAGTTATTTATTAATTTACGATCCAAAAGAAGACTCATCATAAGAATAAAGCGCAAAAATATTATTTAATATCCGATGGAATTCTTTCCATCGTAATTCGTTTATATAAATAAGTATCAATCTGCTTACCTAATAATTCAATCTTATTCCAAGGTTACACGAACTGATAACACAACACTATCAACGACTCGATATTTTCCTTAAGATTTCCCTATTATTTTATCCTTAAATCGTGATCGCAGATTAAAATACGTAGGAATGGAAGTATTGTGCCTTTTTCACATTCGATATCGTGTTCACTACGCGAAATGCCGTATTCGTCTAATCTTGGGGTTGAAGCGGTCAAGCTTATATAGTACCCTAAGGCCCCACATAAGAACCCTTAGGATAGGAAACATGGTGGGGAAACTGTGCTACCTGTTGGCCACAGTCCCGAAATCGGCACGTGTCTGTTGTTGGTGATTTTCAAATGTCACAAACTAGGACCACGCCCAAAAATCTCTAAGTTTCCGCCCAATTTCACTGATTGGAATTACACCATTTTTATTATCTGTTTCTTTTTTTGCCAAATATATATTACGAGATACAATAAATTTTTTTATTTTGAAATTTTTAACGACTGGAATGTGCGTAACATATTTGTCTTCTTCTCCTTTTCATGTGGATACCTTTCTTTGGAGACGTAATATCACCATTTTAATACTATAAGTCAGTCGCATTGACGTATATACAATGAAATAATGATCAACTAATGGACTGAGAATTATCGGTTATATTTTATAATTGATGAGAGCTTCTCTGATGCAACTATTTTATCAAAATCGATTAAAGCGATAATTAAGGCACGGTACTGATTAAGAATGTGAAGGATCAAGAAAAAAAAATGAGGCAAGAGTCCATGATTCGTAATATCTGCATTAAATACGACGTAATATCTGAATAGATTTTACGAATTATAAATGCTTATTTCTTTATTCTTATATATGTGTATATATATATAAATTTAGTCTAGTTTTTTTCCAATATATAAGTATTAAAGAAAAATTTTAAATGTAGTACATTAATATGTTAGTTAGTCAATACATTAATTAGTTAATACATTAATATGTAATTCACTTATTATGATCAAGATGATTTAAGTCTCTTTCTCTATTACAAACGTTGCGACATGATAATAGCGATATTTTCTTTTTGGATAGTCTAATGTCATTATTGAGCTAATCAGAGGAAATTAAAAATTAGAAAATTAATTTATTTTTCCGCAGCATTTCTAAAAATCTATTTATAAATTTAGAAACACAAATATATTTCCTCACATTTCTTTTTGTAAATTAAAATTTGCTTGAATGAGAAATATTGATGTTTGTCTCTCAAACTTAACGTTACCTCTCGCAAGAATTATCACGAATATTAAGTTGATAGTGATATAACTTTCTGGTTGATATCTCTTTTCTTATTCTTCGATTTTCCGTTATTCTGAATCAAATTTTCTTTAGTAAACTGAAACTAGAGAGGTGATATCCTGTACCACACACTTGTTACGTGATCATATGTAGAGTAAGAAAACGAGAGTGAAAATCAGAATAGCAATGGCATTTTTATTCTGTAAAACTGAGTGCGAATTAAGGGATAATTTTTAAATAGCGCGGAAAAATTCAGCTTTGATGATTTCAGAATAAAGGGATTTATCCGCATATTTAAATACATTAGAATATATTTAAATGTAGCATTTACACACAGTGTGAGAGAAAAAAAAATGTTGTAACACATCCGAATCGAAATTTTCCTTCTATTTTCAATCTCAATTTTTTTATGGATTAGCTAATTAGTTTATAGATTTTAGAGCATTTTGATTTAATGTCTTTAGGAATTGAACTCAAATAAGTAATAAATGAACAGCTTTTTAGAGGCTTAAAAAGGGCATTTTCGGCTAGAAATTAATAATTTTAAAAGAAAGTGATTTGACTGTTTAAAGGATCAAAGTAAATGTAAGATTGAAAGGTAAGATCGAAAAATTTTTTAGATATAACTGTTATAAACTAACTAAAGAACTGTTACAGTCAAAAGATTTATTTTCTTAGAATTAGCATGCATAAGGAGCAGAGTTATTGTCACAATAATCATTGTTTCTATGCCGATTCTTACAAAATGGAAGGCAAATTTCAAAAGAAAGGGTCACAATTTATTGTGACATTTCAAATTCAAAGGCAAAGAGTTAGACCATACATTATCGTCAAACGTGCTCGTAAATTGACCATAAATTTGCAAGTCCAAAGCTTCTTTGTGCACAGTACCGCCTCACCCAAAGTTGCATGCAAATGTCATTCAATAGAAAATAGAAAGACATTAAAACTTGTCCATTAAATTTCTTTAGCCTTACCGATTACTTTGTCAATATTAAAATAAAGGATTTGTCTTGTGTATAAGAATTATTTCTATTCGTTTTAATAACTTTTACTATTGTATGTCCTATGATTTATCGAGTCAAATACAATACAAATTGAAAAAGTCAAAAATTGAAATGCGCTTTATATCTCTAAAAATTCATCTGATTTTAAAACATTTGATACAACAATGAAAAAAAAAGAGAGAAAGAAGATGAGTCAGGTTGCGGGAGAAGTTAAATCGAATTAACAAATTTCTCGTGTTTGAAAAAAAATATGATTGAAATCTTAAGAGTGTGATTATTTTCTGACAATGACAAATTAATACATGTTGAATTGAATAAAAGTATAATCAAAGGAAAGCTCACGATACATTCACACACTATTGTTTCTTTCTTCGAAATAAATAATCGGAATTTTATTTCGTAAAAATTTTTATATTTTTTTTCAATATCCATTGGATTTTTCACTCCTGATTCGCGTTAAAAAAAAGACTTGTCGGCCTGTACTAAAATGAAAATGAAAATCATCGGAAGGAGAATACGCTTGAATTACGACTCACACGGACTTTACGTTTTATTATGTCGGTGTCTAGCGATCACGCCAAATTTAGTCATCTCTTCTAGGCCTGGTTAAAGCGTCTTGTCATTCATAGAAAAGCACTTCTGCGCTCAATTCATCGCGTACCGCCTCCTTTCCCATGATACAAATTTTCGCTGCCCTTTTGGCTGCATAACCCATATCTTCTATGGTGTCCACGAACGACCCACAACCCGTTATTTTCCGAAGTTTCCCGGGACGATCCCGACTACGGATGAATGCATTTCGCTATTTGCATCTGCTGCACACTCACACACAGACGCACGTCCACGGTATATCCTCTCGTAACGGTATACCGGATGAAAACGTATCTATCCTGTCGGTTTTTCCGAAATGCCTGAATTTGCGAGATTGTCACGAGTAGCCAGATGTACCGTTAGCCCTAATCATATTCTCGAATGACAGAATCCACGGTAAAAATGCGGAACGCAAACATTTTTTGAGAAAAAACAATTAATAACAAATAAAGCGTATTTATAAAAATTGACGTATAATATGGATCGGCTCTTTCGCTGTATATTCAAAATTTATGTGGAGAGAATGTTATAATATATAGAGGTACGCAGTATACACACCTTATTATTGCCACACAAATTGTAAGACGTCGTAAGATAGCTGCGTGCTTTCATCACGCAATGTTTACGTGATTCCTTGTTGATTTCTCGACCGTGTAATCGTGATCAACGTAATCGTGATCGATTTATTTGTGGATCCATTATTTACTTGGTAATTAGTCTAATGACTAATATGACGATTCACGTAAATGATTCAACTGAATGACTAATTAAGGATTGATAAAAATATTACATCGTTTTCACGCGCAGCCAAACTTTCTCTCCAACAATATAAATGTTTTTATATACATAATAACAGAATCCATTTCTTTAACATCAACTTATATTTAGAAGATTTAAAAATACAAATTTCTAATCACACCAGACTGATAAACCATCGGAAGATCATTAAGAGATAACCGACGTGATAACGGCTATTTCCGTTTAATGTTTTGTGTACCTAATGTTCCATATGTTGTGTAACTTATATTTAACAAGAAATTATTATAACGGAAGATTATTTTTTGAATGTACACTTAGAAAAATTCGACAGAGAAGTTAGATAATTTTCAAAGACAATTTATTTAAAAAATTGTTAAAACACCTCAATTTAGACAACAATTATTAGAGTCATATAAATTTTAATATCCTTCTCTTAATTAGATTGGATCATGTGGCTTTAATTTGCGGAGTCTATCAAATATTATCTTTTGAAATATAACCATTATTATACAAAATGGTTACATGTTATTAATATCGTACATAATACCGTTGTTATATATGAGGCAAACATTTTTCAAAAGACCGACAATGGAAAAAGTAAAATAAAAGGAGAAAATAAAAGGTTAAAAAGAAAAGGTTAAAATAAACGACAACAATGAGTTAAAAACACGAAATGCATTCCATTAAGCGAAGATACAATAAAACTTAATGTTTCGTTTAAGGCTAAAAGAATCGTTAGTTTTCTGTTTGAAGTATACCGAATATTGTACAAACTATACATATTTTCTTCTTCAAAAATCTCTCTTTGGCTGCATTTCATGAATAATCTGTATACTATGTTTATATTTAAATTCACAAAAAAGAACATGAAAAATGTATGAGATTCTCTTATAACATTTATATACTTTAAAACATATAAAGTAGAATCTAAAAAAATTAATTGTGGACTCATCGTATTTTTTCCTCAAACTTTTTATTATATAAGAAAAATGTATACGTATCGTACTTATTAAAATATTGACAACATTTCAGAGATTGTTTCTTTCTGAATGTCTGTGCTACAAAATTTATTATTGATGTTCGCTTTTTGATATGCATTTTCTTTTATACTTTTGATTTTTTGTATGCGACGATATTGTATTGTGTGCCTTATTGTATTTAATACAATTATTATTATTACTGTAACTTGTAACTATATAAAGTTTTTTTTCGCATATTAACCTTATTTATTACCGAATTATTCTGTCTTCTATTTTTTTTAACTCTTCGAAACTTGACGCGTTTGAAACATATTTAATTTGATCTGTTATTAATTTATCTAACACTGAAATTAGTCGGTCTTCCTAAAAAAAAAAAAAAAAAGAAAGGAGGAACATTACATATAGCCTCATGGTGATATGAGATGGCCTAAAAAAGGAACACACACAACACACTACTCTTCAATGGTAATTATTTTTCAATTTATCTTGTAAACTGACCACCAAAGTCGTGTCATCTTTTCTTTTAAGGTTGCGCATATCTACATTCATTTCTGACAGAAAATTCCTCTCACTTTACACAAAGTGTCTACTCCCTCTAAATGACATGGAAAATTTAAATTCTCAAAAATTACTTTTGTATCTGGAAAAATCAAGAAATTTTTTACAAAATTTGAGACACTCTGTTTATAGTATTACTCGATAGGATAGACCATTTCACATTTAATTTGTATCACTCGCGAATAGATTTTTTATAAATAAATATCAGAAAATATATAAAGAATATATCTATGCTAAAGACTTGTTTCTCAAATTTTAAAATTTATATAAAAATTATAATTATGTAAAATATCACAAATCGATATTACTATCTTGCAAATTAATTTTAAAAAATTAAATTAAATTTGATTTCATCTAAATACTAAATATCAGGTTAACAACAGAAATCAAAATCTCCTCATGAAATCATATATTAATCATATTGTTAATTCTATTTTCATAAATATTTCTGTAAGAATCAAATTAAATTACTCGCTAATATTGATATTAATTTTTCAAATGGAATAATTTTATTAAATATTATGTAAAATAACAGCATATATATGAAATAAAACACTCATAATGTAGAAAGAGTAGCAGTGTGTGTGTCAAACTATACAAATGTAGGAGCAGAAATGCATTCGGAGTAGCATGGTGTTCGGTTACTAAGCTGAAGGGCAAAGAGTTGACAAACCTTTATTCAACATGTATTTGAGAAACCTTCGAGAGCACCATAGTCATTTGAAAACTTAAATATTGTAAACTTTCTTTCGGCATCATTGTTGAATCAGTTCGTCGCGACGATTGTGTCAGAAGATACTTTGTGCGCGTCTGTGTTTGAAATGTTTCTGCATTTCAAACAAAATTTCAAGTTTCATTTCTCAAGTGTATAATGTGTCGAATGTGTAAGAATACTTTTGTCGGGTTTTGTAGGGATTTAGATCAAATTAAAATGTGATTAATTAGATCGATTAATTCGCGGCGTTGAACAGTTTGACTGATTAAGAATTGACGATGAAGAGCTAAAACAATATCTTTGTATGTGTGTTATAAATAATATCTTTGCGTGTGTTATATGGCTATATAAATAAAAAATAAATAAATAATATTTTTCTGATAATACATAAAATTTTAAATTATATTCGATAAAATGACGTTATGAATATTCCTGTATTTTACGTATTAATTATCATAATTATCATAATGTTTAGGCTGAAGACTATTATTTATTATGGATAGACTTTCATTCTTAATGTTCTCGATCATTAGGAATTGTATTCTTGATAAAGACTACGCAATTAATGGCATTAGCGCTTGCCTAAGATATTCTATAATATATTACTCATTCTATCGTCGTTTGTTGAGTTTTTGACGGTATCACATTAAGACTGTAAAGATTATTTTTCAGGCTCACTATCTGTTAAAATAAAAATATAATAAAATATAAAATAAAATAAAAAAATTAATAAAATATAAAACAAACACATTTAAGATGATATACACTAATCAATATTTTAAATATACTATAATGCCAGAAGTGTCAAAGGATTTAAAAAATTTTAATGGAATTACAAGTTCAGATCATATTCTCGATATTTCGAAATTTCGAGAACATATATATGACGCGTTTTTTTCTCATAAATAAGTTTTGTGTAACAAATTTGAACAATACCATTGATTATTGCGAATCGATTTGCATGAAATAAAAATTAATTGAATGAATCTAATTATACTAGACTAATTATGTAAAGAAAAACATACACATTCTTTTACAGAGAGATTGGGCTTTTCTCAGGTGTTTTGCCTGATTATAATAAATTAATTTAAATTTAAATGTTTATTAATTAAAATGTATATGTTTAATAATTAAAATTTAAATTAATTAATAAATATTTTTACCGCGCGCATTTTTTTATTTATTTTGACGTAACAATTAGCTTTTTTTGAGTTATTAATTAATTTTCGTGGAAAATGTGTTTTTAATAATACTGTGGCAAAACTACTTCGAAGAATTGTTTAAAAACAAAAACCTTTAGAAATAAATCATAATTTTACAATATAAAAATTTGTTTCTTAAAAAGTTTATTATCAATAAACTCGATGAACTCGAGTAATTGACAATGACGTCAGATGTATTTCTCACAAAATAGGGGAGACGTTACGGTTTAATAGAACATTCTGGCGTACGCACGCCTCGTGGCGCTTGGTAGTATCATTATCCCTTGGGACAACTGGAGCCGAATCTTATAACAGGTTCTCATTCATACACATACACACATATAGCATTTAATTAAAAATATGCTAATAAAAAAATTAATATAGATAAGGAAATCGGAAATATATATTTTAAATAATCTTTGCACTCTTAAATGTGAAAAGAGCTACATTTATAATACAACGATTATAATCATCTCAGTTTTGCGAAAACATAAATTAAATTGTATGATTAAAATGGAAAAGTATATAAAATAATGTGTAAGTAAAAAATGCATTAAGCAACGATTTTCTTACCGTTATCCATGCAAGAAAATTATTGATGTAAGATTCTATGCAAGACGTTTTCTTTGTCGCCGAAGGGTTCCAATTCAGGTTGAGAGCCGGACTTCCCAAAATGTTGGAATATTGGTCAGCATGTCATATGGTCAATAGTGAGTGGCTACGTGGGCGAAGATGGAGATTGCAGGCTGCAGATGCGTAAAGTTCACGTCCGTAATAATGTCGAGAGAGGAGGCTGTGCCAACCCTTTTCCCACTATGACATCTCGATGCGTATTGTCCGTTAAGCCGTATGGTTTCAGGTAACGGTGAACGCAGGGTGCAGATTCGGACGGCACAAATCGAAAACTGTGTCAAAGGACCGCAATTTGCTAAGGGCTATCTCGAAACCGTGACGAAAATCACTTTCCAATCGCGTTCGTGCAGGCAATACTTTGATCGATTATGCGACATATGTATTAGAATAGCGTCAACTGTAACAATCTCAACAATATCTTCAATGCTCGTTAAAAAACTATATCAGATTCTTTATATTCATCGTATAAACTATTTATTTTTCATATTATTCTCCTCAAAAAAATTAATCAATCTCATGATAGTTAGGTAACTTATGACAAAAAATGAAATGATATTTAAATGATCAATAAGATTTGTTTTCTATTGAAAAGACGTTTTATATTGTATAAATACATTTCTTATTGCATATTAAAATATAAATCTGTTTCAATATTTTATAATTTTTTGTTACATTGAAAAACCTTATTAAAAAAAATTAAAGTCATTCGAAATCGAGTTGAGAGAATTAGCGGAAATATTACAATTATTTCATGGTATAATCGATATTAAAAATATTTCTATATATTTGCTTCAAAATATTATTAATATGTAAATCGCAGAAGTATTTGAATTATAGAATTCTTAAAAAGTTAATAAAGAATAGCACTCCTTCAAATATTTTAAGAAATAATTATTATTTTTACACATACTTATTGTAAATATTGTACATAATTAATAGAAGTATACGTAATAACGAGCGATACATTTGATGTTTTTTCTGATGACAAAAATTATGTTTGGTAGCAATAGCTGTAACTTGATAACAATTAATTAGAATTACAAACTATTCGCGCTTAGCTACATGTGGCAAGTCGTACTTTCCGCGAACGCATTTAATTTTGACACCAGGAACATCTCGCAATCGACCAACCCTGCAGAGTACTATATTGTGTTCTTGTAGATTATGACCGATTCCTGAAATAATTTAATTCACCTAAATTCTCCAACATGAATTACGAGACTCCAAGCTTCAAAATATCCCTTGCTGGGATCGTTTGCTGCAAGTAATGAATTATGAATCTTACCAGGAACATACGCCGTCATTTCTCTACCGTTCGATAATCGTACAATAACACATTTGCGATTCGCGGAATTAGGCTTTTTCGGTTTCTTGATGACGGTTTTCAAGACAACGCCCTTCATAAATGGCGCGCCGTTGAAAGGATTCTTCGAAGGTTTGGGTTTCTTATACGGTCCATTTCTTCTTATCATTTGCCGCAATGAACTCCCTAATCTGATCTGCCCTAGTCCTGAATCAATATGAATAATTCACGCAATTGTTCCTTGTAATTGCGCGAAAAATGATTTGAATAAAAGATAAAAAGATAAAATTATCTTGCGAACCTATTTGAATTTGTGTAATTATTGGAGAAATTTTTCATACGATTAGTATAGCCACACTTATACTTAAATACTTATCAATGTATATTACGATTGATTTGTAACCGTTCTGTGATGAAACTTATAATTTTAGAATTTTAGAATTTTTATTTAAGAACGTTATGTCAAAAAGTCATTATCAGTGTTATATTTTACGCAATACGTGTAAAGTTGACTTTAACTAATTAATTTTCTTTCTTTCTTTCTTTAATAAATTGCGAAACAGTTTTGTAGGGTTGCTTTCTGAGGGCTTGAAACAAATAAGTAAATGCACTTACAAGTAATTTGTATAATTTATTGCAATTAATTTGTAAGTATTGTGAAAGAATTATATTATTGATACGCCTAAATTGCATTCTTTCTCTTTCGTATTTTATGAAACAGTCTTTCTAGAAAAGCAAGAATTATTTTGTTAACGGAATTTCTCAAAGAAACCGAAAACTTTTCGCAAGTTTTGCATGAAAAGTGGTAGTCCTATTGTCAAAATATGAAAAATGGCATTTGAAAAATGATGCTTGACATCTGAAACGAAGAACTCTTTTACTCAAGCGTGCAAAAGTTTACTTAAGCAAAGTGTTAGAGAAAAAGCCGCAATCAAAAGGAAGCCTCTTTTGCTGTTACTTTTACTTAATCTTTTGTCCTTTAGAATTTATTTACAAAATTACAATTGATTTGATAAATAGCAAAACGTTAATAGACAGATAGGTATGTGCGAAAAGATAAAAGTAACAAAAGTATCTCATTCGCAAAATAAATGTCATTATTTCACTGTTATGTTATTTCCAAATATTTCATAATAAATTTATTCATAAAGTTTTCGTGTAATTTTGAATATAAAAATTATATATAAAGATTTTTCAATTCAAAATCAATTATAAATATAGCTTATAGTTCCTATAAATTAATCCATGTGATTTCAAAAACTTGTTTAACTTTTAAAATAAATATAAATAATATTCTGGAACTTTTTAAAAATCTTAAATCTCATATAACAACAGATCTTCTAATATTTAATTATATTTTACACAATTATTTAATACTTATTTTATATCTCTTTAACTTTATCATTATATCGATTTAAACATCAATATTCCTAATATCATCAATATGCTTCATGGAATAAAATTTGACATATCGCAAAAAAAGATGTCGCAATTTGGGAAGTCGTGAAACTTTATTTGAACCGCTCTAGATGGATGCTCGTTACGAGATGATCATTCTTTGACAGTGAAATGTTGGAGAAATGACGTGACAATTTCTTGATGCGGCTGAACCATGTGACGTTCCGCAGGGGTCTACGGAAGAAGACCGTTTCCATTGTTGTTCACTTCGAGATTCGACTGACCACCGTCAGCCAATATACGACAGATGTCCAAAGCCGGACATTCACTAATCCGACCTAAGTTAGGGTTAACTAAACTAGAAACGCCATTATGCAGGAAAGGCAAACCCCTTTTTCCGAAGATGAATGCGCAAGATTACATTGCGAAAATTTTCGATGTCGCTGTTGCGCCTTTGTTACATAGCCACAAGACTTTCTTTCCCTTTCCTCTTTTTTTTTCACCATTTACTAGAGAACTCTTTTCTATTGTGTTTACAAGCTTATGATTGAAAGAATGCATTTCTTCGTCACAGTTGCTGATCGAGAATTTCGAAATGCATATCTAATATTACAACATAATATATTGAAAATTTATAATTAATAATAAATTTTACACATATACAATATTTGTTTTTGTAAATGATTAATTATATTTGATACTCGAGATTTTTTCATCTAAGCAACTGAAAAAGTCGTAATCTTTAAATCTTGAAATAAAATAAATCTTGAATCGACATATAAACATTGCAATCTAAAAGATTCTGTATGTGGGAAAATATATAAAAACCTATATATAATGTGAAATAATTCAATCTCTCTTGAATCAGATGACAAATTAAAAATAGATATTTGCAGAAACTAACTACAAATAAAAACATTACATTTGACATTATCAAATAGATGAAATTTTCAATTTTGATAAGACGTCATTTGCAAACGCTCTCATAAGTGTCTTTCATGAATGGTTCACACAGGGGCCCAGCCCTTTGTAGGGACGCGAGAAAAGCGGAAAGGGGAAAACACGCGAAAACCGTTCTCGTACGCCTGATTCTCCCCAGTGACAACTGGTCAACCGCAAATGGACACGTCACCCCCTCAATTCCCAACGATTTTCGTTGGTCACAGGGCACCGTCTTTACGCTGTCCGAGCCCTTTCTTGCGAATAGGATCCCTTTCTGCATTTTGAGATCTCTGTAGGGATCAAAGAGGTGAAAGCTGCGTGTATTTTCGCAGCGGAAGAATATGAGATGGGAAATTTGGTCGACTTCCTTCCAAATCTCGAACACTCCTTTCGCGCTTGCCGAACCCGAGAAAATCGCAGAGATGCGTATCTGCAAGACCGCCTATGGATGATCCTCTCTAGGACCATTTCGCAGTTACGAGAAATACGAGGAATGCTCCTGACATTTTACACGGAATATATTGTGATTTCACATATTTCAATAAATGAGTTATTAAACTCTCTCTATCAACCTGTTTCTCATATCTCCATCTATATCTCAATTTTTGATTTTCAAGAATTTATTTTACTTTTTATATGAATGAAAAATGTTTGTTTTTACACGTTTGATTTAATTTTGCATACTTTTGTAAATATAATTTAAAAGTATTTAAATTTAGTTCAAGATAAATTATCATTAAACGTTTGTTACTTTCATTAAATAAACAGAATTTCAAAATGTTGCATATCATTAATAGCTCTAATTAAACAATTTTAATAGATTTTTCTCAAATAGATTTTTTACAAATAATTTAAAAGTAATAAATTAAAATAATTAATAATAATTCAATATAAATAATAGATAGTGAATACAATTATGTAAATTTGTTTTAAATAAAGCTATAGCAAAATATTATTTATAAACGACATATATAGGCATAAACTAAGTATTCTATGTTCATAAAACAAAGTTGATAACAGACTATTTAAGAGAGTATTTCAAAAATATTTCTTTCTTTGTTCCATATCCTGTAGTCACAGTTTTTGTTATTTCTCTCAATATCAAACTGCTAATTGCCGGAAATGACAGACAGTATGAAAAATCGCCGTCATTATGAAAATATATATTCATCCGCATATATTGTAGATGAGATATATAAATATTGATCTATATATTAATGCTGATGTTTGAAGACATTATTCAGAATATAAAAAGACCAATTTTTTGTTATAAATGTGGAAAATTATTATTATATATATAATGTTCGCATGTGTATGTATATAAAAACTTAAACATTTAATTACCTTGCAATGCTGTATTCACACATGTTCTTGCGGCATTTAGTATGTTTCCTGTTAATACCAAGGACAAGATGTCAGTTTGTTATTAGATAAACTCATAACGTGCAGAATTACCTTGACTATAATTATTCCCATAGAATTTCGTCAGACTCGACGCGCTACCTGAAATAAAAAGAAAATTCATTTAAGTTAACAATAAAATAGCATCACAAGTATACGTGCAACTAGATACATAGAATATTCTTTATATACATTACAATGGATATTGTATCTATATATTAAAAACTAACTTTTAATAAAAAATAAATTAATTAATTATAAATGAGTTTTTCGTTATTAAGACAATCATTTTGATACTTTTTCCTTTTTTACTAAATGCTAGGGGTTATATTAGAGGTTAGGTGATTAAGAAAGTGTGTTGTGTGTATATTTAAATTATACCACGCAGTGATCCGTACCTTGGGTAGAACTTGCTATGCAAGCTCTTGCTATGTTCATTACACTTCTGCCCAGGATATTCATAATTAACGTAATTAATACACTTTCTTTACAACACTTAACCTCATGCTCACATTAATAATAGGCTGCTGGACGTCTAGCGGCGACAAACAAAACTAGGTATAGAAATTCTACTTATGCCGACTGCAAATAACTGAAATATGTACGAATGAAACTTTTCTTGCAAAACTTATTTTTTTGGAATTTGTTTATAATATTTAAATCTATCTTATATTCGCGCAAAAATATTTTATACAAGTACTTATTTAAATTTTTATTACATTCTTTTTACATAGAAAATCATGTTATTTTTAATGTATATTAATTATCTTATTTAAAAGAAGTATATACGTAGAAAAAATCTTCGCATATGTAATCATATACATATATATTATAATTATATATAGAATGTGTCCCTATGTACTCTTTTTTTCTATATAGTCTCTATTTGTTTATAAGAAAAATAATTAGACGAATAATTTATTTAACCAACTTTTTTTATGAAAATTTTAGTAAAATTTACGCAATTAAATTATACAATATTCTATATTTTATACATAATTATAATGCAATCCTAAACTTGATTTTTTCTTAAAAAAAAAAAAAAAAATACAAATATAATACAAATTATTCTTCTAATAAAATTTCAAACAAAATTTATAACATTACCGTTACAAATTACAGTTATCATGACTGTTATACGGTTACAAAGAACTTATCAAGGAATTAGAATTCTACAATTATGTGAAACAAATTCTTTTACAGCTTCTCTTAACCATTCTCGATCTAATAACAATGACAATTTTTTATTCCTGACGTAAGTACATCTTGGCACATATAAAAAGGATGAGCGGCATCGTGCTAATGAGATTACTAATCGCAATGTCTCTGTCGCACGAGAAACGCCATAGAGAAAGGCATTCCAAGTTATTAAAAAGTGAAAAGTTTATTCAGAAATCGCATTGATACAAAGCTTGAAAATAATTGTTTGAAAAGGAATATAAAAAGGGATATAAAAAGGGATCGAAAAAAGATTTATATCAGTATATATCGATTAATATTGCTCATATCTTCACCATCCATGACGATAACCGGTGCTAAGACCAGTGGTGTGTCCCAATCCTGCATCATATCCGTACCCTGCTGCGTTATATCCAAGGCCTGCTGTATTGTATCCGAGTCCTGCTGTGTTGTATCCGAGTCCTGCTGTGTTGTATCCGAGTCTCGCTGTAGCATAACCGAGTCCTCCTGAATTGTAACCTGGTCCACCGTGTCCGAAGGCACCGTATCCCAGACCGCGGGAATAATCGGGACGATGCGACGAATATAGGGGCGCGTTATAGCTATGGGAATAGACAGGTGCAGAGACACCATGATCTAAAGAAGCGCCGCCGAGATAGCTCTGTCCGTACCCTAAAATTAGAAGGATGTCAACATTATTAGACCAAAATAAAATTAATGGAATTGTTTAATTTCTTCTGTAAATTATTCTATATATAAATATTTATATTATTTTATTGTAAATAATTTATATTATATTTTCTTAATTACTATATAAAAAAAGTATTATTTCGCACAATAAGATTTTGTCATTTTTATCCGAAATTTTTGCGTCACACAGTTTCTAGTTGAAAAAATATTAAAACATTAGCCCACGCATGAATCTAATTAAGAATTTGTGGCAAATTGTTAAAAAGAGATCAAAGAAGTGAATATAACAAATACAATTGATAAGTAATTTACCAAAATTTCATTATTCATTATGACAACAATGTTCCCCGAATAGAAAAAAGGTTGTCACATCATCAATATTATATAACAAAAAAATGTATATAAAGCTCACCTGCTGCGCTGGCTAAAGAATTCCCACGAAGCCCAGAGCCTCCAAAGCCTTGATTTAAACCCAGGGCGCCTCTTTTGTCTCGTCTCTTCACCTGTGTCTCTTCGCCAAAAATTGGCATTGTTAGACCGAGAATGGTTAACAGAAGCTGTAAAAGAATTTGTTTCACATAATTGTAGAATTCTAATATGTAATATTCCTTTCTAATGACATTCAAAAAGATACAAAAAATAATGCAGAAGAAATTATGTTTTTTTAACCGTTGCGAATTAGTATATCATATTTTTAAAAAATGCTGGAGAAGAATAAAAATTACTTACTAATATAGCATTCATGATGACGATGATACGGCGATGCAAGGATCACTATTGAAAGTGTTATGGACCTGACGAGACGCACCCCCTTTTATACCCTGGTAGAGTCTTTTCTCACAGCATTGCATCTTACCGAGACGAATTATATGCGTGTAGATGTATCATATATCCACGCAGATAGAATATGCACACCTAGATAGATAGAAACATAGCAGTTAGCGATAGTAAAGTTAAGAAGGTAGAGGTACGCGTGGCTAATACGCCTTTCTAAAATGATTTTTCTATAGCGCACTCGTCACGAAAATTCTTTGTTAAACCGCGAGATCGGCATCGATGGTGGGAATTAAAAGTCGATCGATCAGTCACTCGAAGGAGAATCGACATCATTGTTCTTCCACAATATCTGAGTTAATCTAAAGACAACGTTAAAGTTACGTCCTCTTCGAATTTTTTCTTTTAATATGTCATTTAACTTACTTTTCTCGTTGCTAATTAAAACAACATAAAGTCTTAGATTCATGAAATACTCATCATCTAGTCATTTTTTTGTCTACATTATAAATAAAATTATAATTTGAGAAAAAGAATTTCATTTCGGAATGAGTAATTTAATCTTCATGAATATGAAGAATATATCATGCGCGATGTTTCTTTTTTTCTTCAGTATATCTACTGCATATACATATTTAAAGATGTATCCTACAAGTATAGTTTTCTCGACCTAAATACGCGACAATGCAAGACTCATTTTAATCCACTTATATGATATAGTGACATGCATTTTCCGCGCATCTTAAAATTCGCTTTCTTTCATTTTTAATTTTCGTTGATAATTTATCGTATGTCACACAAATTGACGAAATATAGGAAAGAAAGAAAAGACAAACAAAAGATATTTGAAAATTTGGCATAAAATTTGGAATCGACCTTTGCTTCTTCCATTTTTTTTTTCTCAAAAAAACTTGCCAATAACAACTTGAAAATATTTATAGAAAATACAGCAAAGAAATATTTTGTTAAGAAATTATTTTCTGTGCAAGACAATATACAATTTTTACTTTTAATTAAATAAATTTGAGAATAATCTTTCAATTATCTATCTCCTAACTCGAATATTAAAATGCAAGACAATAACTTCCTTTTTTAAACTCAATTATGAAATAAAAAATCAAGTGCTTAATACGGTGGCGTATATCATTGTCTGATGTAAGCGTTATCTTCATGTTAGCTCGACGCGTGCATGGAATAATCACCGTTTTACAAATGGATAGCCATGAACTCGATTCGACAACAGGTTGTTATTAAATTAGCAGAAAAAATCCAAAAGGATCGTTAATCATATGGGAAAGAGGGCACGAGATAAACCTTCGAGCCTTGGAAAAAGCCCTTGAGGCCTATGTAGCCTTACGTCAGGCGCACGATAGGTTTAATGATATGTCGATGCACGTCACACGATAAAGCATGTCATATCGCTAATTTTCTGCGGGGGAAGAGGAGAAAGGTGTTAATCATGCGCGCATCAAAGGTCATGCGCGAATGGCTCTGTTGCGCAAATCAAGCGCAATGAGAGGGTTGCATCGACACACCCCGCTTCAATCACATCCACAATCGCGAAATTTAGGATATTGGCAGATACCGGATGTAGACACTAGTAAAAGTTTCGGTTGTACACCTTTTGCCACGTCCTGTGTCATCCTGTCTGTTTTTTTTTTCTATACTTTGTTCTTCAACTTTTAACGCGCTTGACTAATCAATTTAATTTTTTGATTACGTATAAGGATTAAATGCTTGTATTTAACACCAAAAAAAATAAAAATTTCCTACTAGAAAATCGTAGAAGTTCTATACAGAACAGACAAATAATAATATAATTTTTTTAAGTTTAATGGCAACATTTTGATTAAATCTTTATAATAATAATATTTGTGTTGTATGAAACTGAAAATTCTTTCTTGATTTTTTAAAAAGATTATAATTTAATTTAATGGCAAAATAATTAACATTTGTATATTTTATTTCTGTTATTAGTTCATTGATTTTATTTACAATAAAATTATCTATGTGATTCATTTGTTTTATTAAATATTCTCTCTCCAGCTTATAAATATTTTATTCAATACTAGAACAACACAAGCGCGCGCTACGCGTGCGCCATTCTTCGATTTTATATAAAAAAGAATGATATTTTTATATAAAGTTTGTTTAAACTTGATTAATATTTTTTGATAGAAATCAGCTGATTAAAGCGTTAATTTATTAATTAAATGTGCATTATATTCATAGCATCGAGCAGCTGTCATCGCGAGAGTTAGCAGTGTGTTTGACAGATTGTCCAAAATAAAATTAAATAAAATAATGACATGTTTTAAATAATATGTTATAATACTTTAAATTAATATTTTTGCGGAAAAGAGGCAACAATACTTGCGAGAATCGACTTAATATGTCTTTTTTAGAAAAAGACTAGAATAACACAAGCGCGCGTTATGCCATTTCTCGATTTTATTAAAAAAAGTATGATGTATTTATATAAAGTTTGTTTAAACTTCATTAATATTTTTTTACAGAAATCAGATGATTAAAGCATTACATTGCCAATTAAATTTTGAAATAAAAATATGTTACAAAAATTAAAATAATATATAATTCCTTAAACTCGATTAATATTTTTTGACAGATATCAGCTGATAGCTGTTATAAATATTAATCGAGTTTAAGGAATTATATATTACATTATTTAAAACATATTATATTAAATGTTATAACATATTCTTACTTTAAAAATTAATTAGCAAATTAACGTTTTAATCAGCTGATTTCTGTAACAAAATTATTAATCGAGGATAAGATATTACAACATATTATTTACAATATATTGCTATTTTAATTTTTATAACATATTACTATTTTAAAATTTAATTACCTTACTATATTAATATTTTCTAATATATTTATTTAATTAATACAAATTTACAATTAAGGTTTCGTAGATATAATTATTAAAACAAAAATTATTTTCTTAATTAGAGTCACAAATATATATCGTCCGACACTTTTCGATAATCTTGATATAATTCGAATTCCGAATGCGCAGTAGAAATGAGTTTCGACATATATTACCGCGATATATGCATGCAGTCACGCATAACTCGTCATAATGTGCAGACAATGTATTGTTAAAATGTATATAAGATTAATTTTTTGCACGTTTTGAAATATCGAAAATTAAAATTTTTAAGCCGCAAATTCCATACGGCGCAGATTTATATAACGTATATTGGACCAAAAAGATAGTACGCTGGTATGCTTATGGTACAAAGATAATCTGCAAACAATACATTATTGAAATATATATACGATGAATTTTTGGCTCGTCTTAAAATATTAGAAATTGATACTTTTTTGACGCGGACCCTGTGCGACGCATCCTTATTTTATGTTTATCGTATTAAAAAATTTGTACGCTGGTGTCTGCATGGTACCAAAAGATTCTGTAATCAATGTACTATTAAAATGTGTAATCGATGAATTTTTGGCTCGTCTTAAAATATTGGAAATCGATACTTTTTACCGCTGACCCTATGCGACGCAACATTATTTTAAGTATATCAAGTTAAAAAATTTGTACGCTGGTGTCTGTTTGGTACCAAATGATTCTGTAATCAAAGTACTAATAAAATGTATAATCGATGAATTTTTGGCTCGTCTTAAAATATTGGAAATCGATACTTTTTACCGCTGACCCTATGCGACGCAACCTAATTTTATGTTTATCGAATTAAAAAATTTGTACGCTGGTGTCTGCATGGTACCAAAAGATTCTGTAATCAATGTACTATTAAAATGTATAATCGATGAATTTTTGGCTCGTCTTAAAATATTAGAAATCGATACTTTTTTGACGCGGACCCTGTGCGACGCATCCTTATTTTATGTTTATCGTATTAAAAAATTTGTACGCTGGTGTCTGCATGGTACCAAAAGATTCTGTAATCAATGTACTATTAAAATGTGTAATCGATGAATTTTTGGCTCGTCTTAAAATATTGGAAATCGATACTTTTTACCGCTGACCCTATGCGACGCAACATTATTTTAAGTATATCAAGTTAAAAAATTTGTACGCTGGTGTCTGTTTGGTACCAAATGATTCTGTAATCAAAGTACTAATAAAATGTATAATCGATGAATTTTTGGCTCGTCTTAAAATATTGGAAATCGATACTTTTTACCGCTGACCCTATGCGACGCAACCTAATTTTATGTTTATCGAATTAAAAAATTTGTACGCTGGTGTCTGCATGGTACCAAAAGATTCTGTAATCAATGTACTATTAAAATGTATAATCGATGAATTTTTGGCTCGTCTTAAAATATTAGAAATAGATACTTTTTTGACGCGGACCCTGTGCGACGCATCCTTAATTTATGTTTATCGTATTAAAAAATTTGTACGCTGGTGTCTGTTTGGTACCAAATGATTCCGTACTCAATGTACTATTAAAATGTATAATCGATGAATTTTTGGCTCGTCTTTAAATATTAGAAAACGATACTTTTTTACCGCTGACCCCATGCGACGCAACCTTAATTTATATATATCAAGTTAAAAAATTTGTACGCTGGTGTCTGTTTGGTACCAAATGATTCTGTAATCAAAGTACTATTAAAATGTATAATCGATGAATTTTTGGCTCGTCTTAAAATATTGGAAATCGATACTATTTACCGCTGACCCTGTGCGACGCATCCTTATTTTATGTTTATCGTATTAAAAAATTTGTACGCTGTTGTCTGCTTGGTACCAAAAGATTCTGTAATCAATGTACTATTAAAATGTATAATCGATGAATTTTTGGCTCGTCTTAAAATATTAGAAATCGATACTTTTTTGACGCGGACCCTGTGCGACGCATCCTTATTTTATGTTTATCGTATTAAAAAATTTGTACGCTGGTGTCTGCATGGTACCAAAAGATTCTGTAATCAATGTACTATTAAAATGTGTAATCGATGAATTTTTGGCTCGTCTTAAAATATTGGAAATCGATACTTTTTACCGCTGACCCTATGCGACGCAACATTATTTTAAGTATATCAAGTTAAAAAATTTGTACGCTGGTGTCTGTTTGGTACCAAATGATTCTGTAATCAAAGTACTATTAAAATGTATAATCGATGAATTTTTGGCTCGTCTTAAAATATTAGAAATCGATACTTTTTTACCGCTGACCCTATGCGACGCAACATTATTTTATGTATATCAAGTTAAAAAATTTGTACGCTGGTGTCTGTTTGGTACCAAAAGATTCTGTAATCAATGTACTATTAAAATGTATAATCGATGAATTTTTGGCTCGTCTTAAAATATTAGAAATCGATACTTTTTTGACGCGGACCCTGTGCGACGCATCCTTATTTTATGTTTATCGTATTAAAAAATTTGTACGCTGGTGTCTGCATGGTACCAAAAGATTCTGTAATCAATGTACTATTAAACTGTATAATCGATGAATTTTTGGCTCGTCTTTAAATATTAGAAATCGATACTTTTATACCGCTGATCCCATGCGACGCATCCTTAATTTATGTGTAGCAAATGAAAAAGTTTGTACGCTGTTGTCTGCTTGGTACCAAATGATTCTGTAATAAATGTACTATTAAAATGTATAATCGATGAATTTTTGGCTCGTCTTAAAATATTGGAAATCGATACTTTTTACCGCTGACCCTATGCGACGCAACATTATTTTAAGTATATCAAGTTAAAAAATTTGTACGCTGGTGTCTGTTTGGTACCAAATGATTCTGTAATCAAAGCACTATTAAAATGTATAATCGATGAATTTTTGGCTCGTCTTAAAATATTGGAAATCGATACTTTTTACCGCTGACCCTATGCGACGCAACATTATTTTAAGTATATCAAGTTAAAAAATTTGTACGCTGGTATCTGTTTGGTACCAAATGATTCTGTAATCAATGTACTATTAAAATGTATAATCGATGAATTTTTGGCTCGTCTTAAAATATTGGAAATCGATACTTTTTACCGCTGACCCTATGCGACGCAACCTAATTTTATGTTTATCGAATTAAAAAATTTGTACGCTGGTGTCTGCATGGTACCAAAAGATTCTGTAATCAATGTACTATTAAAATGTATAATCGATGAATTTTTGGCTCGTCTTAAAATATTAGAAATAGATACTTTTTTGACGCGGACCCTGTGCGACGCATCCTTAATTTATGTTTATCGTATTAAAAAATTTGTACGCTGGTGTCTGTTTGGTACCAAATGATTCCGTACTCAATGTACTATTAAAATGTATAATCGATGAATTTTTGGCTCGTCTTTAAATATTAGAAAACGATACTTTTTTACCGCTGACCCCATGCGACGCAACCTTAATTTATATATATCAAGTTAAAAAATTTGTACGCTGGTGTCTGTTTGGTACCAAATGATTCTGTAATCAAAGTACTATTAAAATGTATAATCGATGAATTTTTGGCTCGTCTTAAAATATTGGAAATCGATACTATTTACCGCTGACCCTGTGCGACGCATCCTTATTTTATGTTTATCGTATTAAAAAATTTGTACGCTGTTGTCTGCTTGGTACCAAAAGATTCTGTAATCAATGTACTATTAAAATGTATAATCGATGAATTTTTGGCTCGTCTTAAAATATTAGAAATCGATACTTTTTTGACGCGGACCCTGTGCGACGCATCATTATTTTATGTTTATCGTATTAAAAAATTTGTACGCTGGTGTCTGCATGGTACCAAAAGATTCTGTAATCAATGTACTATTAAAATGTGTAATCGATGAATTTTTGGCTCGTCTTAAAATATTGGAAATCGATACTTTTTACCGCTGACCCTATGCGACGCAACATTATTTTAAGTATATCAAGTTAAAAAATTTGTACGCTGGTGTCTGTTTGGTACCAAATGATTCTGTAATCAAAGTACTATTAAAATGTATAATCGATGAATTTTTGGCTCGTCTTAAAATATTAGAAATCGATACTTTTTTACCGCTGACCCTATGCGACGCAACATTATTTTATGTATATCAAGTTAAAAAATTTGTACGCTGGTGTCTGTTTGGTACCAAAAGATTCTGTAATCAATGTACTATTAAAATGTATAATCGATGAATTTTTGGCTCGTTTTAAAATATTAGAAATCGATACTTTTTTGACGCGGACACTGTGCGACGCATCCTTATTTTATGTTTATCGTATTAAAAAATTTGTACGCTGGTGTCTGCATGGTACCAAAAGATTCTGTAATCAATGTACTATTAAACTGTATAATCGATGAATTTTTGGCTCGTCTTTAAATATTAGAAATCGATACTTTTATACCGCTGATCCCATGCGACGCATCCTTAATTTATGTGTAGCAAATGAAAAAGTTTGTACGCTGTTGTCTGCTTGGTACCAAATGATTCTGTAATAAATGTACTATTAAAATGTATAATCGATGAATTTTTGGCTCGTCTTAAAATATTGGAAATCGATACTTTTTACCGCTGACCCTATGCGACGCAACATTATTTTAAGTATATCAAGTTAAAAAATTTGTACGCTGGTGTCTGTTTGGTACCAAATGATTCTGTAATCAAAGTACTATTAAAATGTATAATCGATGAATTTTTGGCTCGTCTTAAAATATTAAAAATCGATACTTTTTACCGCTGACCCTATGCGACGCAACATTATTTTATGTATATCAAGTTAAAAAATTTGTACGCTGTTGTCTGCTTGGTACCAAATGATTCTGTAATCAAAGTACTATTAAAATGTATAATCGATGAATTTTTGGCTCGTCTTAAAATATTAGAAATCGATACTTTTTTACCGCTGACCCTATGCGACGCAACATTATTTTATGTATATCAAGTTAAAAAATTTGTACGCTGGTGTCTGTTTGGTACCAAAAGATTCTGTAATCAATGTACTATTAAAATGTATAATCGATGAATTTTTGGCTCGTCTTAAAATATTAGAAATCGATACTTTTTTGACGCGGACACTGTGCGACGCATCCTTATTTTATGTTTATCGTATTAAAAAATTTGTACGCTGGTGTCTGCATGGTACCAAAAGATTCTGTAATCAATGTACTATTAAACTGTATAATCGATGAATTTTTGGCTCGTCTTTAAATATTAGAAATCGATACTTTTATACCGCTGATCCCATGCGACGCATCCTTAATTTATGTGTAGCAAATGAAAAAGTTTGTACGCTGTTGTCTGCTTGGTACCAAATGATTCTGTAATAAATGTACTATTAAAATGTATAATCGATGAATTTTTGGCTCGTCTTAAAATATTGGAAATCGATACTTTTTACCGCTGACCCTATGCGACGCAACATTATTTTAAGTATATCAAGTTAAAAAATTTGTACGCTGGTGTCTGTTTGGTACCAAATGATTCTGTAATCAAAGTACTATTAAAATGTATAATCGATGAATTTTTGGCTCGTCTTAAAATATTAAAAATCGATACTTTTTACCGCTGACCCTATGCGACGCAACATTATTTTATGTATATCAAGTTAAAAAATTTGTACGCTGTTGTCTGCTTGGTACCAAATGATTCTGTAATCAAAGTACTATTAAAATGTATAATCGATGAATTTTTGGCTCGTCTTAAAATATTGGAAATCGATACTTTTTACCGCTGACCCTATGCTGCGCAACATTATTTTAAGTATATCAAGTTAAAAAATTTGTACGCTGGTGTCTGTTTGGTACCAAATGATTCTGTAATCAATGTACTATTAAAATGTATAATCGATGAATTTTTGGCTCGTCTTAAAATATTGGAAATCGATACTTTTTACCGCTGACCCTATGCGACGCAACCTAATTTTATGTTTATCGAATTAAAAAATTTGTACGCTGGTGTCTGCATGGTACCAAAAGATTCTGTAATCAATGTAATATTAAAATGTATAATCGATGAATTTTTGGCTCGTCTTAAAATATTAGAAATCGATACTTTTTTGACGCGGACCCTGTGCGACGCATCCTTAATTTATGTTTATCGTATTAAAAAATTTGTACGCTGGTGTCTGCATGGTACCAAAAGATTCTGTAATCAATGTACTATTAAAATGTGTAATCGATGAATTTTTGGCTCGTCTTAAAATATTGGAAATCGATACTTTTTACCGCTGACCCTATGCGACGCAACATTATTTTAAGTATATCAAGTTAAAAAATTTGTACGCTGGTGTCTGTTTGGTACCAAATGATTCTGTAATCAAAGTACTATTAAAATGTATAATCGATGAATTTTTGGCTCGTCTTAAAATATTGGAAATCGATACTTTTTACCGCTGACCCTATGCGACGCAACATTATTTTAAGTATATCAAGTTAAAAAATTTGTACGCTGGTGTCTGTTTGGTACCAAATGATTCTGTAATCAAAGTACTATTAAAATGTATAATCGATGAATTTTTGGCTCGTCTTTAAATATTAGAAAACGATACTTTTTTACCGCTGACCCCATGCGACGCAACCTTAATTTATATATATCAAGTTAAAAAATTTGTACGCTGGTGTCTGTTTGGTACCAAATGATTCTGTAATCAAAGTACTATTAAAATGTATAATCGATGAATTTTTGGCTCGTCTTAAAATATTGGAAATCGATACTATTTACCGCTGACCCTGTGCGACGCATCCTTATTTTATGTTTATCGTATTAAAAAATTTGTACGCTGTTGTCTGCTTGGTACCAAAAGATTCTGTAATCAATGTACTATTAAAATGTATAATCGATGAATTTTTGGCTCGTCTTAAAATATTAGAAATCGATACTTTTTTGACGCGGACCCTGTGCGACGCATCCTTATTTTATGTTTATCGTATTAAAAAATTTGTACGCTGGTGTCTGCATGGTACCAAAAGATTCTGTAATCAATGTACTATTAAAATGTGTAATCGATGAATTTTTGGCTCGTCTTAAAATATTGGAAATCGATACTTTTTACCGCTGACCCTATGCGACGCAACATTATTTTAAGTATAACAAGTTAAAAAATTTGTACGCTGGTGTCTGTTTGGTACCAAATGATTCTGTAATCAAAGTACTATTAAAATGTATAATCGATGAATTTTTGGCTCGTCTTAAAATATTGGAAATCGATACTTTTTACCGCTGACCCTATGCGACGCAACATTATTTTAAGTATATCAAGTTAAAAAATTTGTACGCTGGTGTCTGTTTGGTACCAAATGATTCTGTAATCAATGTACTATTAAAATGTATAATCGATGAATTTTTGGCTCGTCTTAAAATATTGGAAATCGATACTTTTTACCGCTGACCCTATGCGACGCAACCTAATTTTATGTTTATCGAATTAAAAAATTTGTACGCTGGTGTCTGCATGGTACCAAAAGATTCTGTAATCAATGTACTATTAAAATGTATAATCGATTAATTTTTGGCTCGTCTTAAAATATTAGAAATCGATACTTTTTTGACGCGGACCCTGTGCGACGCATCCTTAATTTATGTTTATCGTATTAAAAAATTTGTACGCTGGTGTCTGCATGGTACCAAAAGATTCTGTAATCAATGTACTATTAAAATGTGTAATCGATGAATTTTTGGCTCGTCTTAAAATATTGGAAATCGATACTTTTTACCGCTGACCCTATGCGACGCAACATTATTTTAAGTATATCAAGTTAAAAAATTTGTACGCTGGTGTCTGTTTGGTACCAAATGATTCTGTAATCAAAGCACTATTAAAATGTATAATCGATGAATTTTTGGCTCGTCTTAAAATATTAGAAATAGATACTTTTTTGACGCGGACCCTGTGCGACGCATCCTTAATTTATGTTTATCGTATTAAAAAATTTGTACGCTGGTGTCTGTTTGGTACCAAATGATTCCGTACTCAATGTACTATTAAAATGTATAATCGATGAATTTTTGGCTCGTCTTTAAATATTAGAAAACGATACTTTTTTACCGCAGACCCCATGCGACGCAACCTTAATTTATATATATCAAGTTAAAAAATTTGTACGCTGGTGTCTGTTTGGTACCAAATGATTCTGTAATCAAAGTACTATTAAAATGTATAATCGACGAATTTTTGGCTCGTCTTAAAATATTGGAAATCGATACTATTTACCGCTGACCCTGTGCGACGCATCCTTATTTTATGTTTATCGTATTAAAAAATTTGTACGCTGTTGTCTGCTTGGTACCAAAAGATTCTGTAATCAATGTACTATTAAAATGTATAATCGATGAATTTTTGGCTCGTCTTAAAATATTAGAAATCGATACTTTTTTGACGCGGACCCTGTGCGACGCATCCTTATTTTATGTTTATCGTATTAAAAAATTTGTACGCTGGTGTCTGCATGGTACCAAAAGATTCTGTAATCAATGTACTATTAAAATGTGTAATCGATGAATTTTTGGCTCGTCTTAAAATATTGGAAATCGATACTTTTTACCGCTGACCCTATGCGACGCAACATTATTTTAAGTATATCAAGTTAAAAAATTTGTACGCTGGTGTCTGTTTGGTACCAAATGATTCTGTAATCAAAGTACTATTAAAATGTATAATCGATGAATTTTTGGCTCGTCTTAAAATATTAGAAATCGATACTTTTTTACCGCTGACCCTATGCGACGCAACATTATTTTATGTATATCAAGTTAAAAAATTTGTACGCTGGTGTCTGTTTGGTACCAAAAGATTCTGTAATCAATGTACTATTAAAATGTATAATCGATGAATTTTTGGCTCGTCTTAAAATATTAGAAATCGATACTTTTTTGACGCGGACCCTGTGCGACGCATCCTTATTTTATGTTTATCGTATTAAAAAATTTGTACGCTGGTGTCTGCATGGTACCAAAAGATTCTGTAATCAATGTACTATTAAACTGTATAATCGATGAATTTTTGGCTCGTCTTTAAATATTAGAAATCGATACTTTTATACCGCTGATCCCATGCGACGCATCCTTAATTTATGTGTAGCAAATGAAAAAGTTTGTACGCTGTTGTCTGCTTGGTACCAAATGATTCTGTAATAAATGTACTATTAAAATGTATAATCGATGAATTTTTGGCTCGTCTTAAAATATTGGAAATCGATACTTTTTACCGCTGACCCTATGCGACGCAACATTATTTTAAGTATATCAAGTTAAAAAATTTGTACGCTGGTGTCTGTTTGGTACCAAATGATTCTGTAATCAAAGCACTATTAAAATGTATAATCGATGAATTTTTGGCTCGTCTTAAAATATTGGAAATCGATACTTTTTACCGCTGACCCTATGCGACGCAACATTATTTTAAGTATATCAAGTTAAAAAATTTGTACGCTGGTATCTGTTTGGTACCAAATGATTCTGTAATCAATGTACTATTAAAATGTATAATCGATGAATTTTTGGCTCGTCTTAAAATATTGGAAATCGATACTTTTTACCGCTGACCCTATGCGACGCAACCTAATTTTATGTTTATCGAATTAAAAAATTTGTACGCTGGTGTCTGCATGGTACCAAAAGATTCTGTAATCAATGTACTATTAAAATGTATAATCGATGAATTTTTGGCTCGTCTTAAAATATTAGAAATAGATACTTTTTTGACGCGGACCCTGTGCGACGCATCCTTAATTTATGTTTATCGTATTAAAAAATTTGTACGCTGGTGTCTGTTTGGTACCAAATGATTCCGTACTCAATGTACTATTAAAATGTATAATCGATGAATTTTTGGCTCGTCTTTAAATATTAGAAAACGATACTTTTTTACCGCTGACCCCATGCGACGCAACCTTAATTTATATATATCAAGTTAAAAAATTTGTACGCTGGTGTCTGTTTGGTACCAAATGATTCTGTAATCAAAGTACTATTAAAATGTATAATCGATGAATTTTTGGCTCGTCTTAAAATATTGGAAATCGATACTATTTACCGCTGACCCTGTGCGACGCATCCTTATTTTATGTTTATCGTATTAAAAAATTTGTACGCTGTTGTCTGCTTGGTACCAAAAGATTCTGTAATCAATGTACTATTAAAATGTATAATCGATGAATTTTTGGCTCGTCTTAAAATATTAGAAATCGATACTTTTTTGACGCGGACCCTGTGCGACGCATCCTTATTTTATGTTTATCGTATTAAAAAATTTGTACGCTGGTGTCTGCATGGTACCAAAAGATTCTGTAATCAATGTACTATTAAAATGTGTAATCGATGAATTTTTGGCTCGTCTTAAAATATTGGAAATCGATACTTTTTACCGCTGACCCTATGCGACGCAACATTATTTTAAGTATATCAAGTTAAAAAATTTGTACGCTGGTGTCTGTTTGGTACCAAATGATTCTGTAATCAAAGTACTATTAAAATGTATAATCGATGAATTTTTGGCTCGTCTTAAAATATTAGAAATCGATACTTTTTTACCGCTGACCCTATGCGACGCAACATTATTTTATGTATATCAAGTTAAAAAATTTGTACGCTGGTGTCTGTTTGGTACCAAAAGATTCTGTAATCAATGTACTATTAAAATGTATAATCGATGAATTTTTGGCTCGTCTTAAAATATTAGAAATCGATACTTTTTTGACGCGGACACTGTGCGACGCATCCTTATTTTATGTTTATCGTATTAAAAAATTTGTACGCTGGTGTCTGCATGGTACCAAAAGATTCTGTAATCAATGTACTATTAAACTGTATAATCGATGAATTTTTGGCTCGTCTTTAAATATTAGAAATCGATACTTTTATACCGCTGATCCCATGCGACGCATCCTTAATTTATGTGTAGCAAATGAAAAAGTTTGTACGCTGTTGTCTGCTTGGTACCAAATGATTCTGTAATAAATGTACTATTAAAATGTATAATCGATGAATTTTTGGCTCGTCTTAAAATATTGGAAATCGATACTTTTTACCGCTGACCCTATGCGACGCAACATTATTTTAAGTATATCAAGTTAAAAAATTTGTACGCTGGTGTCTGTTTGGTACCAAATGATTCTGTAATCAAAGTACTATTAAAATGTATAATCGATGAATTTTTGGCTCGTCTTAAAATATTAAAAATCGATACTTTTTACCGCTGACCCTATGCGACGCAACATTATTTTATGTATATCAAGTTAAAAAATTTGTACGCTGTTGTCTGCTTGGTACCAAATGATTCTGTAATCAAAGTACTATTAAATTGTATAATCGATGAATTTTTGGCTCGTCTTAAAATATTGGAAATCGATACTTTTTACCGCTGACCCTATGCGACGCAACCTAATTTTAAGTATATCAAGTTAAAAAATTTGTACGCTGGTGTCTGTTTGGTACCAAATGATTCTGTAATCAATGTACTATTAAAATGTATAATCGATGAATTTTTGGCTCGTCTTAAAATATTGGAAATCGATACTTTTTACCGCTGACCCTATGCGACGCAACCTAATTTTATGTTTATCGAATTAAAAAATTTGTACGCTGGTGTCTGCATGGTACCAAAAGATTCTGTAATCAATGTACTATTAAAATGTATAATCGATGAATTTTTGGCTCGTCTTAAAATATTAGAAATCGATACTTTTTTGACGCGGACCCTGTGCGACGCATCCTTAATTTATGTTTATCGTATTAAAAAATTTGTACGCTGGTGTCTGCATGGTACCAAAAGATTCTGTAATCAATGTACTATTAAAATGTGTAATCGATGAATTTTTGGCTCGTCTTAAAATATTGGAAATCGATACTTTTTACCGCTGACCCTATGCGACGCAACATTATTTTAAGTATATCAAGTTAAAAAATTTGTACGCTGGTGTCTGTTTGGTACCAAATGATTCTGTAATCAAAGTACTATTAAAATGTATAATCGATGAATTTTTGGCTCGTCTTAAAATATTGGAAATCGATACTTTTTACCGCTGACCCTATGCGACGCAACATTATTTTAAGTATATCAAGTTAAAAAATTTGTACGCTGGTGTCTGTTTGGTACCAAATGATTCTGTAATCAATGTACTATTAAAATGTATAATCGATGAATTTTTGGCTCGTCTTAAAATATTGGAAATCGATACTTTTTACCGCTGACCCTATGCGACGCAACCTAATTTTATGTTTATCGAATTAAAAAATTTGTACGCTGGTGTCTGCATGGTACCAAAAGATTCTGTAATCAATGTACTATTAAAATGTATAATCGATGAATTTTTGGCTCGTCTTAAAATATTAGAAATAGATACTTTTTTGACGCGGACCCTGTGCGACGCATCCTTAATTTATGTTTATCGTATTAAAAAATTTGTACGCTGGTGTCTGTTTGGTACCAAATGATTCCGTACTCAATGTACTATTAAAATGTATAATCGATGAATTTTTGGCTCGTCTTTAAATATTAGAAAACGATACTTTTTTACCGCTGACCCCATGCGACGCAACCTTAATTTATATATATCAAGTTAAAAAATTTGTACGCTGGTGTCTGTTTGGTACCAAATGATTCTGTAATCAAAGTACTATTAAAATGTATAATCGATGAATTTTTGGCTCGTCTTAAAATATTAGAAATCGATACTTTTTTGACGCGGACCCTGTGCGACGCATCCTTATTTTATGTTTATCGTATTAAAAAATTTGTACGCTGGTGTCTGCATGGTACAAAAAGATTCTGTAATCAATGTACTATTAAAATGTATAATCGATGAATTTTTGGCTCGTCTTTAAATATTAGAAATCGATACTTTTATACCGCTGATCCCATGCGACGCATCCTTAATTTATGTATAGCAAATGAAAAAGTTTGTACGCTGTTGTCTGCTTGGTACCAAATGATTCTGTAATAAATGTACTATTAAAATGTATAATCGATGAATTTTTGGCTCGTCTTAAAATATTGGAAATCGATACTTTTTACCGCTGATCCTATGCGACGCAACATTATTTTAAGTATATCAAGTTAAAAAATTTGTACGCTGGTGTCTGTTTGGTACCAAATGATTCTGTAATCAAAGTACTATTAAAATGTATAATCGATGAATTTTTGGCTCGTCTTAAAATATTAAAAATCGATACTTTTTACCGCTGACCCTATGCGACGCAACATTATTTTATGTATATCAAGTTAAAAAATTTGTACGCTGTTGTCTGCTTGGTACCAAATGATTCTGTAATCAAAGTACTATTAAAATGTATAATCGATGAATTTTTGGCTCGACTTAAAATATTGGAGATCGATACTTTTTACCGCTGACCCTATGCGACGCAACATTATTTTAAGTATATCAAGTTAAAAAATTTGTACGCTGGTGTCTGTTTGGTACCAAATGATTCTGTAATCAATGTACTATTAAAATGTATAATCGATAAATTTTTGGCTCGTCTTAAAATATTGGAAATCGATACTATTTACCGCTGACCCTGTGCGACGCATCCTTATTTTATGTTTATCGTATTAAAAAATTTGTACGCTGTTGTCTGCTTGGTACCAAAAGATTCTGTAATCAATGTACTATTAAAATGTATAATCGATGAATTTTTGGCTCGTCTTAAAATATTAGAAATCGATACTTTTTTGACGCGGACCCTGTGCGACGCATCCTTAATTTATGTATAGCAAATGAAAAAGTTTGTACGCTGTTGTCTGCTTGGTACCAAATGATTCTGTAATAAATGTACTATTAAAATATATAATCGATGAATTTTTGGCTCGTCTTAAAATATTAGAAACTGATACTTTTTTACCGCTGACCCTATGCGACGCAACATTATTTTATGTTTATCGTATTAAAAAATTTGTACGCTGGTGTCTGCATGGTACCAAAAGATTCTGTAATCAATGTACTATTAAAATGTGTAATCGATGAATTTTTGGCTCGTCTTAAAATATTGGAAATCGATACTTTTTACCGCTGACCCTGTGCGACGCAACATTATTTTAAGTATATCAAGTTAAAAAATTTGTACGCTGGTGTCTGTTTGGTACCAAATGATTCTGTAATCAAAGCACTATTAAAATGTATAATCGATGAATTTTTGGCTCGTCTTAAAATATTGGAAATCGATACTTTTTACCGCTGACCCTATGCGACGCAACATTATTTTAAGTATATCAAGTTAAAAAATTTGTACGCTGGTGTCTGTTTGGTACCAAATGATTCTGTAATCAATGTACTATTAAAATGTATAATCGATAAATTTTTGGCTCGTCTTAAAATATTGGAAATCGATACTATTTACCGCTGACACTGTGCGACGCATCCTTATTTTATGTTTATCGTATTAAAAAATTTGTACGCTGTTGTCTGCTTGGTACCAAAAGATTCTGTAATCAATGTACTATTAAAATGTATAATCGATGAATTTTTGGCTCGTCTTAAAATATTAGAAATCGATACTTTTTTGACGCGGACCCTGTGCGACGCATCCTTAATTTATGTATAGCAAATGAAAAAGTTTGTACGCTTGTTGTCTGCTTGGTACCAAATGATTCTGTAATAAATGTACTATTAAAATATATAATCGATGAATTTTTGGCTCGTCTTAAAATATTAGAAATTGATACTTTTTTACCGCTGACCCTATGCGACGCAACATTATTTTATGTTTATCGTATTAAAAAATTTGTACGCTGGTGTCTGCATGGTACCAAAAGATTCTGTAATCAATGTACTATTAAAATGTGTAATCGATGAATTTTTGGCTCGTCTTAAAATATTGGAAATCGATACTTTTTACCGCTGACCCTGTGCGACGCAACATTATTTTAAGTATATCAAGTTAAAAAATTTGTACGCTGGTGTCTGTTTGGTACCAAATGATTCTGTAATCAAAGTACTATTAAAATGTATAATCGATGAATTTTTGGCTCGTCTTAAAATATTGGAAATCGATACTTTTTACCGCTGACCCTATGCGACGCAACATTATTTTAAGTATATCAAGTTAAAAAATTTGTACGCTGGTGTCTGTTTGGTACCAAATGATTCTGTAATCAATGTACTATTAAAATGTATAATCGATGAATTTTTGGCTCGTCTTAAAATATTGGAAATCGATACTTTTTACCGCTGACCCTATGCGACGCAACCTAATTTTATGTTTATCGAATTAAAAAATTTGTACGCTGGTGTCTGCATGGTACCAAAAGATTCTGTAATCAATGTACTATTAAAATGTATAATCGATGAATTTTTGGCTCGTCTTAAAATATTAGAAATCGATACTTTTTTGACGCGGACCCTGTGCGACGCATCCTTAATTTATGTTTATCGAATTAAAAAATTTGTACGCTGGTGTCTGCATGGTACCAAAAGATTCTGTAATCAATGTACTATTAAAATGTATAATCGATGAATTTTTGGCTCGTCTTAAAATATTAGAAATCGATACTTTTTTACCGCTGACCCTATGCGACGCAACATTATTTTATGTATATCAAGTTAAAAAATTTGTACGCTGGTGTCTGTTTGGTACCAAAAGATTCTGTAATCAATGTACTATTAAAATGTATAATCGATGAATTTTTGGCTCGTTTTAAAATATTAGAAATCGATACTTTTTTGACGCGGACACTGTGCGACGCATCCTTATTTTATGTTTATCGTATTAAAAAATTTGTACGCTGGTGTCTGCATGGTACCAAAAGATTCTGTAATCAATGTACTATTAAACTGTATAATCGATGAATTTTTGGCTCGTCTTTAAATATTAGAAATCGATACTTTTATACCGCTGATCCCATGCGACGCATCCTTAATTTATGTGTAGCAAATGAAAAAGTTTGTACGCTGTTGTCTGCTTGGTACCAAATGATTCTGTAATAAATGTACTATTAAAATGTATAATCGATGAATTTTTGGCTCGTCTTAAAATATTGGAAATCGATACTTTTTACCGCTGACCCTATGCGACGCAACATTATTTTAAGTATATCAAGTTAAAAAATTTGTACGCTGGTGTCTGTTTGGTACCAAATGATTCTGTAATCAAAGTACTATTAAAATGTATAATCGATGAATTTTTGGCTCGTCTTAAAATATTAAAAATCGATACTTTTTACCGCTGACCCTATGCGACGCAACATTATTTTATGTATATCAAGTTAAAAAATTTGTACGCTGTTGTCTGCTTGGTACCAAATGATTCTGTAATCAAAGTACTATTAAAATGTATAATCGATGAATTTTTGGCTCGTCTTAAAATATTAGAAATCGATACTTTTTTACCGCTGACCCTATGCGACGCAACATTATTTTATGTATATCAAGTTAAAAAATTTGTACGCTGGTGTCTGTTTGGTACCAAAAGATTCTGTAATCAATGTACTATTAAAATGTATAATCGATGAATTTTTGGCTCGTCTTAAAATATTAGAAATCGATACTTTTTTGACGCGGACACTGTGCGACGCATCCTTATTTTATGTTTATCGTATTAAAAAATTTGTACGCTGGTGTCTGCATGGTACCAAAAGATTCTGTAATCAATGTACTATTAAACTGTATAATCGATGAATTTTTGGCTCGTCTTTAAATATTAGAAATCGATACTTTTATACCGCTGATCCCATGCGACGCATCCTTAATTTATGTGTAGCAAATGAAAAAGTTTGTACGCTGTTGTCTGCTTGGTACCAAATGATTCTGTAATAAATGTACTATTAAAATGTATAATCGATGAATTTTTGGCTCGTCTTAAAATATTGGAAATCGATACTTTTTACCGCTGACCCTATGCGACGCAACATTATTTTAAGTATATCAAGTTAAAAAATTTGTACGCTGGTGTCTGTTTGGTACCAAATGATTCTGTAATCAAAGTACTATTAAAATGTATAATCGATGAATTTTTGGCTCGTCTTAAAATATTAAAAATCGATACTTTTTACCGCTGACCCTATGCGACGCAACATTATTTTATGTATATCAAGTTAAAAAATTTGTACGCTGTTGTCTGCTTGGTACCAAATGATTCTGTAATCAAAGTACTATTAAAATGTATAATCGATGAATTTTTGGCTCGTCTTAAAATATTGGAAATCGATACTTTTTACCGCTGACCCTATGCTGCGCAACATTATTTTAAGTATATCAAGTTAAAAAATTTGTACGCTGGTGTCTGTTTGGTACCAAATGATTCTGTAATCAATGTACTATTAAAATGTATAATCGATGAATTTTTGGCTCGTCTTAAAATATTGGAAATCGATACTTTTTACCGCTGACCCTATGCGACGCAACCTAATTTTATGTTTATCGAATTAAAAAATTTGTACGCTGGTGTCTGCATGGTACCAAAAGATTCTGTAATCAATGTAATATTAAAATGTATAATCGATGAATTTTTGGCTCGTCTTAAAATATTAGAAATCGATACTTTTTTGACGCGGACCCTGTGCGACGCATCCTTAATTTATGTTTATCGTATTAAAAAATTTGTACGCTGGTGTCTGCATGGTACCAAAAGATTCTGTAATCAATGTACTATTAAAATGTGTAATCGATGAATTTTTGGCTCGTCTTAAAATATTGGAAATCGATACTTTTTACCGCTGACCCTATGCGACGCAACATTATTTTAAGTATATCAAGTTAAAAAATTTGTACGCTGGTGTCTGTTTGGTACCAAATGATTCTGTAATCAAAGTACTATTAAAATGTATAATCGATGAATTTTTGGCTCGTCTTAAAATATTGGAAATCGATACTTTTTACCGCTGACCCTATGCGACGCAACATTATTTTAAGTATATCAAGTTAAAAAATTTGTACGCTGGTGTCTGTTTGGTACCAAATGATTCTGTAATCAAAGTACTATTAAAATGTATAATCGATGAATTTTTGGCTCGTCTTTAAATATTAGAAAACGATACTTTTTTACCGCTGACCCCATGCGACGCAACCTTAATTTATATATATCAAGTTAAAAAATTTGTACGCTGGTGTCTGTTTGGTACCAAATGATTCTGTAATCAAAGTACTATTAAAATGTATAATCGATGAATTTTTGGCTCGTCTTAAAATATTGGAAATCGATACTATTTACCGCTGACCCTGTGCGACGCATCCTTATTTTATGTTTATCGTATTAAAAAATTTGTACGCTGTTGTCTGCTTGGTACCAAAAGATTCTGTAATCAATGTACTATTAAAATGTATAATCGATGAATTTTTGGCTCGTCTTAAAATATTAGAAATCGATACTTTTTTGACGCGGACCCTGTGCGACGCATCCTTATTTTATGTTTATCGTATTAAAAAATTTGTACGCTGGTGTCTGCATGGTACCAAAAGATTCTGTAATCAATGTACTATTAAAATGTGTAATCGATGAATTTTTGGCTCGTCTTAAAATATTGGAAATCGATACTTTTTACCGCTGACCCTATGCGACGCAACATTATTTTAAGTATAACAAGTTAAAAAATTTGTACGCTGGTGTCTGTTTGGTACCAAATGATTCTGTAATCAAAGTACTATTAAAATGTATAATCGATGAATTTTTGGCTCGTCTTAAAATATTGGAAATCGATACTTTTTACCGCTGACCCTATGCGACGCAACATTATTTTAAGTATATCAAGTTAAAAAATTTGTACGCTGGTGTCTGTTTGGTACCAAATGATTCTGTAATCAATGTACTATTAAAATGTATAATCGATGAATTTTTGGCTCGTCTTAAAATATTGGAAATCGATACTTTTTACCGCTGACCCTATGCGACGCAACCTAATTTTATGTTTATCGAATTAAAAAATTTGTACGCTGGTGTCTGCATGGTACCAAAAGATTCTGTAATCAATGTACTATTAAAATGTATAATCGATTAATTTTTGGCTCGTCTTAAAATATTAGAAATCGATACTTTTTTGACGCGGACCCTGTGCGACGCATCCTTAATTTATGTTTATCGTATTAAAAAATTTGTACGCTGGTGTCTGCATGGTACCAAAAGATTCTGTAATCAATGTACTATTAAAATGTGTAATCGATGAATTTTTGGCTCGTCTTAAAATATTGGAAATCGATACTTTTTACCGCTGACCCTATGCGACGCAACATTATTTTAAGTATATCAAGTTAAAAAATTTGTACGCTGGTGTCTGTTTGGTACCAAATGATTCTGTAATCAAAGCACTATTAAAATGTATAATCGATGAATTTTTGGCTCGTCTTAAAATATTAGAAATAGATACTTTTTTGACGCGGACCCTGTGCGACGCATCCTTAATTTATGTTTATCGTATTAAAAAATTTGTACGCTGGTGTCTGTTTGGTACCAAATGATTCCGTACTCAATGTACTATTAAAATGTATAATCGATGAATTTTTGGCTCGTCTTTAAATATTAGAAAACGATACTTTTTTACCGCAGACCCCATGCGACGCAACCTTAATTTATATATATCAAGTTAAAAAATTTGTACGCTGGTGTCTGTTTGGTACCAAATGATTCTGTAATCAAAGTACTATTAAAATGTATAATCGACGAATTTTTGGCTCGTCTTAAAATATTGGAAATCGATACTATTTACCGCTGACCCTGTGCGACGCATCCTTATTTTATGTTTATCGTATTAAAAAATTTGTACGCTGTTGTCTGCTTGGTACCAAAAGATTCTGTAATCAATGTACTATTAAAATGTATAATCGATGAATTTTTGGCTCGTCTTAAAATATTAGAAATCGATACTTTTTTGACGCGGACCCTGTGCGACGCATCCTTATTTTATGTTTATCGTATTAAAAAATTTGTACGCTGGTGTCTGCATGGTACCAAAAGATTCTGTAATCAATGTACTATTAAAATGTGTAATCGATGAATTTTTGGCTCGTCTTAAAATATTGGAAATCGATACTTTTTACCGCTGACCCTATGCGACGCAACATTATTTTAAGTATATCAAGTTAAAAAATTTGTACGCTGGTGTCTGTTTGGTACCAAATGATTCTGTAATCAAAGTACTATTAAAATGTATAATCGATGAATTTTTGGCTCGTCTTAAAATATTAGAAATCGATACTTTTTTACCGCTGACCCTATGCGACGCAACATTATTTTATGTATATCAAGTTAAAAAATTTGTACGCTGGTGTCTGTTTGGTACCAAAAGATTCTGTAATCAATGTACTATTAAAATGTATAATCGATGAATTTTTGGCTCGTCTTAAAATATTAGAAATCGATACTTTTTTGACGCGGACCCTGTGCGACGCATCCTTATTTTATGTTTATCGTATTAAAAAATTTGTACGCTGGTGTCTGCATGGTACCAAAAGATTCTGTAATCAATGTACTATTAAACTGTATAATCGATGAATTTTTGGCTCGTCTTTAAATATTAGAAATCGATACTTTTATACCGCTGATCCCATGCGACGCATCCTTAATTTATGTGTAGCAAATGAAAAAGTTTGTACGCTGTTGTCTGCTTGGTACCAAATGATTCTGTAATAAATGTACTATTAAAATGTATAATCGATGAATTTTTGGCTCGTCTTAAAATATTGGAAATCGATACTTTTTACCGCTGACCCTATGCGACGCAACATTATTTTAAGTATATCAAGTTAAAAAATTTGTACGCTGGTGTCTGTTTGGTACCAAATGATTCTGTAATCAAAGCACTATTAAAATGTATAATCGATGAATTTTTGGCTCGTCTTAAAATATTGGAAATCGATACTTTTTACCGCTGACCCTATGCGACGCAACATTATTTTAAGTATATCAAGTTAAAAAATTTGTACGCTGGTATCTGTTTGGTACCAAATGATTCTGTAATCAATGTACTATTAAAATGTATAATCGATGAATTTTTGGCTCGTCTTAAAATATTGGAAATCGATACTTTTTACCGCTGACCCTATGCGACGCAACCTAATTTTATGTTTATCGAATTAAAAAATTTGTACGCTGGTGTCTGCATGGTACCAAAAGATTCTGTAATCAATGTACTATTAAAATGTATAATCGATGAATTTTTGGCTCGTCTTAAAATATTAGAAATAGATACTTTTTTGACGCGGACCCTGTGCGACGCATCCTTAATTTATGTTTATCGTATTAAAAAATTTGTACGCTGGTGTCTGTTTGGTACCAAATGATTCCGTACTCAATGTACTATTAAAATGTATAATCGATGAATTTTTGGCTCGTCTTTAAATATTAGAAAACGATACTTTTTTACCGCTGACCCCATGCGACGCAACCTTAATTTATATATATCAAGTTAAAAAATTTGTACGCTGGTGTCTGTTTGGTACCAAATGATTCTGTAATCAAAGTACTATTAAAATGTATAATCGATGAATTTTTGGCTCGTCTTAAAATATTGGAAATCGATACTATTTACCGCTGACCCTGTGCGACGCATCCTTATTTTATGTTTATCGTATTAAAAAATTTGTACGCTGTTGTCTGCTTGGTACCAAAAGATTCTGTAATCAATGTACTATTAAAATGTATAATCGATGAATTTTTGGCTCGTCTTAAAATATTAGAAATCGATACTTTTTTGACGCGGACCCTGTGCGACGCATCCTTATTTTATGTTTATCGTATTAAAAAATTTGTACGCTGGTGTCTGCATGGTACCAAAAGATTCTGTAATCAATGTACTATTAAAATGTGTAATCGATGAATTTTTGGCTCGTCTTAAAATATTGGAAATCGATACTTTTTACCGCTGACCCTATGCGACGCAACATTATTTTAAGTATATCAAGTTAAAAAATTTGTACGCTGGTGTCTGTTTGGTACCAAATGATTCTGTAATCAAAGTACTATTAAAATGTATAATCGATGAATTTTTGGCTCGTCTTAAAATATTAGAAATCGATACTTTTTTACCGCTGACCCTATGCGACGCAACATTATTTTATGTATATCAAGTTAAAAAATTTGTACGCTGGTGTCTGTTTGGTACCAAAAGATTCTGTAATCAATGTACTATTAAAATGTATAATCGATGAATTTTTGGCTCGTCTTAAAATATTAGAAATCGATACTTTTTTGACGCGGACACTGTGCGACGCATCCTTATTTTATGTTTATCGTATTAAAAAATTTGTACGCTGGTGTCTGCATGGTACCAAAAGATTCTGTAATCAATGTACTATTAAACTGTATAATCGATGAATTTTTGGCTCGTCTTTAAATATTAGAAATCGATACTTTTATACCGCTGATCCCATGCGACGCATCCTTAATTTATGTGTAGCAAATGAAAAAGTTTGTACGCTGTTGTCTGCTTGGTACCAAATGATTCTGTAATAAATGTACTATTAAAATGTATAATCGATGAATTTTTGGCTCGTCTTAAAATATTGGAAATCGATACTTTTTACCGCTGACCCTATGCGACGCAACATTATTTTAAGTATATCAAGTTAAAAAATTTGTACGCTGGTGTCTGTTTGGTACCAAATGATTCTGTAATCAAAGTACTATTAAAATGTATAATCGATGAATTTTTGGCTCGTCTTAAAATATTAAAAATCGATACTTTTTACCGCTGACCCTATGCGACGCAACATTATTTTATGTATATCAAGTTAAAAAATTTGTACGCTGTTGTCTGCTTGGTACCAAATGATTCTGTAATCAAAGTACTATTAAATTGTATAATCGATGAATTTTTGGCTCGTCTTAAAATATTGGAAATCGATACTTTTTACCGCTGACCCTATGCGACGCAACCTAATTTTAAGTATATCAAGTTAAAAAATTTGTACGCTGGTGTCTGTTTGGTACCAAATGATTCTGTAATCAATGTACTATTAAAATGTATAATCGATGAATTTTTGGCTCGTCTTAAAATATTGGAAATCGATACTTTTTACCGCTGACCCTATGCGACGCAACCTAATTTTATGTTTATCGAATTAAAAAATTTGTACGCTGGTGTCTGCATGGTACCAAAAGATTCTGTAATCAATGTACTATTAAAATGTATAATCGATGAATTTTTGGCTCGTCTTAAAATATTAGAAATCGATACTTTTTTGACGCGGACCCTGTGCGACGCATCCTTAATTTATGTTTATCGTATTAAAAAATTTGTACGCTGGTGTCTGCATGGTACCAAAAGATTCTGTAATCAATGTACTATTAAAATGTGTAATCGATGAATTTTTGGCTCGTCTTAAAATATTGGAAATCGATACTTTTTACCGCTGACCCTATGCGACGCAACATTATTTTAAGTATATCAAGTTAAAAAATTTGTACGCTGGTGTCTGTTTGGTACCAAATGATTCTGTAATCAAAGTACTATTAAAATGTATAATCGATGAATTTTTGGCTCGTCTTAAAATATTGGAAATCGATACTTTTTACCGCTGACCCTATGCGACGCAACATTATTTTAAGTATATCAAGTTAAAAAATTTGTACGCTGGTGTCTGTTTGGTACCAAATGATTCTGTAATCAATGTACTATTAAAATGTATAATCGATGAATTTTTGGCTCGTCTTAAAATATTGGAAATCGATACTTTTTACCGCTGACCCTATGCGACGCAACCTAATTTTATGTTTATCGAATTAAAAAATTTGTACGCTGGTGTCTGCATGGTACCAAAAGATTCTGTAATCAATGTACTATTAAAATGTATAATCGATGAATTTTTGGCTCGTCTTAAAATATTAGAAATAGATACTTTTTTGACGCGGACCCTGTGCGACGCATCCTTAATTTATGTTTATCGTATTAAAAAATTTGTACGCTGGTGTCTGTTTGGTACCAAATGATTCCGTACTCAATGTACTATTAAAATGTATAATCGATGAATTTTTGGCTCGTCTTTAAATATTAGAAAACGATACTTTTTTACCGCTGACCCCATGCGACGCAACCTTAATTTATATATATCAAGTTAAAAAATTTGTACGCTGGTGTCTGTTTGGTACCAAATGATTCTGTAATCAAAGTACTATTAAAATGTATAATCGATGAATTTTTGGCTCGTCTTAAAATATTAGAAATCGATACTTTTTTGACGCGGACCCTGTGCGACGCATCCTTATTTTATGTTTATCGTATTAAAAAATTTGTACGCTGGTGTCTGCATGGTACAAAAAGATTCTGTAATCAATGTACTATTAAAATGTATAATCGATGAATTTTTGGCTCGTCTTTAAATATTAGAAATCGATACTTTTATACCGCTGATCCCATGCGACGCATCCTTAATTTATGTATAGCAAATGAAAAAGTTTGTACGCTGTTGTCTGCTTGGTACCAAATGATTCTGTAATAAATGTACTATTAAAATGTATAATCGATGAATTTTTGGCTCGTCTTAAAATATTGGAAATCGATACTTTTTACCGCTGATCCTATGCGACGCAACATTATTTTAAGTATATCAAGTTAAAAAATTTGTACGCTGGTGTCTGTTTGGTACCAAATGATTCTGTAATCAAAGTACTATTAAAATGTATAATCGATGAATTTTTGGCTCGTCTTAAAATATTAAAAATCGATACTTTTTACCGCTGACCCTATGCGACGCAACATTATTTTATGTATATCAAGTTAAAAAATTTGTACGCTGTTGTCTGCTTGGTACCAAATGATTCTGTAATCAAAGTACTATTAAAATGTATAATCGATGAATTTTTGGCTCGACTTAAAATATTGGAGATCGATACTTTTTACCGCTGACCCTATGCGACGCAACATTATTTTAAGTATATCAAGTTAAAAAATTTGTACGCTGGTGTCTGTTTGGTACCAAATGATTCTGTAATCAATGTACTATTAAAATGTATAATCGATAAATTTTTGGCTCGTCTTAAAATATTGGAAATCGATACTATTTACCGCTGACCCTGTGCGACGCATCCTTATTTTATGTTTATCGTATTAAAAAATTTGTACGCTGTTGTCTGCTTGGTACCAAAAGATTCTGTAATCAATGTACTATTAAAATGTATAATCGATGAATTTTTGGCTCGTCTTAAAATATTAGAAATCGATACTTTTTTGACGCGGACCCTGTGCGACGCATCCTTAATTTATGTATAGCAAATGAAAAAGTTTGTACGCTGTTGTCTGCTTGGTACCAAATGATTCTGTAATAAATGTACTATTAAAATATATAATCGATGAATTTTTGGCTCGTCTTAAAATATTAGAAACTGATACTTTTTTACCGCTGACCCTATGCGACGCAACATTATTTTATGTTTATCGTATTAAAAAATTTGTACGCTGGTGTCTGCATGGTACCAAAAGATTCTGTAATCAATGTACTATTAAAATGTGTAATCGATGAATTTTTGGCTCGTCTTAAAATATTGGAAATCGATACTTTTTACCGCTGACCCTGTGCGACGCAACATTATTTTAAGTATATCAAGTTAAAAAATTTGTACGCTGGTGTCTGTTTGGTACCAAATGATTCTGTAATCAAAGCACTATTAAAATGTATAATCGATGAATTTTTGGCTCGTCTTAAAATATTGGAAATCGATACTTTTTACCGCTGACCCTATGCGACGCAACATTATTTTAAGTATATCAAGTTAAAAAATTTGTACGCTGGTGTCTGTTTGGTACCAAATGATTCTGTAATCAATGTACTATTAAAATGTATAATCGATAAATTTTTGGCTCGTCTTAAAATATTGGAAATCGATACTATTTACCGCTGACACTGTGCGACGCATCCTTATTTTATGTTTATCGTATTAAAAAATTTGTACGCTGTTGTCTGCTTGGTACCAAAAGATTCTGTAATCAATGTACTATTAAAATGTATAATCGATGAATTTTTGGCTCGTCTTAAAATATTAGAAATCGATACTTTTTTGACGCGGACCCTGTGCGACGCATCCTTAATTTATGTATAGCAAATGAAAAAGTTTGTACGCTGTTGTCTGCTTGGTACCAAATGATTCTGTAATAAATGTACTATTAAAATATATAATCGATGAATTTTTGGCTCGTCTTAAAATATTAGAAATTGATACTTTTTTACCGCTGACCCTATGCGACGCAACATTATTTTATGTTTATCGTATTAAAAAATTTGTACGCTGGTGTCTGCATGGTACCAAAAGATTCTGTAATCAATGTACTATTAAAATGTGTAATCGATGAATTTTTGGCTCGTCTTAAAATATTGGAAATCGATACTTTTTACCGCTGACCCTGTGCGACGCAACATTATTTTAAGTATATCAAGTTAAAAAATTTGTACGCTGGTGTCTGTTTGGTACCAAATGATTCTGTAATCAAAGTACTATTAAAATGTATAATCGATGAATTTTTGGCTCGTCTTAAAATATTGGAAATCGATACTTTTTACCGCTGACCCTATGCGACGCAACATTATTTTAAGTATATCAAGTTAAAAAATTTGTACGCTGGTGTCTGTTTGGTACCAAATGATTCTGTAATCAATGTACTATTAAAATGTATAATCGATGAATTTTTGGCTCGTCTTAAAATATTGGAAATCGATACTTTTTACCGCTGACCCTATGCGACGCAACCTAATTTTATGTTTATCGAATTAAAAAATTTGTACGCTGGTGTCTGCATGGTACCAAAAGATTCTGTAATCAATGTACTATTAAAATGTATAATCGATGAATTTTTGGCTCGTCTTAAAATATTAGAAATCGATACTTTTTTGACGCGGACCCTGTGCGACGCATCCTTAATTTATGTTTATCGAATTAAAAAATTTGTACGCTGGTGTCTGCATGGTACCAAAAGATTCTGTAATCAATGTACTATTAAAATGTATAATCGATGAATTTTTGGCTCGTCTTAAAATATTAGAAATAGATACTTTTTTGACGCGGACCCTGTGCGACGCATCCTTAATTTATGTTTATCGTATTAAAAAATTTGTACGCTGGTGTCTGTTTGGTACCAAATGATTCCGTACTCAATGTACTATTAAAATGTATAATCGATGAATTTTTGGCTCGTCTTTAAATATTAGAAAACGATACTTTTTTACCGCTGACCCCATGCGACGCAACCTTAATTTATATATATCAAGTTAAAAAATTTGTACGCTGGTGTCTGTTTGGTACCAAATGATTCTGTAATCAAAGTACTATTAAAATGTATAATCGATGAATTTTTGGCTCGTCTTAAAATATTGGAAATCGATACTATTTACCGCTGACCCTGTGCGACGCATCCTTATTTTATGTTTATCGTATTAAAAAATTTGTACGCTGTTGTCTGCTTGGTACCAAAAGATTCTGTAATCAATGTATTATTAAAATGTATAATCGATGAATTTTTGGCTCGTCTTAAAATATTAGAAATCGATACTTTTTTGACGCGGACCCTGTGCGACGCATCCTTATTTTATGTTTATCGTATTAAAAAATTTGTACGCTGGTGTCTGCATGGTACCAAAAGATTCTGTAATCAATGTACTATTAAAATGTGTAATCGATGAATTTTTGGCTCGTCTTTAAATATTAGAAATCGATACTTTTATACCGCTGATCCCATGCGACGCATCCTTAATTTATGTGTAGCAAATGAAAAAGTTTGTACGCTGTTGTCTGCTTGGTACCAAATGATTCTGTAATAAATGTACTATTAAAATGTATAATCGATGAATTTTTGGCTCGTCTTAAAATATTAGAAATCGATACTTTTTACCGCTGACCCTATGCGACGCAACATTATTTTAAGTATATCAAGTTAAAAAATTTGTACGCTGGTGTCTGTTTGGTACCAAATGATTCTGTAATCAAAGTACTATTAAAATGTATAATCGATGAATTTTTGGCTCGTCTTAAAATATTAAAAATCGATACTTTTTACCGCTGACCCTATGCGACGCAACATTATTTTATGTATATCAAGTTAAAAAATTTGTACGCTGTTGTCTGCTTGGTACCAAATGATTCTGTAATCAAAGTACTATTAAAATGTATAATCGATGAATTTTTGGCTCGTCTTAAAATATTGGAAATCGATACTTTTTACCGCTGACCCTATGCTGCGCAACATTATTTTAAGTATATCAAGTTAAAAAATTTGTACGCTGGTGTCTGTTTGGTACCAAATGATTCTGTAATCAATGTACTATTAAAATGTATAATCGATGAATTTTTGGCTCGTCTTAAAATATTGGAAATCGATACTTTTTACCGCTGACCCTATGCGACGCAACCTAATTTTATGTTTATCGAATTAAAAAATTTGTACGCTGGTGTCTGCATGGTACCAAAAGATTCTGTAATCAATGTAATATTAAAATGTATAATCGATGAATTTTTGGCTCGTCTTAAAATATTAGAAATCGATACTTTTATGACGCGGACCCTGTGCGACGCATCCTTAATTTATGTTTATCGTATTAAAAAATTTGTACGCTGGTGTCTGCATGGTACCAAAAGATTCTGTAATCAATGTACTATTAAAATGTGTAATCGATGAATTTTTGGCTCGTCTTAAAATATTGGAAATCGATACTTTTTACCGCTGACCCTATGCGACGCAACATTATTTTAAGTATATCAAGTTAAAAAATTTGTACGCTGGTGTCTGTTTGGTACCAAATGATTCTGTAATCAAAGTACTATTAAAATGTATAATCGATGAATTTTTGGCTCGTCTTAAAATATTGGAAATCGATACTTTTTACCGCTGACCCTATGCGACGCAACATTATTTTAAGTATATCAAGTTAAAAAATTTGTACGCTGGTGTCTGTTTGGTACCAAATGATTCTGTAATCAAAGTACTATTAAAATGTATAATCGATGAATTTTTGGCTCGTCTTTAAATATTAGAAAACGATACTTTTTTACCGCTGACCCCATGCGACGCAACCTTAATTTATATATATCAAGTTAAAAAATTTGTACGCTGGTGTCTGTTTGGTACCAAATGATTCTGTAATCAAAGTACTATTAAAATGTATAATCGATGAATTTTTGGCTCGTCTTAAAATATTGGAAATCGATACTATTTACCGCTGACCCTGTGCGACGCATCCTTATTTTATGTTTATCGTATTAAAAAATTTGTACGCTGTTGTCTGCTTGGTACCAAAAGATTCTGTAATCAATGTACTATTAAAATGTATAATCGATGAATTTTTGGCTCGTCTTAAAATATTAGAAATCGATACTTTTTTGACGCGGACCCTGTGCGACGCATCCTTATTTTATGTTTATCGTATTAAAAAATTTGTACGCTGGTGTCTGCATGGTACCAAAAGATTCTGTAATCAATGTACTATTAAAATGTGTAATCGATGAATTTTTGGCTCGTCTTAAAATATTGGAAATCGATACTTTTTACCGCTGACCCTATGCGACGCAACATTATTTTAAGTATATCAAGTTAAAAAATTTGTACGCTGGTGTCTGTTTGGTACCAAATGATTCTGTAATCAAAGTACTATTAAAATGTATAATCGATGAATTTTTGGCTCGTCTTAAAATATTGGAAATCGATACTTTTTACCGCTGACCCTATGCGACGCAACATTATTTTAAGTATATCAAGTTAAAAAATTTGTACGCTGGTGTCTGTTTGGTACCAAATGATTCTGTAATCAATGTACTATTAAAATGTATAATCGATGAATTTTTGGCTCGTCTTAAAATATTGGAAATCGATACTTTTTACCGCTGACCCTATGCGACGCAACCTAATTTTATGTTTATCGAATTAAAAAATTTGTACGCTGGTGTCTGTTTGGTACCAAAAGATTCTGTAATCAATGTACTATTAAAATGTATAATCGATGAATTTTTGGCTCGTCTTAAAATATTAGAAATCGATACTTTTTTGACGCGGACCCTGTGCGACGCATCCTTATTTTATGTTTATCGTATTAAAAAATTTGTACGCTGGTGTCTGCATGGTACCAAAAGATTCTGTAATCAATGTACTATTAAACTGTATAATCGATGAATTTTTGGCTCGTCTTTAAATATTAGAAATCGATACTTTTATACCGCTGATCCCATGCGACGCATCCTTAATTTATGTGTAGCAAATGAAAAAGTTTGTACGCTGTTGTCTGCTTGGTACCAAATGATTCTGTAATAAATGTACTATTAAAATGTATAATCGATGAATTTTTGGCTCGTCTTAAAATATTGGAAATCGATACTTTTTACCGCTGACCCTATGCGACGCAACATTATTTTAAGTATATCAAGTTAAAAAATTTGTACGCTGGTGTCTGTTTGGTACCAAATGATTCTGTAATCAAAGCACTATTAAAATGTATAATCGATGAATTTTTGGCTCGTCTTAAAATATTGGAAATCGATACTTTTTACCGCTGACCCTATGCGACGCAACATAATTTTAAGTATATCAAGTTAAAAAATTTGTACGCTGGTATCTGTTTGGTACCAAATGATTCTGTAATCAATGTACTATTAAAATGTATAATCGATGAATTTTTGGCTCGTCTTAAAATATTGGAAATCGATACTTTTTACCGCTGACCCTATGCGACGCAACCTAATTTTATGTTTATCGAATTAAAAAATTTGTACGCTGGTGTCTGCATGGTACCAAAAGATTCTGTAATCAATGTACTATTAAAATGTATAATCGATGAATTTTTGGCTCGTCTTAAAATATTAGAAATAGATACTTTTTTGACGCGGACCCTGTGCGACGCATCCTTAATTTATGTTTATCGTATTAAAAAATTTGTACGCTGGTGTCTGTTTGGTACCAAATGATTCCGTACTCAATGTACTATTAAAATGTATAATCGATGAATTTTTGGCTCGTCTTTAAATATTAGAAAACGATACTTTTTTACCGCTGACCCCATGCGACGCAACCTTAATTTATATATATCAAGTTAAAAAATTTGTACGCTGGTGTCTGTTTGGTACCAAATGATTCTGTAATCAAAGTACTATTAAAATGTATAATCGATGAATTTTTGGCTCGTCTTAAAATATTGGAAATCGATACTATTTACCGCTGACCCTGTGCGACGCATCCTTATTTTATGTTTATCGTATTAAAAAATTTGTACGCTGTTGTCTGCTTGGTACCAAAAGATTCTGTAATCAATGTACTATTAAAATGTATAATCGATGAATTTTTGGCTCGTCTTAAAATATTAGAAATCGATACTTTTTTGACGCGGACCCTGTGCGACGCATCCTTATTTTATGTTTATCGTATTAAAAAATTTGTACGCTGGTGTCTGCATGGTACCAAAAGATTCTGTAATCAATGTACTATTAAAATGTGTAATCGATGAATTTTTGGCTCGTCTTAAAATATTGGAAATCGATACTTTTTACCGCTGACCCTATGCGACGCAACATTATTTTAAGTATATCAAGTTAAAAAATTTGTACGCTGGTGTCTGTTTGGTACCAAATGATTCTGTAATCAAAGTACTATTAAAATGTATAATCGATGAATTTTTGGCTCGTCTTAAAATATTAGAAATCGATACTTTTTTACCGCTGACCCTATGCGACGCAACATTATTTTATGTATATCAAGTTAAAAAATTTGTACGCTGGTGTCTGTTTGGTACCAAAAGATTCTGTAATCAATGTACTATTAAAATGTATAATCGATGAATTTTTGGCTCGTCTTAAAATATTAGAAATCGATACTTTTTTGACGCGGACACTGTGCGACGCATCCTTATTTTATGTTTATCGTATTAAAAAATTTGTACGCTGGTGTCTGCATGGTACCAAAAGATTCTGTAATCAATGTACTATTAAACTGTATAATCGATGAATTTTTGGCTCGTCTTTAAATATTAGAAATCGATACTTTTATACCGCTGATCCCATGCGACGCATCCTTAATTTATGTGTAGCAAATGAAAAAGTTTGTACGCTGTTGTCTGCTTGGTACCAAATGATTCTGTAATAAATGTACTATTAAAATGTATAATCGATGAATTTTTGGCTCGTCTTAAAATATTGGAAATCGATACTTTTTACCGCTGACCCTATGCGACGCAACATTATTTTAAGTATATCAAGTTAAAAAATTTGTACGCTGGTGTCTGTTTGGTACCAAATGATTCTGTAATCAAAGTACTATTAAAATGTATAATCGATGAATTTTTGGCTCGTCTTAAAAAATTAAAAATCGATACTTTTTACCGCTGACCCTATGCGACGCAACATTATTTTATGTATATCAAGTTAAAAAATTTGTACGCTGTTGTCTGCTTGGTACCAAATGATTCTGTAATCAAAGTACTATTAAATTGTATAATCGATGAATTTTTGGCTCGTCTTAAAATATTGGAAATCGATACTTTTTACCGCTGACCCTATGCTGCGCAACATTATTTTAAGTATATCAAGTTAAAAAATTTGTACGCTGGTGTCTGTTTGGTACCAAATGATTCTGTAATCAATGTACTATTAAAATGTATAATCGATGAATTTTTGGCTCGTCTTAAAATATTGGAAATCGATACTTTTTACCGCTGACCCTATGCGACGCAACCTAATTTTATGTTTATCGAATTAAAAAATTTGTACGCTGGTGTCTGCATGGTACCAAAAGATTCTGTAATCAATGTACTATTAAAATGTATAATCGATGAATTTTTGGCTCGTCTTAAAATATTAGAAATCGATACTTTTTTGACGCGGACCCTGTGCGACGCATCCTTAATTTATGTTTATCGTATTAAAAAATTTGTACGCTGGTGTCTGCATGGTACCAAAAGATTCTGTAATCAATGTACTATTAAAATGTGTAATCGATGAATTTTTGGCTCGTCTTAAAATATTGGAAATCGATACTTTTTACCGCTGACCCTATGCGACGCAACATTATTTTAAGTATATCAAGTTAAAAAATTTGTACGCTGGTGTCTGTTTGGTACCAAATGATTCTGTAATCAAAGCACTATTAAAATGTATAATCGATGAATTTTTGGCTCGTCTTAAAATATTGGAAATCGATACTTTTTACCGCTGACCCTATGCGACGCAACATTATTTTAAGTATATCAAGTTAAAAAATTTGTACGCTGGTGTCTGTTTGGTACCAAATGATTCTGTAATCAATGTACTATTAAAATGTATAATCGATAAATTTTTGGCTCGTCTTAAAATATTGGAAATCGATACTATTTACCGCTGACACTGTGCGACGCATCCTTATTTTATGTTTATCGTATTAAAAAATTTGTACGCTGTTGTCTGCTTGGTACCAAAAGATTCTGTAATCAATGTACTATTAAAATGTATAATCGATGAATTTTTGGCTCGTCTTAAAATATTAGAAATCGATACTTTTTTGACGCGGACCCTGTGCGACGCATCCTTAATTTATGTATAGCAAATGAAAAAGTTTGTACGCTGTTGTCTGCTTGGTACCAAATGATTCTGTAATAAATGTACTATTAAAATATATAATCGATGAATTTTTGGCTCGTCTTAAAATATTAGAAATTGATACTTTTTTACCGCTGACCCTATGCGACGCAACATTATTTTATGTTTATCGTATTAAAAAATTTGTACGCTGGTGTCTGCATGGTACCAAAAGATTCTGTAATCAATGTACTATTAAAATGTGTAATCGATGAATTTTTGGCTCGTCTTAAAATATTGGAAATCGATACTTTTTACCGCTGACCCTGTGCGACGCAACATTATTTTAAGTATATCAAGTTAAAAAATTTGTACGCTGGTGTCTGTTTGGTACCAAATGATTCTGTAATCAAAGTACTATTAAAATGTATAATCGATGAATTTTTGGCTCGTCTTAAAATATTGGAAATCGATACTTTTTACCGCTGACCCTATGCGACGCAACATTATTTTAAGTATATCAAGTTAAAAAATTTGTACGCTGGTGTCTGTTTGGTACCAAATGATTCTGTAATCAATGTACTATTAAAATGTATAATCGATGAATTTTTGGCTCGTCTTAAAATATTGGAAATCGATACTTTTTACCGCTGACCCTATGCGACGCAACCTAATTTTATGTTTATCGAATTAAAAAATTTGTACGCTGGTGTCTGCATGGTACCAAAAGATTCTGTAATCAATGTACTATTAAAATGTATAATCGATGAATTTTTGGCTCGTCTTAAAATATTAGAAATCGATACTTTTTTGACGCGGACCCTGTGCGACGCATCCTTAATTTATGTTTATCGAATTAAAAAATTTGTACGCTGGTGTCTGCATGGTACCAAAAGATTCTGTAATCAATGTACTATTAAAATGTATAATCGATGAATTTTTGGCTCGTCTTAAAATATTAGAAATAGATACTTTTTTGACGCGGACCCTGTGCGACGCATCCTTAATTTATGTTTATCGTATTAAAAAATTTGTACGCTGGTGTCTGTTTGGTACCAAATGATTCCGTACTCAATGTACTATTAAAATGTATAATCGATGAATTTTTGGCTCGTCTTTAAATATTAGAAAACGATACTTTTTTACCGCTGACCCCATGCGACGCAACCTTAATTTATATATATCAAGTTAAAAAATTTGTACGCTGGTGTCTGTTTGGTACCAAATGATTCTGTAATCAAAGTACTATTAAAATGTATAATCGATGAATTTTTGGCTCGTCTTAAAATATTGGAAATCGATACTATTTACCGCTGACCCTGTGCGACGCATCCTTATTTTATGTTTATCGTATTAAAAAATTTGTACGCTGGTGTCTGTTTGGTACCAAATGATTCTGTAATCAAAGTACTATTAAAATGTATAATCGATGAATTTTTGGCTCGTCTTAAAATATTAAAAATCGATACTTTTTACCGCTGACCCTATGCGACGCAACATTATTTTATGTATATCAAGTTAAAAAATTTGTACGCTGTTGTCTGCTTGGTACCAAATGATTCTGTAATCAAAGTACTATTAAAATGTATAATCGATGAATTTTTGGCTCGTCTTAAAATATTGGAAATCGATACTTTTTACCGCTGACCCTATGCGACGCAACCTAATTTTATGTTTATCGAATTAAAAAATTTGTACGCTGGTGTCTGCATGGTACCAAAAGATTCTGTAATCAATGTACTATTAAAATGTATAATCGATGAATTTTTGGCTCGTCTTAAAATATTAGAAATAGATACTTTTTTGACGCGGACCCTGTGCGACGCATCCTTAATTTATGTTTATCGTATTAAAAAATTTGTACGCTGGTGTCTGTTTGGTACCAAATGATTCCGTACTCAATGTACTATTAAAATGTATAATCGATGAATTTTTGGCTCGTCTTTAAATATTAGAAAACGATACTTTTTTACCGCTGACCCCATGCGACGCAACCTTAATTTATATATATCAAGTTAAAAAATTTGTACGCTGGTGTCTGTTTGGTACCAAATGATTCTGTAATCAAAGTACTATTAAAATGTATAATCGATGAATTTTTGGCTCGTCTTAAAATATTGGAAATCGATACTATTTACCGCTGACCCTGTGCGACGCATCCTTATTTTATGTTTATCGTATTAAAAAATTTGTACGCTGTTGTCTGCTTGGTACCAAAAGATTCTGTAATCAATGTACTATTAAAATGTATAATCGATGAATTTTTGGCTCGTCTTAAAATATTAGAAATCGATACTTTTTTGACGCGGACCCTGTGCGACGCATCCTTATTTTATGTTTATCGTATTAAAAAATTTGTACGCTGGTGTCTGCATGGTACCAAAAGATTCTGTAATCAATGTACTATTAAAATGTGTAATCGATGAATTTTTGGCTCGTCTTAAAATATTGGAAATCGATACTTTTTACCGCTGACCCTATGCGACGCAACATTATTTTAAGTATATCAAGTTAAAAAATTTGTACGCTGGTGTCTGTTTGGTACCAAATGATTCTGTAATCAAAGTACTATTAAAATGTATAATCGATGAATTTTTGGCTCGTCTTAAAATATTAGAAATCGATACTTTTTTACCGCTGACCCTATGCGACGCAACATTATTTTATGTATATCAAGTTAAAAAATTTGTACGCTGGTGTCTGTTTGGTACCAAAAGATTCTGTAATCAATGTACTATTAAAATGTATAATCGATGAATTTTTGGCTCGTCTTAAAATATTAGAAATCGATACTTTTTTGACGCGGACACTGTGCGACGCATCCTTATTTTATGTTTATCGTATTAAAAAATTTGTACGCTGGTGTCTGCATGGTACCAAAAGATTCTGTAATCAATGTACTATTAAACTGTATAATCGATGAATTTTTGGCTCGTCTTTAAATATTAGAAATCGATACTTTTATACCGCTGATCCCATGCGACGCATCCTTAATTTATGTGTAGCAAATGAAAAAGTTTGTACGCTGTTGTCTGCTTGGTACCAAATGATTCTGTAATAAATGTACTATTAAAATGTATAATCGATGAATTTTTGGCTCGTCTTAAAATATTGGAAATCGATACTTTTTACCGCTGACCCTATGCGACGCAACATTATTTTAAGTATATCAAGTTAAAAAATTTGTACGCTGGTGTCTGTTTGGTACCAAATGATTCTGTAATCAAAGTACTATTAAAATGTATAATCGATGAATTTTTGGCTCGTCTTAAAATATTAAAAATCGATACTTTTTACCGCTGACCCTATGCGACGCAACATTATTTTATGTATATCAAGTTAAAAAATTTGTACGCTGTTGTCTGCTTGGTACCAAATGATTCTGTAATCAAAGTACTATTAAATTGTATAATCGATGAATTTTTGGCTCGTCTTAAAATATTGGAAATCGATACTTTTTACCGCTGACCCTATGCTGCGCAACATTATTTTAAGTATATCAAGTTAAAAAATTTGTACGCTGGTGTCTGTTTGGTACCAAATGATTCTGTAATCAATGTACTATCAAAATGTATAATCGATGAATTTTTGGCTCGTCTTAAAATATTGGAAATCGATACTTTTTACCGCTGACCCTATGCGACGCAACCTAATTTTATGTTTATCGAATTAAAAAATTTGTACGCTGGTGTCTGCATGGTACCAAAAGATTCTGTAATCAATGTACTATTAAAATGTATAATCGATGAATTTTTGGCTCGTCTTAAAATATTAGAAATCGATACTTTTTTGACGCGGACCCTGTGCGACGCATCCTTAATTTATGTTTATCGTATTAAAAAATTTGTACGCTGGTGTCTGCATGGTACCAAAAGATTCTGTAATCAATGTACTATTAAAATGTGTAATCGATGAATTTTTGGCTCGTCTTAAAATATTGGAAATCGATACTTTTTACCGCTGACCCTATGCGACGCAACATTATTTTAAGTATATCAAGTTAAAAAATTTGTACGCTGGTGTCTGTTTGGTACCAAATGATTCTGTAATCAAAGCACTATTAAAATGTATAATCGATGAATTTTTGGCTCGTCTTAAAATATTGGAAATCGATACTTTTTACCGCTGACCCTATGCGACGCAACATTATTTTAAGTATATCAAGTTAAAAAATTTGTACGCTGGTGTCTGTTTGGTACCAAATGATTCTGTAATCAATGTACTATTAAAATGTATAATCGATAAATTTTTGGCTCGTCTTAAAATATTGGAAATCGATACTATTTACCGCTGACACTGTGCGACGCATCCTTATTTTATGTTTATCGTATTAAAAAATTTGTACGCTGTTGTCTGCTTGGTACCAAAAGATTCTGTAATCAATGTACTATTAAAATGTATAATCGATGAATTTTTGGCTCGTCTTAAAATATTAGAAATCGATACTTTTTTGACGCGGACCCTGTGCGACGCATCCTTAATTTATGTATAGCAAATGAAAAAGTTTGTACGCTGTTGTCTGCTTGGTACCAAATGATTCTGTAATAAATGTACTATTAAAATATATAATCGATGAATTTTTGGCTCGTCTTAAAATATTAGAAATTGATACTTTTTTACCGCTGACCCTATGCGACGCAACATTATTTTATGTTTATCGTATTAAAAAATTTGTACGCTGGTGTCTGCATGGTACCAAAAGATTCTGTAATCAATGTACTATTAAAATGTGTAATCGATGAATTTTTGGCTCGTCTTAAAATATTGGAAATCGATACTTTTTACCGCTGACCCTGTGCGACGCAACATTATTTTAAGTATATCAAGTTAAAAAATTTGTACGCTGGTGTCTGTTTGGTACCAAATGATTCTGTAATCAAAGTACTATTAAAATGTATAATCGATGAATTTTTGGCTCGTCTTAAAATATTGGAAATCGATACTTTTTACCGCTGACCCTATGCGACGCAACATTATTTTAAGTATATCAAGTTAAAAAATTTGTACGCTGGTGTCTGTTTGGTACCAAATGATTCTGTAATCAATGTACTATTAAAATGTATAATCGATGAATTTTTGGCTCGTCTTAAAATATTGGAAATCGATACTTTTTACCGCTGACCCTATGCGACGCAACCTAATTTTATGTTTATCGAATTAAAAAATTTGTACGCTGGTGTCTGCATGGTACCAAAAGATTCTGTAATCAATGTATTAAAATGTATAATCGATGAATTTTTGGCTCGTCTTAAAATATTAGAAATCGATACTTTTTTGACGCGGACCCTGTGCGACGCATCCTTAATTTATGTTTATCGAATTAAAAAATTTGTACGCTGGTGTCTGCATGGTACCAAAAGATTCTGTAATCAATGTACTATTAAAATGTATAATCGATGAATTTTTGGCTCGTCTTAAAATATTAGAAATAGATACTTTTTTGACGCGGACCCTGTGCGACGCATCCTTAATTTATGTTTATCGTATTAAAAAATTTGTACGCTGGTGTCTGTTTGGTACCAAATGATTCCGTACTCAATGTACTATTAAAATGTATAATCGATGAATTTTTGGCTCGTCTTTAAATATTAGAAAACGATACTTTTTTACCGCTGACCCCATGCGACGCAACCTTAATTTATATATATCAAGTTAAAAAATTTGTACGCTGGTGTCTGTTTGGTACCAAATGATTCTGTAATCAAAGTACTATTAAAATGTATAATCGATGAATTTTTGGCTCGTCTTAAAATATTGGAAATCGATACTATTTACCGCTGACCCTGTGCGACGCATCCTTATTTTATGTTTATCGTATTAAAAAATTTGTACGCTGGTGTCTGTTTGGTACCAAATGATTCTGTAATCAAAGTACTATTAAAATGTATAATCGATGAATTTTTGGCTCGTCTTAAAATATTAAAAATCGATACTTTTTACCGCTGACCCTATGCGACGCAACATTATTTTATGTATATCAAGTTAAAAAATTTGTACGCTGTTGTCTGCTTGGTACCAAATGATTCTGTAATCAAAGTACTATTAAAATGTATAATCGATGAATTTTTGGCTCGTCTTAAAATATTGGAAATCGATACTTTTTACCGCTGACCCTATGCTGCGCAACATTATTTTAAGTATATCAAGTTAAAAAATTTGTACGCTGGTGTCTGTTTGGTACCAAATGATTCTGTAATCAAAGCACTATTAAAATGTATAATCGATGAATTTTTGGCTCGTCTTAAAATATTGGAAATCGATACTTTTTACCGCTGACCCTATGCGACGCAACATAATTTTAAGTATATCAAGTTAAAAAATTTGTACGCTGGTATCTGTTTGGTACCAAATGATTCTGTAATCAATGTACTATTAAAATGTATAATCGATGAATTTTTGGCTCGTCTTAAAATATTGGAAATCGATACTTTTTACCGCTGACCCTATGCGACGCAACCTAATTTTATGTTTATCGAATTAAAAAATTTGTACGCTGGTGTCTGCATGGTACCAAAAGATTCTGTAATCAATGTACTATTAAAATGTATAATCGATGAATTTTTGGCTCGTCTTAAAATATTAGAAATAGATACTTTTTTGACGCGGACCCTGTGCGACGCATCCTTAATTTATGTTTATCGTATTAAAAAATTTGTACGCTGGTGTCTGTTTGGTACCAAATGATTCCGTACTCAATGTACTATTAAAATGTATAATCGATGAATTTTTGGCTCGTCTTTAAATATTAGAAAACGATACTTTTTTACCGCTGACCCCATGCGACGCAACCTTAATTTATATATATCAAGTTAAAAAATTTGTACGCTGGTGTCTGTTTGGTACCAAATGATTCTGTAATCAAAGTACTATTAAAATGTATAATCGATGAATTTTTGGCTCGTCTTAAAATATTGGAAATCGATACTATTTACCGCTGACCCTGTGCGACGCATCCTTATTTTATGTTTATCGTATTAAAAAATTTGTACGCTGTTGTCTGCTTGGTACCAAAAGATTCTGTAATCAATGTACTATTAAAATGTATAATCGATGAATTTTTGGCTCGTCTTAAAATATTAGAAATCGATACTTTTTTGACGCGGACCCTGTGCGACGCATCCTTATTTTATGTTTATCGTATTAAAAAATTTGTACGCTGGTGTCTGCATGGTACCAAAAGATTCTGTAATCAATGTACTATTAAAATGTGTAATCGATGAATTTTTGGCTCGTCTTAAAATATTGGAAATCGATACTTTTTACCGCTGACCCTATGCGACGCAACATTATTTTAAGTATATCAAGTTAAAAAATTTGTACGCTGGTGTCTGTTTGGTACCAAATGATTCTGTAATCAAAGTACTATTAAAATGTATAATCGATGAATTTTTGGCTCGTCTTAAAATATTAGAAATCGATACTTTTTTACCGCTGACCCTATGCGACGCAACATTATTTTATGTATATCAAGTTAAAAAATTTGTACGCTGGTGTCTGTTTGGTACCAAAAGATTCTGTAATCAATGTACTATTAAAATGTATAATCGATGAATTTTTGGCTCGTCTTAAAATATTAGAAATCGATACTTTTTTGACGCGGACACTGTGCGACGCATCCTTATTTTATGTTTATCGTATTAAAAAATTTGTACGCTGGTGTCTGCATGGTACCAAAAGATTCTGTAATCAATGTACTATTAAACTGTATAATCGATGAATTTTTGGCTCGTCTTTAAATATTAGAAATCGATACTTTTATACCGCTGATCCCATGCGACGCATCCTTAATTTATGTGTAGCAAATGAAAAAGTTTGTACGCTGTTGTCTGCTTGGTACCAAATGATTCTGTAATAAATGTACTATTAAAATGTATAATCGATGAATTTTTGGCTCGTCTTAAAATATTGGAAATCGATACTTTTTACCGCTGACCCTATGCGACGCAACATTATTTTAAGTATATCAAGTTAAAAAATTTGTACGCTGGTGTCTGTTTGGTACCAAATGATTCTGTAATCAAAGTACTATTAAAATGTATAATCGATGAATTTTTGGCTCGTCTTAAAAAATTAAAAATCGATACTTTTTACCGCTGACCCTATGCGACGCAACATTATTTTATGTATATCAAGTTAAAAAATTTGTACGCTGTTGTCTGCTTGGTACCAAATGATTCTGTAATCAAAGTACTATTAAATTGTATAATCGATGAATTTTTGGCTCGTCTTAAAATATTGGAAATCGATACTTTTTACCGCTGACCCTATGCTGCGCAACATTATTTTAAGTATATCAAGTTAAAAAATTTGTACGCTGGTGTCTGTTTGGTACCAAATGATTCTGTAATCAATGTACTATTAAAATGTATAATCGATGAATTTTTGGCTCGTCTTAAAATATTGGAAATCGATACTTTTTACCGCTGACCCTATGCGACGCAACCTAATTTTATGTTTATCGAATTAAAAAATTTGTACGCTGGTGTCTGCATGGTACCAAAAGATTCTGTAATCAATGTACTATTAAAATGTATAATCGATGAATTTTTGGCTCGTCTTAAAATATTAGAAATCGATACTTTTTTGACGCGGACCCTGTGCGACGCATCCTTAATTTATGTTTATCGTATTAAAAAATTTGTACGCTGGTGTCTGCATGGTACCAAAAGATTCTGTAATCAATGTACTATTAAAATGTGTAATCGATGAATTTTTGGCTCGTCTTAAAATATTGGAAATCGATACTTTTTACCGCTGACCCTATGCGACGCAACATTATTTTAAGTATATCAAGTTAAAAAATTTGTACGCTGGTGTCTGTTTGGTACCAAATGATTCTGTAATCAAAGCACTATTAAAATGTATAATCGATGAATTTTTGGCTCGTCTTAAAATATTGGAAATCGATACTTTTTACCGCTGACCCTATGCGACGCAACATTATTTTAAGTATATCAAGTTAAAAAATTTGTACGCTGGTGTCTGTTTGGTACCAAATGATTCTGTAATCAATGTACTATTAAAATGTATAATCGATAAATTTTTGGCTCGTCTTAAAATATTGGAAATCGATACTATTTACCGCTGACACTGTGCGACGCATCCTTATTTTATGTTTATCGTATTAAAAAATTTGTACGCTGTTGTCTGCTTGGTACCAAAAGATTCTGTAATCAATGTACTATTAAAATGTATAATCGATGAATTTTTGGCTCGTCTTAAAATATTAGAAATCGATACTTTTTTGACGCGGACCCTGTGCGACGCATCCTTAATTTATGTATAGCAAATGAAAAAGTTTGTACGCTGTTGTCTGCTTGGTACCAAATGATTCTGTAATAAATGTACTATTAAAATATATAATCGATGAATTTTTGGCTCGTCTTAAAATATTAGAAATTGATACTTTTTTACCGCTGACCCTATGCGACGCAACATTATTTTATGTTTATCGTATTAAAAAATTTGTACGCTGGTGTCTGCATGGTACCAAAAGATTCTGTAATCAATGTACTATTAAAATGTGTAATCGATGAATTTTTGGCTCGTCTTAAAATATTGGAAATCGATACTTTTTACCGCTGACCCTGTGCGACGCAACATTATTTTAAGTATATCAAGTTAAAAAATTTGTACGCTGGTGTCTGTTTGGTACCAAATGATTCTGTAATCAAAGTACTATTAAAATGTATAATCGATGAATTTTTGGCTCGTCTTAAAATATTGGAAATCGATACTTTTTACCGCTGACCCTATGCGACATTATTTTAAGTATATCAAGTTAAAAAATTTGTACGCTGGTGTCTGTTTGGTACCAAATGATTCTGTAATCAATGTACTATTAAAATGTATAATCGATGAATTTTTGGCTCGTCTTAAAATATTGGAAATCGATACTTTTTACCGCTGACCCTATGCGACGCAACCTAATTTTATGTTTATCGAATTAAAAAATTTGTACGCTGGTGTCTGCATGGTACCAAAAGATTCTGTAATCAATGTACTATTAAAATGTATAATCGATGAATTTTTGGCTCGTCTTAAAATATTAGAAATCGATACTTTTTTGACGCGGACCCTGTGCGACGCATCCTTAATTTATGTTTATCGAATTAAAAAATTTGTACGCTGGTGTCTGCATGGTACCAAAAGATTCTGTAATCAATGTACTATTAAAATGTATAATCGATGAATTTTTGGCTCGTCTTAAAATATTAGAAATAGATACTTTTTTGACGCGGACCCTGTGCGACGCATCCTTAATTTATGTTTATCGTATTAAAAAATTTGTACGCTGGTGTCTGTTTGGTACCAAATGATTCCGTACTCAATGTACTATTAAAATGTATAATCGATGAATTTTTGGCTCGTCTTTAAATATTAGAAAACGATACTTTTTTACCGCTGACCCCATGCGACGCAACCTTAATTTATATATATCAAGTTAAAAAATTTGTACGCTGGTGTCTGTTTGGTACCAAATGATTCTGTAATCAAAGTACTATTAAAATGTATAATCGATGAATTTTTGGCTCGTCTTAAAATATTGGAAATCGATACTATTTACCGCTGACCCTGTGCGACGCATCCTTATTTTATGTTTATCGTATTAAAAAATTTGTACGCTGGTGTCTGTTTGGTACCAAATGATTCTGTAATCAAAGTACTATTAAAATGTATAATCGATGAATTTTTGGCTCGTCTTAAAATATTAAAAATCGATACTTTTTACCGCTGACCCTATGCGACGCAACATTATTTTATGTATATCAAGTTAAAAAATTTGTACGCTGTTGTCTGCTTGGTACCAAATGATTCTGTAATCAAAGTACTATTAAAATGTATAATCGATGAATTTTTGGCTCGTCTTAAAATATTGGAAATCGATACTTTTTACCGCTGACCCTATGCGACGCAACCTAATTTTATGTTTATCGAATTAAAAAATTTGTACGCTGGTGTCTGCATGGTACCAAAAGATTCTGTAATCAATGTACTATTAAAATGTATAATCGATGAATTTTTGGCTCGTCTTAAAATATTAGAAATAGATACTTTTTTGACGCGGACCCTGTGCGACGCATCCTTAATTTATGTTTATCGTATTAAAAAATTTGTACGCTGGTGTCTGTTTGGTACCAAATGATTCCGTACTCAATGTACTATTAAAATGTATAATCGATGAATTTTTGGCTCGTCTTTAAATATTAGAAAACGATACTTTTTTACCGCTGACCCCATGCGACGCAACCTTAATTTATATATATCAAGTTAAAAAATTTGTACGCTGGTGTCTGTTTGGTACCAAATGATTCTGTAATCAAAGTACTATTAAAATGTATAATCGATGAATTTTTGGCTCGTCTTAAAATATTGGAAATCGATACTATTTACCGCTGACCCTGTGCGACGCATCCTTATTTTATGTTTATCGTATTAAAAAATTTGTACGCTGTTGTCTGCTTGGTACCAAAAGATTCTGTAATCAATGTACTATTAAAATGTATAATCGATGAATTTTTGGCTCGTCTTAAAATATTAGAAATCGATACTTTTTTGACGCGGACCCTGTGCGACGCATCCTTATTTTATGTTTATCGTATTAAAAAATTTGTACGCTGGTGTCTGCATGGTACCAAAAGATTCTGTAATCAATGTACTATTAAAATGTGTAATCGATGAATTTTTGGCTCGTCTTAAAATATTGGAAATCGATACTTTTTACCGCTGACCCTATGCGACGCAACATTATTTTAAGTATATCAAGTTAAAAAATTTGTACGCTGGTGTCTGTTTGGTACCAAATGATTCTGTAATCAAAGTACTATTAAAATGTATAATCGATGAATTTTTGGCTCGTCTTAAAATATTAGAAATCGATACTTTTTTACCGCTGACCCTATGCGACGCAACATTATTTTATGTATATCAAGTTAAAAAATTTGTACGCTGGTGTCTGTTTGGTACCAAAAGATTCTGTAATCAATGTACTATTAAAATGTATAATCGATGAATTTTTGGCTCGTCTTAAAATATTAGAAATCGATACTTTTTTGACGCGGACACTGTGCGACGCATCCTTATTTTATGTTTATCGTATTAAAAAATTTGTACGCTGGTGTCTGCATGGTACCAAAAGATTCTGTAATCAATGTACTATTAAACTGTATAATCGATGAATTTTTGGCTCGTCTTTAAATATTAGAAATCGATACTTTTATACCGCTGATCCCATGCGACGCATCCTTAATTTATGTGTAGCAAATGAAAAAGTTTGTACGCTGTTGTCTGCTTGGTACCAAATGATTCTGTAATAAATGTACTATTAAAATGTATAATCGATGAATTTTTGGCTCGTCTTAAAATATTGGAAATCGATACTTTTTACCGCTGACCCTATGCGACGCAACATTATTTTAAGTATATCAAGTTAAAAAATTTGTACGCTGGTGTCTGTTTGGTACCAAATGATTCTGTAATCAAAGTACTATTAAAATGTATAATCGATGAATTTTTGGCTCGTCTTAAAATATTAAAAATCGATACTTTTTACCGCTGACCCTATGCGACGCAACATTATTTTATGTATATCAAGTTAAAAAATTTGTACGCTGTTGTCTGCTTGGTACCAAATGATTCTGTAATCAAAGTACTATTAAATTGTATAATCGATGAATTTTTGGCTCGTCTTAAAATATTGGAAATCGATACTTTTTACCGCTGACCCTATGCTGCGCAACATTATTTTAAGTATATCAAGTTAAAAAATTTGTACGCTGGTGTCTGTTTGGTACCAAATGATTCTGTAATCAATGTACTATTAAAATGTATAATCGATGAATTTTTGGCTCGTCTTAAAATATTGGAAATCGATACTTTTTACCGCTGACCCTATGCGACGCAACCTAATTTTATGTTTATCGAATTAAAAAATTTGTACGCTGGTGTCTGCATGGTACCAAAAGATTCTGTAATCAATGTACTATTAAAATGTATAATCGATGAATTTTTGGCTCGTCTTAAAATATTAGAAATCGATACTTTTTTGACGCGGACCCTGTGCGACGCATCCTTAATTTATGTTTATCGTATTAAAAAATTTGTACGCTGGTGTCTGCATGGTACCAAAAGATTCTGTAATCAATGTACTATTAAAATGTGTAATCGATGAATTTTTGGCTCGTCTTAAAATATTGGAAATCGATACTTTTTACCGCTGACCCTATGCGACGCAACATTATTTTAAGTATATCAAGTTAAAAAATTTGTACGCTGGTGTCTGTTTGGTACCAAATGATTCTGTAATCAAAGCACTATTAAAATGTATAATCGATGAATTTTTGGCTCGTCTTAAAATATTGGAAATCGATACTTTTTACCGCTGACCCTATGCGACGCAACATTATTTTAAGTATATCAAGTTAAAAAATTTGTACGCTGGTGTCTGTTTGGTACCAAATGATTCTGTAATCAATGTACTATTAAAATGTATAATCGATAAATTTTTGGCTCGTCTTAAAATATTGGAAATCGATACTATTTACCGCTGACACTGTGCGACGCATCCTTATTTTATGTTTATCGTATTAAAAAATTTGTACGCTGTTGTCTGCTTGGTACCAAAAGATTCTGTAATCAATGTACTATTAAAATGTATAATCGATGAATTTTTGGCTCGTCTTAAAATATTAGAAATCGATACTTTTTTGACGCGGACCCTGTGCGACGCATCCTTAATTTATGTATAGCAAATGAAAAAGTTTGTACGCTGTTGTCTGCTTGGTACCAAATGATTCTGTAATAAATGTACTATTAAAATATATAATCGATGAATTTTTGGCTCGTCTTAAAATATTAGAAATTGATACTTTTTTACCGCTGACCCTATGCGACGCAACATTATTTTATGTTTATCGTATTAAAAAATTTGTACGCTGGTGTCTGCATGGTACCAAAAGATTCTGTAATCAATGTACTATTAAAATGTGTAATCGATGAATTTTTGGCTCGTCTTAAAATATTGGAAATCGATACTTTTTACCGCTGACCCTGTGCGACGCAACATTATTTTAAGTATATCAAGTTAAAAAATTTGTACGCTGGTGTCTGTTTGGTACCAAATGATTCTGTAATCAAAGTACTATTAAAATGTATAATCGATGAATTTTTGGCTCGTCTTAAAATATTGGAAATCGATACTTTTTACCGCTGACCCTATGCGACGCAACATTATTTTAAGTATATCAAGTTAAAAAATTTGTACGCTGGTGTCTGTTTGGTACCAAATGATTCTGTAATCAATGTACTATTAAAATGTATAATCGATGAATTTTTGGCTCGTCTTAAAATATTGGAAATCGATACTTTTTACCGCTGACCCTATGCGACGCAACCTAATTTTATGTTTATCGAATTAAAAAATTTGTACGCTGGTGTCTGCATGGTACCAAAAGATTCTGTAATCAATGTATTAAAATGTATAATCGATGAATTTTTGGCTCGTCTTAAAATATTAGAAATCGATACTTTTTTGACGCGGACCCTGTGCGACGCATCCTTAATTTATGTTTATCGAATTAAAAAATTTGTACGCTGGTGTCTGCATGGTACCAAAAGATTCTGTAATCAATGTACTATTAAAATGTATAATCGATGAATTTTTGGCTCGTCTTAAAATATTAGAAATAGATACTTTTTTGACGCGGACCCTGTGCGACGCATCCTTAATTTATGTTTATCGTATTAAAAAATTTGTACGCTGGTGTCTGTTTGGTACCAAATGATTCCGTACTCAATGTACTATTAAAATGTATAATCGATGAATTTTTGGCTCGTCTTTAAATATTAGAAAACGATACTTTTTTACCGCTGACCCCATGCGACGCAACCTTAATTTATATATATCAAGTTAAAAAATTTGTACGCTGGTGTCTGTTTGGTACCAAATGATTCTGTAATCAAAGTACTATTAAAATGTATAATCGATGAATTTTTGGCTCGTCTTAAAATATTGGAAATCGATACTATTTACCGCTGACCCTGTGCGACGCATCCTTATTTTATGTTTATCGTATTAAAAAATTTGTACGCTGGTGTCTGTTTGGTACCAAATGATTCTGTAATCAAAGTACTATTAAAATGTATAATCGATGAATTTTTGGCTCGTCTTAAAATATTAAAAATCGATACTTTTTACCGCTGACCCTATGCGACGCAACATTATTTTATGTATATCAAGTTAAAAAATTTGTACGCTGTTGTCTGCTTGGTACCAAATGATTCTGTAATCAAAGTACTATTAAAATGTATAATCGATGAATTTTTGGCTCGTCTTAAAATATTGGAAATCGATACTTTTTACCGCTGACCCTATGCTGCGCAACATTATTTTAAGTATATCAAGTTAAAAAATTTGTACGCTGGTGTCTGTTTGGTACCAAATGATTCTGTAATCAAAGTACTATTAAAATGTATAATCGATGAATTTTTGGCTCGTCTTAAAATATTGGAAATCGATACTTTTTACCGCTGACCCTATGCGACGCAACATTATTTTAAGTATATCAAGTTAAAAAATTTGTACGCTGGTGTCTGTTTGGTACCAAATGATTCTGTAATCAAAGTACTATTAAAATGTATAATCGATGAATTTTTGGCTCGTCTTTAAATATTAGAAAACGATACTTTTTTACCGCTGACCCCATGCGACGCAACCTTAATTTATATATATCAAGTTAAAAAATTTGTACGCTGGTGTCTGTTTGGTACCAAATGATTCTGTAATCAAAGTACTATTAAAATGTATAATCGATGAATTTTTGGCTCGTCTTAAAATATTGGAAATCGATACTATTTACCGCTGACCCTGTGCGACGCATCCTTATTTTATGTTTATCGTATTAAAAAATTTGTACGCTGTTGTCTGCTTGGTACCAAAAGATTCTGTAATCAATGTACTATTAAAATGTATAATCGATGAATTTTTGGCTCGTCTTAAAATATTAGAAATCGATACTTTTTTGACGCGGACCCTGTGCGACGCATCCTTATTTTATGTTTATCGTATTAAAAAATTTGTACGCTGGTGTCTGCATGGTACCAAAAGATTCTGTAATCAATGTACTATTAAAATGTGTAATCGATGAATTTTTGGCTCGTCTTAAAATATTGGAAATCGATACTTTTTACCGCTGACCCTATGCGACGCAACATTATTTTAAGTATATCAAGTTAAAAAATTTGTACGCTGGTGTCTGTTTGGTACCAAATGATTCTGTAATCAAAGTACTATTAAAATGTATAATCGATGAATTTTTGGCTCGTCTTAAAATATTGGAAATCGATACTTTTTACCGCTGACCCTATGCGACGCAACATTATTTTAAGTATATCAAGTTAAAAAATTTGTACGCTGGTGTCTGTTTGGTACCAAATGATTCTGTAATCAATGTACTATTAAAATGTATAATCGATGAATTTTTGGCTCGTCTTAAAATATTGGAAATCGATACTTTTTACCGCTGACCCTATGCGACGCAACCTAATTTTATGTTTATCGAATTAAAAAATTTGTACGCTGGTGTCTGCATGGTACCAAAAGATTCTGTAATCAATGTACTATTAAAATGTATAATCGATTAATTTTTGGCTCGTCTTAAAATATTAGAAATCGATACTTTTTTGACGCGGACCCTGTGCGACGCATCCTTAATTTATGTTTATCGTATTAAAAAATTTGTACGCTGGTGTCTGCATGGTACCAAAAGATTCTGTAATCAATGTACTATTAAAATGTGTAATCGATGAATTTTTGGCTCGTCTTAAAATATTGGAAATCGATACTTTTTACCGCTGACCCTATGCGACGCAACATTATTTTAAGTATATCAAGTTAAAAAATTTGTACGCTGGTGTCTGTTTGGTACCAAATGATTCTGTAATCAAAGCACTATTAAAATGTATAATCGATGAATTTTTGGCTCGTCTTAAAATATTGGAAATCGATACTTTTTACCGCTGACCCTATGCGACGCAACATTATTTTAAGTATATCAAGTTAAAAAATTTGTACGCTGGTATCTGTTTGGTACCAAATGATTCTGTAATCAATGTACTATTAAAATGTATAATCGATGAATTTTTGGCTCGTCTTAAAATATTGGAAATCGATACTTTTTACCGCTGACCCTATGCGACGCAACCTAATTTTATGATTATCGAATTAAAAAATTTGTACGCTGGTGTCTGCATGGTACCAAAAGATTCTGTAATCAATGTACTATTAAAATGTATAAACGATGAATTTTTGGCTCGTCTTAAAATATTAGAAATAGATACTTTTTTGATGCGGACCCTGTGCGACGCATCCTTAATTTATGTTTATCGTATTAAAAAATTTGTACGCTGGTGTCTGTTTGGTACCAAATGATTCCGTACTCAATGTACTATTAAAATGTATAATCGATGAATTTTTGGCTCGTCTTTAAATATTAGAAAACGATACTTTTTTACCGCTGACCCCATGCGACGCAACCTTAATTTATATATATCAAGTTAAAAAATTTGTACGCTGGTGTCTGTTTGGTACCAAATGATTCTGTAATCAAAGTACTATTAAAATGTATAATCGATGAATTTTTGGCTCGTCTTAAAATATTGGAAATCGATACTATTTACCGCTGACCCTGTGCGACGCATCCTTATTTTATGTTTATCGTATTAAAAAATTTGTACGCTGTTGTCTGCTTGGTACCAAAAGATTCTGTAATCAAAGTACTATTAAAATGTATAATCGATGAATTTTTGGCTCGTCTTAAAATATTAAAAATCGATACTTTTTACCGCTGACCCTATGCGACGCAACATTATTTTATGTATATCAAGTTAAAAAATTTGTACGCTGTTGCTGCTTGGTACCAAATGATTCTGTAATCAAAGTACTATTAAAATGTATAATCGATGAATTTTTGGCTCGTCTTAAAATATTGGAAATCGATACTTTTTACCGCTGACCCTATGCTGCGCAACATTATTTTAAGTATATCAAGTTAAAAAATTTGTACGCTGGTGTCTGTTTGGTACCAAATGATTCTGTAATCAATGTACTATTAAAATGTATAATCGATGAATTTTTGGCTCGTCTTAAAATATTGGAAATCGATACTTTTTACCGCTGACCCTATGCGACGCAACCTAATTTTATGTTTATCGAATTAAAAAATTTGTACGCTGGTGTCTGCATGGTACCAAAAGATTCTGTAATCAATGTACTATTAAAATGTATAATCGATGAATTTTTGGCTCGTCTTAAAATATTAGAAATCGATACTTTTTTGACGCGGACCCTGTGCGACGCATCCTTAATTTATGTTTATCGTATTAAAAAATTTGTACGCTGGTGTCTGCATGGTACCAAAAGATTCTGTAATCAATGTACTATTAAAATGTGTAATCGATGAATTTTTGGCTCGTCTTAAAATATTGGAAATCGATACTTTTTACCGCTGACCCTATGCGACGCAACATTATTTTAAGTATATCAAGTTAAAAAATTTGTACGCTGGTGTCTGTTTGGTACCAAATGATTCTGTAATCAAAGTACTATTAAAATGTATAATCGATGAATTTTTGGCTCGTCTTAAAATATTGGAAATCGATACTTTTTACCGCTGACCCTATGCGACGCAACATTATTTTAAGTATATCAAGTTAAAAAATTTGTACGCTGGTGTCTGTTTGGTACCAAATGATTCTGTAATCAATGTACTATTAAAATGTATAATCGATGAATTTTTGGCTCGTCTTAAAATATTGGAAATCGATACTTTTTACCGCTGACCCTATGCGACGCAACCTAATTTTATGTTTATCGAATTAAAAAATTTGTACGCTGGTGTCTGCATGGTACCAAAAGATTCTGTAATCAATGTACTATTAAAATGTATAATCGATGAATTTTTGGCTCGTCTTAAAATATTAGAAATAGATACTTTTTTGACGCGGACCCTGTGCGACGCATCCTTAATTTATGTTTATCGTATTAAAAAATTTGTACGCTGGTGTCTGTTTGGTACCAAATGATTCCGTACTCAATGTACTATTAAAATGTATAATCGATGAATTTTTGGCTCGTCTTTAAATATTAGAAAACGATACTTTTTTACCGCTGACCCCATGCGACGCAACCTTAATTTATATATATCAAGTTAAAAAATTTGTACGCTGGTGTCTGTTTGGTACCAAATGATTCTGTAATCAAAGTACTATTAAAATGTATAATCGATGAATTTTTGGCTCGTCTTAAAATATTAGAAATCGATACTTTTTTGACGCGGACCCTGTGCGACGCATCCTTATTTTATGTTTATCGTATTAAAAAATTTGTACGCTGGTGTCTGCATGGTACAAAAAGATTCTGTAATCAATGTACTATTAAAATGTATAATCGATGAATTTTTGGCTCGTCTTTAAATATTAGAAATCGATACTTTTATACCGCTGATCCCATGCGACGCATCCTTAATTTATGTATAGCAAATGAAAAAGTTTGTACGCTGTTGTCTGCTTGGTACCAAATGATTCTGTAATAAATGTACTATTAAAATGTATAATCGATGAATTTTTGGCTCGTCTTAAAATATTGGAAATCGATACTTTTTACCGCTGATCCTATGCGACGCAACATTATTTTAAGTATATCAAGTTAAAAAATTTGTACGCTGGTGTCTGTTTGGTACCAAATGATTCTGTAATCAAAGTACTATTAAAATGTATAATCGATGAATTTTTGGCTCGTCTTAAAATATTAAAAATCGATACTTTTTACCGCTGACCCTATGCGACGCAACATTATTTTATGTATATCAAGTTAAAAAATTTGTACGCTGTTGTCTGCTTGGTACCAAATGATTCTGTAATCAAAGTACTATTAAAATGTATAATCGATGAATTTTTGGCTCGTCTTAAAATATTGGAGATCGATACTTTTTACCGCTGACCCTATGCGACGCAACATTATTTTAAGTATATCAAGTTAAAAAATTTGTACGCTGGTGTCTGTTTGGTACCAAATGATTCTGTAATCAATGTACTATTAAAATGTATAATCGATAAATTTTTGGCTCGTCTTAAAATATTGGAAATCGATACTATTTACCGCTGACCCTGTGCGACGCATCCTTATTTTATGTTTATCGTATTAAAAAATTTGTACGCTGTTGTCTGCTTGGTACCAAAAGATTCTGTAATCAATGTACTATTAAAATGTATAATCGATGAATTTTTGGCTCGTCTTAAAATATTAGAAATCGATACTTTTTTGACGCGGACCCTGTGCGACGCATCCTTAATTTATGTATAGCAAATGAAAAAGTTTGTACGCTGTTGTCTGCTTGGTACCAAATGATTCTGTAATAAATGTACTATTAAAATATATAATCGATGAATTTTTGGCTCGTCTTAAAATATTAGAAACTGATACTTTTTTACCGCTGACCCTATGCGACGCAACATTATTTTATGTTTATCGTATTAAAAAATTTGTACGCTGGTGTCTGCATGGTACCAAAAGATTCTGTAATCAATGTACTATTAAAATGTGTAATCGATGAATTTTTGGCTCGTCTTAAAATATTGGAAATCGATACTTTTTACCGCTGACCCTGTGCGACGCAACATTATTTTAAGTATATCAAGTTAAAAAATTTGTACGCTGGTGTCTGTTTGGTACCAAATGATTCTGTAATCAAAGTACTATTAAAATGTATAATCGATGAATTTTTGGCTCGTCTTAAAATATTGGAAATCGATACTTTTTACCGCTGACCCTATGCGACGCAACATTATTTTAAGTATATCAAGTTAAAAAATTTGTACGCTGGTGTCTGTTTGGTACCAAATGATTCTGTAATCAATGTACTATTAAAATGTATAATCGATGAATTTTTGGCTCGTCTTAAAATATTGGAAATCGATACTTTTTACCGCTGACCCTATGCGACGCAACCTAATTTTATGTTTATCGAATTAAAAAATTTGTACGCTGGTGTCTGCATGGTACCAAAAGATTCTGTAATCAATGTACTATTAAAATGTATAATCGATGAATTTTTGGCTCGTCTTAAAATATTAGAAATCGATACTTTTTTGACGCGGACCCTGTGCGACGCATCCTTAATTTATGTTTATCGTATTAAAAAATTTGTACGCTGGTGTCTGTTTGGTACCAAATGATTCCGTACTCAATGTACTATTAAAATGTATAATCGATGAATTTTTGGCTCGTCTTAAAATATTAGAAAACGATACTTTTTTACCGCTGACCCCATGCGACGCAACCTTAATTTATATATATCAAGTTAAAAAATTTGTACGCTGGTGTCTGTTTGGTACCAAATGATTCTGTAATCAAAGTACTATTAAAATGTATAATCGATGAATTTTTGGCTCGTCTTAAAATATTGGAAATCGATACTTTTTACCGCTGACCCTATGCGACGCAACCTTATTTTATGTTTATCGTATTAAAAAATTTGTACGCTGTTGTCTCCTTGGTACCAAAAGATTCTGTAATCAATGTACTATTAAAATGTATAATCGATGAATTTTTGGCTCGTCTTAAAAACTTAAAATATTAGAAATCGATACTTTTTTGACGCGGACCCTGTGCGACGCATCCTTATTTTATGTTTATCGTATTAAAAAATTTGTACGCTGGTGTCTGCATGGTACCAAAAGATTCTGTAATCAATGTACTATTAAAATGTGTAATCGATGAATTTTTGGCTCGTCTTAAAATATTGGAAATCGATACTTTTTACCGCTGACCCCATGCGACGCAACCTTAATTTATATATATCAAGTTAAAAAATTTGTACGCTGGTGTCTGTTTGGTACCAAATGATTCTGTAATCAAAGTACTATTAAAATGTATAATCGATGAATTTTTGGCTCGTCTTAAAATATTGGAAATCGATACTATTTACCGCTGACCCTGTGAGACGCATCCTTATTTTATGTTTATCGTATTAAAAAATTTGTACGCTGTTGTCTGCTTGGTACCAAAAGATTCTGTAATCAATGTACTATTAAAATGTATAATCGATGAATTTTTGGCTCGTCTTAAAATATTAGAAATCGATACTTTTTTGACGCGGACCCTGTGCGACGCATCCTTATTTTATGTTTATCGTATTAAAAAATTTGTACACTGGTGTCTGCATGGTACCAAAAGATTCTGTAATCAATGTACTATTAAAATGTGTAATCGATGAATTTTTGGCTCGTCTTAAAATATTGGAAATCGATACTTTTTACCGCTGACCCTATGCGACGCAACATTATTTTATGTATATCAAGTTAAAAAATTTGTACGCTGGTGTCTGTTTGGTACCAAAAGATTCTGTAATCAATGTACTATTAAAATGTATAATCGATGAATTTTTGGCTCGTCTTAAAATATTAGAAATCGATACTTTTTTGACGCGGACCCTGTGCGACGCATCCTTATTTTATGTTTATCGTATTAAAAAATTTGTACGCTGGTGTCTGCATGGTACCAAAAGATTCTGTAATCAATGTACTATTAAAATGTATAATCGATGAATTTTTGGCTCGTCTTTAAATATTAGAAATCGATACTTTTTTACCGCTGATCCCATGCGACGCATCCTTAATTTATGTATAGCAAATGAAAAAGTTTGTACGCTGTTGTCTGCTTGGTACCAAATGATTCTGTAATCAAAGTACTATTAAAATGTATAATCGATGAATTTTTGGCTCGTCTTAAAATATTGGAAATCGATACTTTTTACCGCTGACCCTATGCTGCGCAACATTATTTTAAGTATATCAAGTTAAAAAATTTGTACGCTGGTGTCTGTTTGGTACCAAATGATTCTGTAATCAATGTACTATTAAAATGTATAATCGATGAATTTTTGGCTCGTCTTAAAATATTGGAAATCGATACTTTTTACCGCTGACCCTATGCGACGCAACATTATTTTAAGTATATCAAGTTAAAAAATTTGTACGCTGGTGTCTGTTTGGTACCAAATGATTGTGTAATCAATGTAGTATTAAAATGTATAATCGATGAATTTTTGGCTCGTCTTAAAATATTGGAAATCGATACTTTTTACCGCTGACCCTATGCGACGCAACATTATTTTAAGTATATCAAGTTAAAAAATTTGTACGCTGGTGTCTGTTTGGTACCAAATGATTGTGTAATCAATGTAGTATTAAAATGTATAATCGATGAATTTTTGGCTCGTCTTAAAATATTAGAAATCGATGCTTTTTTGACGCGGACCCTGTGCGACGCATACTTATTTTATGTTTATCGTATTAAAAAATTTGTACGCTAGTGTCTGTTTAGTACCAAATGATTCTGTAATCTATGTACTATTAAAATGTATAATCGATGAATTTTTGGCTCGTCTTTAAATATTAGAAAACGATACTTTTTTACCGCTGACCCCATGCGAAAGTAGCTAATTTCTATGAAAAAATATTAATAAATACTTTCGTCTATAAAATCATATCTCGACGTTATGATTATCTCTATTCACAATAGATTCTTATAGATAATTCTATTTTGTTCGCACTTCTGTTTTAGATTTAAATACTGAATTTTTATGTATTGCATAATTAATTAATATATATTTTTCTATGCCTTGATTGCAATACATGCCTGAGAATATGTCAATTAATTATGCAATGCATAAATATTTATTATTTATATCTTTAACAGAGAATTAAAAAAAATAGAATTTTCTACAAGAATCTTTCGATCAAAATATCTGCATTTCTATTAGATTCGTGCGTCTGTACATACACACACATCCATCGCGCTGCACGTTTCGCGCGAAACTGACCGCAAGACTCTGCGCAGCGGTATCGCCAAACACAGCCTATACGTCTACCACGCTGCGCGCCTCGCGCGAGACTGACGATCAGTCTCGCAATCACAATGTCTCGAGAATCAGTCTCGCGCGAGATGCGCAGCGTGGAGGATGTGTAGGGTGTCGGGTGCGCTTGGCGATACCGCTGCTCAGAGTCTTGCGGTCAGTCTCGCGCGAGACTGCAGTGTGTTGGATGTGTGTGTACAGACGCATGAATCTGATAGAAGCATAGATATTTTGTTCGAAAGATTCTTGTATATAATTCTATTTTTTTGGTTTTCTGTTAAAGATTTAAGTAATGAATATTTATGCATTGCATAATTAATTCACATATTTTTATGCATGCATTGCAATCAATACATAAAGAAGTATATATTAATTAATTATGCAATGCATAAAAATTCAGTATTTAAATCTAAAACAAGTGCGAACAAAAAAAATAGAATTTTCTGTAAGACTGTTTTGATAATCGAGATAATCACAACGTCGAGACTAATTACGATTTTATGGACGAGAAGATTTATTAATATTTTTTTATAGAAATTAGCTACTTTAAACTCAGTTATTATTTTTGTCAGTTATCAGCTGATTTCTGTCAAAAAGTATTAATCGAGGATAAAGTATTATCAACATTACTACTTTAATTTTTATAACGTATTATTACTCTGAAATTTAATTAGCAAATGAATGCTTTAGTAATATTTTTTGACAGAAATCAGCTGATTTAAGCGCCAATTTGTTAATTAAGTTTTTAAATAATATATTTTAAAAATTAAAATAATTTGTTTAAAGTAATATGTTATGGTATTCTAAACTCGATTAATATTTTTTGACAGTTATCAGTTGATTCTGTCAAAAAAATATTATTATTTTAATAATTATTTTTTTAAATATGAAATCAAAGAATGGCGCGCGCGTAGCGCGCGCTTGTGTTGTTCTAGTATTTATAAAACCAACATGTGCTAATCTGAAAAAATTATAACATAAAATAAATCTTTTAAACTTACATATATATATATCCAATGTTTATAATGAAAGTTAGTAACATATCAAATGTTGGTAATACGAAGTATTTCAGAAATTAATTCATAGATGACCACAGACTTCTATATAGTGTAGATGACAATAATAGATTGTTGGGTACTACATAACCTTAATGTTTGTTTTGCTCTACATAGAAGCGTATTATTATTTGTTTTGCAATAGCTGTTTTGATTAAGAAGTGAAATAATTATAGTTATTACTTTTCTATGATATATACTGTCAATTTATAATTAATTTATTTTTTCATAAAAATAATATTTGGTATACATTTTGGTCTATACATAACCTGCTAACAACAAAAGGAATGCATTCTCTTTCCTTAAAGTGAGTTTTACTTAATTATTTATTTTATTAATAAAAATCAGAGCATTATTGATTATATCATTATATTTAATTATTTTTTAACAGGATTGATAATAACTAACTGTATGATAGTTCGCAACTACAAAGCAATCCACAAAAATGATTATGCTAACAACTTCTAAATACGTTCTATCTTTGACGCCTGATGTACAAATTGTATGCCAAAGGTTTATTAAAAAACATAGCTTAAAGGCTGAGAGGATGAAAAAATTAATGAAAGAATATAAATCAGTATTTGGTGAGTTAATTGAAACAAATGCTGAAAAGAAGAAAAGGCTAAAATTAGAAAAGAAAAGAAAGATTCCGCAACAAAAACCAAATATGACAGATACAGAACTATCATGGATTATGAAAAATTCTGATAATAATTGGAAAAAGATTTATTCATCTACCAAGCCACAAGATAAACTAGATCCTGATAAGAAAATATTTGAGGCAAAATTTAGCAATGTCAAAATTAAAAGTTCAAACAATCAAAACATAAAACATAGTTTTCAATGTTCCAAATCTAATCTAGTTTTGCAGAAAGTTGAACATGAAATTACTAATCCATTATGTAATTTGTCTACAATCACAGCAGATAATAATAATAGTGATGAAAATACTTTTGCATACTGTGATCAAAATACTCCTGTAAAGAGTAATATTAGTAACAATGCCTCATTGTCGAATTTAAATTTATCTAGCACTGAAAATACGGTTGCAAAGTATGATGTATCTTCTAATTCTGAAAGATTGCCTGACATTATTATAAAAAATTTGCCATCTTTTCCAATTATGAGCGACAAAAAAGAATCTCTCACACAGTTAACAGAAGTATTATCTATATCTCGAAATGATCCGGAAGTAATAAAATTTCCCAGTGTAACTAAGATTCTTACGCAAACTATGCCCCTAGAATCAAAACTGGCTTTAGAGGCATGGAAGAAAAGAATGATAAAAGAACTTGGGCAAGAAGGATTCGAAATGCATCAGAAAGGTATTCAATTAAATTATTCTGTGAAAAATTTTAATCAGTCTATAATAAGATCAATTTAATTAATATTAATTTTTTCTATAATATATAGCATTGTTAGAGGATGGGGCATCGCTGCATTCGTGTATAGCGCAGAGTTTATTAGGGAAAGAATATGAGGTTCCTTTAAAGATCGAACCGATTTTTAAAAGCGTCCAACACGTTTTGGAAAACGTGCATAATGTGAAGGCAATTGAAACACACGTGGTTCACAACAAGTTGCATTACAAAGGCGTAGTCGATTGTATAGCCTCCTATAGGTAAAACAGATACTTTGCCAAGGAAATTCTATTTCAGAATACGCGCAACAGAGAACGCTGCCTGTTTTCTCTTTCTGGCATAACTCTACATTTTATAATTTCAATATTGATTATATATAAATATTATAAAAATGACATTAGTTTCTTATTATTCATTTTTCATCTTTTGATAGATCATGTTTACTAAATCATTTACTGTTTCTGTAATGTTCACAAATCATATTTTTTTTCATTTTCTAAATTTATATTTTTTTCCTGGAGATTTGTTGCGTATATTGTGCAGAAGATATATTATATATATGTAGGACAATTTTAAATTATATCGATTATCTACAGATTCTTCAAGTGATAAGATTCAAAATTGTTCTGTCATCTATATTTAATAGCTCTTACACGTATTAAATATTAATTTAATATTTATATTTAAATATACATATAAATTCGCAGGGGCAAAAACTATCTAATTGATTGGAAGAAATCAGATAAGAAGAAATTGAATTTGAAAGCAACGTATGACGCGCCTGTACAAATCGCTGCGTATATTGGAGCTATCAATGCTTCTAATCAATATCCCTTCGTGGTAAATATCCCGCTGCGATATAAAAACCCTGCGCAAAATAAATAAAATTTCGAAATATTGTTATGAAAACTAATTTGCTGCTTCGGATCGATGCTAGTATTTTTGCTATAATTTATTAGACACCTTGTAAAATCATTGCTATTAGTATTTTTTTAAATAATCGACTAAACATTTATCTCTTAAAACGATTATTGGATTTATCGTTGAGAAGTATTGTAGCATCACGATTAATTCTCGTGTCGCACAATTGGACCGATCATATCTACTCTTGATTCTTCAGATAAAACACGGATTGCTCGTGATTGCTTACACGTGCGGCGCACCAGCGACGGTGTACGAAGTGTGCGACAATACGCTGCAACAGTACTGGACAGCGTGGCTGCGCCGGCTGCAGGAATATTATTTCGAAACGACGAGCAACGATGACAACAAGAGCAGGAGCCAATAAAACGCTAATGTACCGATACGCCACGTATATTCATTAAAACTTCCCCACACAGAACCAATTAAATCCTTATCCGTCAGCCACAGGTAACTGCCGACAGGAGAAGTTTTTAATTCTATCCCTTGCGCGTCAGAAGTTGCAATAATCTATAGTCTTCGGGGAGTAGTTGGGAAAGTCCTCTCCGAGGAAACCTGGAGAGTATAGCAGGAGGAAAACCGCGTCGATACGGCGACTCATTAAGCCTTACGGCGGGCTCGGCATTTATGATTTATGAGAATTCCACGCGCATTTTCCAGACGCTTGAAATAATGATTATTATGAAAATATACGAGCTCTTATCAAGATATTATGATATTGTATAATTAATAAAGATATATATTTTGGCTATTATTAAAAAAGATCATTATTTAAACATAAAATTATAATTTTTAAACTATATTTTTCTAAAGTTTTTCGAAAATTTTAAAATTGATGAAAAATAATATTTTTCGATCAAATTCGAAAAGTCTTAGAACAAGTTCTTATATGGAGAAAAATACTACTTTGTTTACTTCGATTCTTTTTTACTTTCAAAAATTAACAGTGTTTCGGTAATCTACATAATTATTTTCTATATATTATTTTTTTATATTATTTTTACGAGTTTTTGCAAAGTATCTTACAATCATCGACTTTAATTTTAAAGCTTAACCCTGATATTCAATATCATTTTTTATCAAGATTATATCACTAGAGAAAGGCCTTTGATTACAATCTTATATCGTAGACGAAAGAGACTGATAAAAAAACACGTGCATAAAAACCGGTCGCCATTTCTGTCGTCGGGTTAACATACAGCAATTATAACTTTCTGCCGACGTTCTGAAGGGGATGCAACGTTACGCGGCTCCCTGTTACAGGGCCCCATAAACATCGCGTCCAACCCTTGCGCGCCCATGGGGATCGTAAACTAATGGTGAAGCGGTGTAGCGGAATTATATCATTCGTTGTGTTTCCGCATACCAAGATCGCACACCTAGAGACTGTTGTGAGAGAATATCACGTTAGGATATCAGATATTACGAACCGCAGCCCTTACATTCTAACTGCGTTTGCGTCACCAGAGTTTGATAACATTGTTCAATATACAATACATTATCATCTTAACGAAAATTTCGGTTTTAGCTTATTTTATTCCAGTACTTTTTTCAACATTTGTCAGTTTTCTAGTGATGTGAGATGCATTCACATCTTTTGTGATATTACTATATTTTCACAAATATTAAATTTAAAGTCTTTTGTGTACGTTTACATTAAAATACCTAGATAACATTTATATACATATCTAAAAAATATAGAAACATATATTCTATGTATATAGAACAGCACATACCTCTAAACATAAAAAAATTTTTAAATAATGAAATTATGTCATTTTTTGCTTTTAGATTATTTTCTAATTTAAAAGCAATTATAGATTATTGCAACCTTTATAATCTAAAAAATATCTATCTCGCGTGAATTTATTAATATTAAAATCTATATTTTTGTTATGTATTTAGTATTTACTATGTTAGATAATGAATTAAGATTTTAAATTAAAATAAAATTTTCACGATAATTATGATAAAATCATAATTAAGTCTTGAACTTTTATTATATATTTAAATAAATTAATATACGTGTATATATTTTTTTAAATATATATTTTAATAATTTATAAAAATTATGTCTTGACGATCATAAAAAGTCTTGTGAAAATATCTAATTACGCCACTAGAATATCAACTTATTATTCTTCTGGAATATATTTATTTTCTCTCTCCTGTATTTCGCTAACAATAATTTCATACAATCTGCATTTAGCCTTTGACCTTTGTTAGCTTGACAAGTACATACGCAAGGTTTTACATCAAAGAGTCTTCCCATTAATGTGCAAAACAACTACACGCTCTTCAAGAAGTGAACTCTCCCTCGTATAACAAAAGACAAGTACTGCAACATATTGAAGTACCAATGAACAGAACAGTAATAGCTGCTCTCTCATATACCTGTATTATTCTCGCGATAATTAAATAACAAGTCACTAAAAAAAGTCAATTCACTGGTATATTATATTCAATTAAATTCTGTACATCAGAGTTGATTAAAAAATGTCAAGAAGATTAATTTGAAACGCTTTTTAAATGCGCTGTCAAGAGAGTTCTGTGAAGAAACTGTGAAGAATATACAAACATACACACGTGAAATGAATTGCAGTGTCATAATAGTAAAACCGAGGACGTTGACTCAATGGAACCGCTGTTATGACGCGCTTCCATCGTTTTTCTGCCAGATCAAAAGAGCGAGGAGATACTGCTGTACCGCAATCTGTTTTCGCAATACGAGATAACGTTGCAAAGTGAAATTTAGTGCAGGCCGCGGATTATCCGCCGTCTGCTGCCGAGAATTCCGCCGCTCGCGTCACCCTGCATCCTAAAGGGAGGTAGGAAAAAGGGGAAATTCTGAGCAAAGACAACCATATTTCCGGATTAGACATTTAGCGAGCGCCCAGCCCCCAGATGACTCTAAATCTCTCGGTTAATCCCCGCTAATCCTTCCGTAACAACGGCATATTTTCATCGGTCGGTCGATCCACCCTCTTTGAGCGCGCGAAGAGTTATGAAAACGATAACTTTAACTCGTGTCGGATGAGCCCTCTCCCTTCCTCTCCCCTTCGGTCCTCTTTATTCCTCGGATGCGCTGGCGTAGAGAAAACTCTGGGAAAATGTGCCACGGGAACTATCGAACTCGCAATTTATCGGAGACCTCCGAGCAAGATACCCTTCGAGCGATACCTTATATTCCTCGTCTTTAAAGCGCCGACGAATGGAGGTGGATTTTTATTAAGTCCATTCTACGATAAACTCTCTAGTAACTTCTCATTTTACTAGAAATATTGTACGAGAATTTTTAATAATGTTTAATTTAATTTTTATCCTAAGAAAGACATGTCTAGAAAGTCACGGAAAAATTATAAACACCGAGTCTCCACGAAATGTCATGTTTCCGCAACAGCTGTTTTTGACAGAAAGAACGTATAACTTTAAAAGATTATATAGCAGTAATATTTATATTTTATGTAAATTATTTATAATTGATATAAAAGTTGATATATTTATATACAGTATTTTAAATTATATAAAATGTTACATTAATGTAAGAGATTCTTTCTTTCTTAAAATTGTTGCGTATTCCTTTTTTATAGCATCGAAGTTTTTTCACGCAATATTTCTATCTAAAATCGTAAAAGCTTCTCGAATCCGACAGACGGCACAATCGGAAGTAATCGCGAAATTGTTCTCTCCGGGGAAACCGGAGAGGTTCCGTTATTTCTGCCATTAATACACGCCACGGAAAACTTTCCATCCCTGCGCGTATAACAGTCCTCCTCGAAGCAAGCGTAAGCGCGTCTTCCTCGAGTCCGATCGCGGCTAAAGTCGTCGGCGTGTAAACTGGAGCACGTCCGAAATTACCAAGTTTTCATCGGTGCCATCGAGCGTCGAATCGTCGGTCGATATCCTTCGGGAGGGTTTTCGCGCGTCGATCCTCAGACGCCGTTAACCACCGCGCTTCGAGTACTTGGAAAAGTTTATAAATACAAGAAGAGAGAGAGAGAGAGGAAGTTCGAAAGCGCTTCCGGGGAAAATGGACGAGTGCGGCCCGACGATAAAGGGAAAGCCACGTCCGAGGAGAGTCCCTCGGCCCGAATCAATCCTCTTCGGGCGCCGGCAGCCAGCGCGCGCGGTTTGTCGTGCATGAATTATCGATCGTTGCCGCGCGCAACGGTCACGCTACATTTGCCTTCCAATAATAATTAATAATCAAACGAAGCGCGGAGCGCCAGGACCAAGCTACAAAGGACCGGATTACACGCGAGACGAGAAACGACCACGTGCAAACACCGCTGCACGGTCCGAGCATTATAATAGGATGTCTCCCCTTCAACCCCCTGTCCACCCCTTTGCATGTAACTTTACGCCGTAACTTCGGGATCCGACTCCTGTGTGCATAAGCCGCGCGATAAATAAAATCAATAAACAAGTGGTTATCAGTTAATAATTATCGTGATTTTTTTGCAAGCTTGCGCGAAATAATGTAATTATATTTTTTTTAAAGTATTTTTTTATTTTAACCTTTATTTAGTTAATGTACACTGAGAGAATTTTTTCTTAGAATTTACCCTGAAAATCATGGTAATCGTGGGACAGTATGGTATGGAAAGAATTTTATGAGAATTTCTCTGATTAATATTTATCACAATAAAAATAATAATATCTATCACAATAAAATATAAAACATGTTTGATTAATTTTACTAAACTGCATAATAAGATTAATCAAACATATTTTATATTTTATTGTAATAGATATTATTTTTATTGTGATAAATATTAATCAGAGAAGTTCTCATAAAATTCTTTCCATACTATATTGTCCTACGATTACCATGATTTTCAGGGTAAATTCTAAGAGAAAATTCTCTCTGTGTATAATCATATAATTAAAATGATTAGCCTCTGTGGATGTGTCGGCTGTTTTATTTTTTAATTTTAAAAGCCGACGATGAAAAAAGCCCCCTTCATGGTATTACACAAATCAACGAGAACAACTCTCGCCGTTTATACAAAATGATCACCGTTTCGTAAACACTCAGCCAGCTTATGCACTTACGAGCATGCTTATGTTGCATGTTTGTAACGTTGCGGCTCTCTCCTCTTTGGGGACTTGCTCAGGTGCACACCTGTGGCCAATTAGTTAGCGTGCATTAAAAGCGATTCAGACTGCGTCCTAAAGCGAACCTCGCGTAATTGTATCTTGCGTTATTGTTGGCTCATAACACGTGTGCATAATAATGCGGTGTCTTGCTGACATTGATAAGATTTCGATAAATATACAAAGAATTTTCACGGAAAGAGAGTTTGCGCTAAATTTCATATGAGAGAGAACAAGCCGAATAAAATTGATTCGATTTAAAGCTACTTAATTCTGGAAATTTTCATTTGATACGCTTGTCGGTATAATACTCTTTTTTAAAAAGAATATTTTTCAATTCTCAAATCGATAATCAAATACTCGCGTTAATCTTTCTTTTTTTTCTCAGACCTATTTTGTTTTTTTGAGATTAATTAAAAATTTTTAAAGAAAAAAGAATCAAACAAGAGAGCAGAAATGAACAACAAGCTTTCGAGAGATTTTTATTTCAAGGGAAATCTACATTGGAAAGTTTGCCATTAAACAAACAAAGCGCTGATTTTCATGAAATGCCCTTTGTAGAATGCAACAAAAGAAACGACGCGACGTCGCTTTTGTTTTAGATTCCAAATCAAATGCTACTCTCGGTACATCTTGATTCTGAAATTACGATTAAACGCTAGAAAAGGGGATTCGGAAAGCAACTAGTTATCCCGTGTATCGTCGAATTCACATACCGTAGTATGCTGCTTTCGTAGTCTCATATTGCACAACTTTGGCGTATATATACGTTCCCGGGGATGTTCGTCGTCGCGCAATACGTCATCGAGCCGCTCGCGAACAATTTCGCAGGGTGCTATATCTCACCGGGGGGAAAACTCCCGGCAGCTGTATATTGCGAAATCGGCGAGAGATCTGCCGCAAGCTTGAAAATATAACCCAGGATATAGCGAGTATAGCGCCGTACTTTCAGTTCCCTGATGCTCCCATTTCTCGAGTTCGCGCCCGTGAAACGACACGCGGGGAATCAAATTGTCTTCCACGAGATGATTCCAGATGCACCAGAATAGATCTTTCGTCGGCGCTAATTATTTATCCTCACTTTCCGACTTTCGATAATTCAGTCTCTCGCGAAGTCGGGATTAAATTATTTCTGTTGGCGTTATTATATGTATATGAGAAAAGACATTCGCTTGAAATGTTTGTAAATAATCTGAGCTCTCTAAATTATTAAGCTTCTTTAATTTTAAATATTTAACTTTTAATCCGTTTAAATATTCTTCAACGTTACAGTTCTTAATTTTTATTTTATACATCATTACTTATACAAAATCTATCTGACATCGGAGCAATTGTTTGCCACTTTTGAATACTTAAAGCTGTAAAATAAAATATGCATGATATCCGAGATACCAAGACGTTCTAATTCAATAAGTTTGTATATATTCTACGAAATGGTGCAAGCTTACGAAACATTTGAAAAATTTTCAATTTTCTTTGTCTTTCTTGTGTTCATTTATATATATATACACTAGCGGATCCTGACGTCGATAAGGGGGGGGGGGGGGGGGGTTGCAAAATTATTTTATATAATATTTTTGGTTTCATGATTAGCTTTTATTCCAGGATCAACGACGTCGATAGCTCTTTAATGTTTGTTTTCTTTATTTATATTTTTTAAACAAATTCAGCAAAACTGTTTCTTTTAATTTGCAAGCGGGGGGGTTAACCCCCCCCCCCCCAGGATCCGCCAGTGTATATATATATATATATATATTATATAGATATAAAGAATTTCGCCTAATTATTTTCGTGCAACGAAATTATCTCATCATTTCGTCCTATGTCTGACTTAATCTATACTTAACTCCTTGAATGCGTAATGAGTATAATTTCCAGTGTATCTTATACTTTTAAATATATATAATATATATATATATAAGTATAAGATACACTGGAAATTATACTCATTACGCATTCAAGGAGTTAAGTGTAGATTAAGTCAGACTAGAAGTCAGATAGGACAAAATGATGAGATAATTTCGTTGCACAAAAATAATTAGGCGAAATTCTTTATATCCATATAATATATACATTATGTATGTATAAGATACACTGGAAATTATACTCATTACGCATTCAAGGAGTTAAGTGTAGATTAAGTCAGACATAGGACAAAATGATGAGATAATTTCGTTGCACAAAAATAATTAGGCGAAATTCTTTATATCCATATAATATATACATTATGTATGTATAAGATACATTGTTAATTATACTCATTACGCATTCAAGGAATTAAGTATAGATTAAGTCAGACATAGGACGAAATAATGAGATAATTTTGTTGTACAAAAATAATTAGGCGAAATTCTTTGTATCTATATAATATATATTACATAGATATAAAGAATTTCGCCTAATTATTTTCGTGCAACGAAATTATCTCATCATTTCGTCCTATGTCTGACTTAATCTACACTTAACTCCTTGAATGCGTAATGAAATATATATATAATATATATATATAAAAGTATAAGATACACTGGAAATTATACTCATTACGCATTCAAGGAGTTAAGTGTAGATTAAGTCAGACTAGAAGTCAGATAGGACAAAATGATGAGATAATTTCGTTGCACGAAAATAATTAGGCGAAATTCTTTATATCCATATAATATATACATTATGTATGTATAAGATACACTGGAAATTATACTCATTACGCATTCAAGGAGTTAAGTGTAGATTAAGTCAGACATAGGACGAAATGATGAGATAATTTCGTTGCACAAAAATAATTACGCGAAATTCTTTATATCCATGTAATATATATTATATAGATACAAAGAATTTCGCCTAATTATTTTCGTACAACAAAATTATCTCATTATTTCGTCCTATGTCTGACTTAATCTATACTTAATTCCTTGAATGCGTAATGAGTATAATTTACAGTGTATCTTATACTTATATATATACAGTAGCGGATCCTGACGTCGATAGCTCTTTAATGTTTGTTTTTATTTATTTATATTTTTTAAACAAATTCAGCAAAACTGTTTCTTTTAATTTGCAAGGCGGGGGTTTTACCCCCCCCCCCCCCCCCAGGATCCACCAGTGTATATATATATATATATATATATATATTATGTCTGTATTATGCGCGCAATAGAATCGCCGAATATTCTTCCATTCGCAAAAAGGAAAAAAAAAATTAGTATAATCGAGCGATGAGAGGAGGATTCAAACTTGGCGACGAATAAAGTAACAGAGAGCGGCCGTGGAAGTCACGGCTGCGAATTTTCAAGAGAGGTATTCTGTTAGATGAATTTCCGCATTTCTCAGCTTTCTCTCCGAGTTGTCATTGAAAAGAACCGGGGTCCAGCGGGGCTTCTTTGTCGACAAGTTATGGCCGATGGCGCGGCACTTGGTCTTCCCTCGCGAAGAAAAATTCCGTGAGAAGTCGCGCTGCGAGCCAACACCACGCCGGGTGTAACGCCGAAAGTGCATTACTTAATTAAACTTTTGCCGCCGAGTTATGCCGGCCGTAAAAAGGAGCCGCGATATTTTCTGGATATAGAAATCACCGGGTTACTCGAAAGAAGATTAAGAGCAGCGAATCTGGATTCGGCGAGTTTTTTTCTTTCCTTCTTTTTTTTCTTTTTTCTTTTTTCTTTTTTTTTTTACCACAAACTGCTGTTGAGCAAACCGGGTCAACGAGATTTCGTACCCGTGGGAGTTATTTGTGCAGATCGATGACAATTCTCGGCGAGTTCTGATTATCGGTCAGAGTTCTCGAGAAGTTAAAGGACGTACCATAAAGGACAAGAGCGTATCGTAAAGCGAAGTATATGTTACACTGGTAAATTGTAATTCTACACACAGAGAAAGTTATTGCAAGCATTCCCCTTGTGTTCGGTAAATTTCTATTTTATACAACGCAAAGAAATTACTATTTTACACAAGAACAATTCGAATGAAATTCGTTCCTGTATATTTTTCTACAAAACGCAAATAAAAGATTAACTCGTTCGCTTCAAGTTTACTATGCAATTCTTTTGAAATTACAGCAATATAATGTTTCATTATTTACTGATATAATTAAAACAGTAATGAAAAACATTTTACAAAACATTAAATGTGAAGTATGAGATTAATCAACTTCTCTTTCTCTCTCTTTCTCTTCCTCTCTTTCCCTCTAATTCTTTTAATTCTATCCTAGTTAAAAAGACCAAAATAATCTTTCAGCATGACTCTGCTATAGATCTTCATGTTTTATGACTTTTAAATAGCTAACCAGACACAGCCGGAATAAACTACGTTTTTCCAAAGGAGAAAAGCACAACTGATAGAAATCGACACGGGGAGAAGATACGACGTTCAATTCCTTTAATCTTAAATGTTATTTATGGCTAGACAAAGAAATCCGAGATCCTTCTTTCGCGCAATAGGGAAAAGGAGATCGGAGCTGCCGTTGCAAGACAAATGCAGTTTGCAGCAGCTCGGAATTGATGTTCCTCGCTCGAGAACCCCGTGTCGATCGACATGCCCGAGCGAAATTCCACAAGCGGCTTTGGGGTGGAACATCAGTGGTTCGAGTGCGTCCGCAATTCCGCGGAAGAGGAGAGACGGACGCGACGAAAAGAGAAAGACACGCGGGGGAGAGAAAACGCTCGATTTCACAGCCATTGGCTCGAGAAAATGCGACTATACCCCGTAAAAGGGGGTATAGGGGAGAATCGCGTGTGCGTTCGGAACGTGCATACGTGCGGTGGTCGCTGGCTGTGCAAAAGTGCCCCGTTTACGTGTGCAAGGACACGCTGAATGCGGACACGTAAGTAGGTAGAATAGGGTGGAGCTGTCGCACCAGAACCAGAGGTAGAACTAGCGACTTGTGCGCGGTCTTGTAAGTGCGTGCACGACTGCACGAAAGCGACGTACGTCGCATCGCGAGAGACGAGAACGGTCGCTTTAACACCCTATATGCTCTCTTTTTTTTTTCTTTTTTTTCTCCGCCCCGTCGTAGATTCCGCGATACGCGAAGTAGATCTCCGTCTTTTCTGAAGAAGGAAGAGAAGGAGAGCGGGAGAGATTATGTAAGAGGTATTTTGCGATGCGCACATCTCCTCAAAGGTCCTCCGGTTAAATTTTAAAGATATAGCTTCTCGAAGAATATCCAGCTGCGCATTTTTTTTTCCTTTCGTATATAGTATTTTGTCTCGTTCTGCGAATAATTTCGTAAGATGCAAAGTTTCGCAAAGATTAAATTTTTGAGAAGTAAGTAGAGAATGCGCTTTCTCGAAAACGTAATGTAATATAAATTTCACGAAACGTTCGTGTGTTTTCATCCTACTGTTCTTCCGGGAATTTCCTAAATCTACGAACTGACTCGGGAAATGAACGTGGAAGAACGCGAAACGATTTTCGCCGTCCAAAGTAACTTTCGCCCCGGAGAGTCCGGGGGTCTTAAGCGATCCTAGGCGAAGCCTATAGCATCCCCGAGGAGCTCGAAGGTGAAACTTGGAGCGGCGGTTTGCGGCATCGGGCGGGTTGCGGAACCGCACACGAAAAGGACAAGGAGACGAAGGGTGGGCGTATCGCACGCATGACGTGGCAGGATCCTTCTCGGTTAAATGAGGCTAACTGTCTCTCTCTCTCTCGTCCCCTTTCACATCTCTCTCTTTCTCTCTCTCCCTCTTCCTTCCTTCCGCCCCCTTTATCCCGTTATTCTCTCCCTCGCCAGCCTCCGTTCCTACCCTCTCGCTCAAAGTCGTACTCTCACCGTGTCGAGCTCACTGGGCGCGGCCCCGCACCGACCGAAATCGATTTTGGAAAGACGAAGAGAAAACGATGGGAATGACGAGGTTGGCGCAAAGGAGAAAGATGCGATACAGATTACGGGACCGACCGGGGCTTCCCTCTGATCTCCTCCTGTATCGGGAGGGCACCCTCTTTCCCGCGACCGTCGCGAGTATAGGAGGTCGCGGCTGGTAAGCAGTGTTCCTCCTCTCCCTCCCGACGAACCCTGCTGCCACGGGCATAGCCGAGAAAGACGTGCCAAAGCAGAGCGTCTCCATGTGCCATGCACAGCGATTTCCTGGCTCGCGCCAGGGTCGTCCGAAATTGGGATCGTCGATGCGACGTGGCGCGCAATACCGGATAGGAAGGATGCTGCGAGTAATAAGCCAGAGCCGGCGGTGAGAGATCGCCGGGGAGAAAGGAGATTTCGGTGCAAAACCGGTAAATTGGCCTTCTAATGGAGATACATGAGATGCGAGATTTTGTTAAACCGCGACTCGCCGCAGCTGTGAATTTTCATTCTAAATGAGAAGCATGAAAATAGCCTCTAGTTAATTTCTAACTACAATTTATTTATACACGGGATCTCCTAACGTAATATTTATTTTAATGGCATTTTTTACGAACTCGCGGTTAAATTATTTGTAAATATGTTTTTTCTCCCCCAAAAATAAAAATGTATAATTAGAATCCCGAAAAAAAATTAAAATCTCTCGAGTATTTCTGTCATATTCTCTGTTTCTATCGATTCCGCTTCGCTGCTTTTCCGGCTTACTATTGCAGAGATTAATCGGATCTTCTTTTATTCATAGATACAATTTTCTTTGTACTCTCGTAAACACGATGCGGATTAAGTACGGTTTCCTTGTAATCTCGCGTATCCCAAAGAGTATGATTTTTTCGTTGAAAATGCGCAGTTTGCTTTATAAGAAAAGGTTCGTTAGTCTATGCCAGAGCGACGTCGCGTAACAAGACGTAAACATGCTGCATTGCAGAGAAACACAAGCCGAAAGCAAAAGCTTCGCAAATTACTACGCAGCGCAACGCAGTTTCAGAGTTTCATATCGATCCGTTATTATTAGCCGTCAATGTTTTTTTCTCCCTCCATCTCCGGAGATCTCGGGGAAATGCAAAAAACTTGTTGAAAAATCTACACGACTATCACGCGTTCCAGTAAAAAGATTATCGATCTCAATTCGGCGCAATCGCGATGGCAAATAGCGCGAGATTGTATCGATTATACGTTAGGATATACGATGCAGATCACGAAAGTCGAACACACTGGGATTTTGTCTGATCTGAATAGATATCGAGAAGATTGTTCTTCTTGCGCGATGGGAGGTTCACCCTATCCTTCTCGAGAGAATGAGATTAAGCTCATGGCACACGAAGTTTTGTTTTGCTGGTATAGCTACAAGATTTATTTTTTTCGCTTAGACAAAGCGAAGATAAAACTTATAAAAATTACTTCTTTCTAAATTTTTTTTTAACAAGCTTCTTTAGTCGAAAAATTTTTCTCCTACGATCTGAATTTTCAATCTAACGTCTACTTTGATACTTTAAGCACACAGCCGGATCGCTCTTTTTTAAAACTATTCAATCTATAGTTTTACCTACAGCTCCTCTTTTGTATCTTTAAGTGGAAAACTGTTCGATTACTGTCTCTGAGAAATATAAAGTAGAAGCTCAGTTCCTATATATAGATTTAAACCTATCGATCTTTTAGAATCCACAAAGGGAAAATTGAAACTGAAAATAGGAACATCAAATTGCGATTCGGATTGTGAAAGATTATATAATAAAAAAATTTTTTCACTTTTATTATCATATTCCATTCTTTATTTTGCTCACTTATATAAATTGAAATTTATTATGTCGCGTGTCACGAGTTTTATATTCGCGAAAATACGTCCGTACACAGCGAAACGTTTCGTTCTGGATGAACGTTATGAGCGAGATGATCCGATTGAATTTTGAACCCAGGAGGGTCCAGCCTGCGTTTGAAGATTAGATTTTAAGCCGGTGTTCGCATCATATATCCTGTTATATCGAACATTGAATTTTCTCCCGCCGAGGGGGGTCGGACTTTTTTTTTCTTCTTTCGAGCAACCTCGAATCAAAGAATGTATCGCGTATAACCACTGGCGCGAGGATACAAATGAAATTAATCAACGAGATATAAAATTCATTATTGCAATCCTTTATACGTCATATTGTTTAATTTACAATAGAACGATTTTTGAAAGAGCGCGTATATTGTATTCATAAAACTTGACTGATCTTTGTAAAACAACAATGTCAGAGAAAGAGAATCGACATATGTTAATGAAGCATCGATAAGTATAATTCGAATGGAAAACTAATTTGCGAGGAAACGCAGAAATTGATAAAACGATCTTTCTAAAATGAAAAAAAACGATCTCTACATAATGATAAATGACTTAATGACGTAGGATAAAGTTTCTTTCGACGTGACTGCTGACGGGAGAGAGAAGAGAGCTTAACGATCCGCTCCTCACGATTGCCACTTACAATGTTTTCCTCCAGGAATTTTCCGCGAAGCGACGGCGCTCGCGGTCCCATCGCAAGAGGGATCAATACCGCGTCGCCGAAGCAAAGCTTCTTTTATCCCGTATCGGGACACATTCTCATCTCCTTCTGTTAGGGGCATGAGTACCGTATCACACAACTGAGAGCTCAAATAAAAGTCGTCCCTTTCTCCCAGTCTAAGGCGACATTTTTTGCTTTCGACAGGCCACTTCCGCTTGTAGTTTCTCCCTTTCCTCTCATTTAATATTCCCAAAATGTTCCGCTATACTTTAAAATTAAACTCACATTTATATTCATAGGCAAATGAATCTTGTTGCAAACTAATTTAATTTAAAAACTCGTTTTCATTGAGCGGCTCCTTTTACAAGACCGGTAAAAGGAAGGAATAATATTTTCTTCAGTTTTAGTTTTGCTTGGAAATAATTTAAGTTTTATATTTATAAAAGCACTCATAATTTCAAACTTCTCATTGATTTACCTTTATCTATCTTAATTTAATGAAATAATTCTAGTGTGTTTTTTGAAGAAAGGAAGAAGGATATTCTTGGCGCGCATAGAGCGATATTATTCGTCCCAGATCGCGCTTAAAAAATGCAGCCTACTTCCGCGATTTAAAAATCTAGCCGTATTACAGCCAATTTTTCTCCGCGACCGTCAATGTGTTTCGTCCGCGGGATATTCAATCAAACTTTCTCGATTTCTACACTAGATCCTCAGGAGAGAACGATATCGTTTCTAACTTCGATGAACTAGACGCGAATACGAGTCGTCTCTTTAAAAGATGCAAATGCCATGCGGATATATGTGCGGAAATCATATTTAGAACATCCTATGCGCTGTCCATTTCGGATGCGACACAAGCTGAATATTTGAGAAGCTCACATGCGCCAGATGGATGTAAAAATAAAATAAGATGTCTCTCGTTACGACACGCATACATATATGTTCTCGAAAAAAGAAGCGAGAAGAAGGATATTATATTCGATCGTGACAACTTTATTTATTTCTAGTCCAATCGTTTTTGCAATTTTGACATTAGCACGAGAGTGCTTTTACTCTTCCTCCTAGTTTTTATAATGATGTAAGTTTCCTGTGTAATTTTTTCTTAATTAACCTAATCTTGTTTGTTTTATGTGCTTATCTCTCAGTTTTCTCTCCCTCTCAAATTGGAATTATTAATATTATGATTATGAAGTATGTAATTAAATAATTAAAATTTTGTGGAGTATTTTTTTTCTCATATTCGTCGAGGAACTTGAATAAATAATTTAGTAAAAAAATCCATCCCACGCACATATTGCAAAGATATACATATAGATGAAAGGAAAATTCGAGGCACTTTATATTGTATACATTATGCATTCATCGCAAATTATACGTCAATAAATAATAATGTACACACATTTTCGTGGACAAGCCAAAGTTTACGTGATAGCTCGACTTTGGCAGTTCCCTTCAAGAAGACGCGCGTTTACTTCGTCCGCACGGAAAATTATAACAAATTTAAATGCAAAGTTATGTTCGCCATACGGCGAGACGCATACGCAAAAGGCGGCGTTTTCCATTTACGCGAGAGAAAGACAGAGAGAGAGAGAGAGAGAGAGAGAGAGAGACTTGTTCAAGTGCCGCCGTCAAGTTCGAGACGCAAAGTTAGCGCGCCCGTTCGCGGTAATCAGCCGGTTGCCGAGGGAGACCGTTATGAGAAACGTGTCTGGCATGGCGTATATATCCGCCGGTAATTAAATTGTTGCGCCTACATATCCGTCTACACGGCCGTTCGCTAAGTAACCTGTCGTCGGATTACGGGGGACGTGTCTCTCCGGCTCATTCAAAATCAATCCACGTCGCGCTACCCTAATTCGAGTCCTCTCGTCGACTCGTTTCGCGAAATATCTACCCACCAATCCCTCCTCTTATTTGCAGGGGCACGTATCGATTCGCCTCCCTGAAACGCGTTTCTGAATTTCTGCCCAAAAATATTTCGCAACGTGACGCTTGCTCTCTCCGACTGCACAGTTATTCTTTCTCGAAATCGTGATATGTACAAAGCGTATGGATTAAATATATATATACCCCGTCCTCGTACTCTCCACCACCGTTATGAAAGATGGATCTCCGTAGCGAGCGAGGGAATGCGTGACGCGAATAGAGGAGCGAAAGAGAGATTAGAAGAAATTTTTGAAATACGTGGAAAAAATTTAGGTACTGCAATGCTACTGCTATTAAAATAATGTAATATACAAAATTTATTGGAGATTATTCTAAATAATGCCAAATAATTGGAAATCATACAAAATTTTTGAAACCTTTTGCTATAAATAGCTTGTAAAAACAAATACAAATTTATTAATCCAATTTAATGATTAGATTAAAAATTTCCTTTCTTCGATATATTTTTTAATTATTCTTCTTATATTAAAAAAGGCATAGAAAGATTGTTCAAAGCGCTTTACACTTTGCTTGCATTTGCTGTACAACATCTAAATCCTTGTCAGTGTTAGATAATCGTATTTAAATAACTTCTCATCCCGACTGAACCTGCAAAGCTGCAGTGCTTGGCATCGAAACCTCAAAGGTTCCAGTTTGCATCGTCAAACGTGTGTTTCAAGCTTCTCGCAGCCTTTATGAATTCGTGTCCAAAGGAGAAATCGATAGAGCCTCTCAATTTTCGTCTCTTTCCCGAAATGTTTTCGTGACGGCTAGCAAGAGAGGTCGAGAGATATAGAGAGAGAGAAAGAGGGGGACTGTAATTCGACATGTTTCAGGATCAGGGGTCAGGTCGTAAAGTAAGCCGGGACGCGGCCATAAAATCACTCACAAAACCGCTGGTGTCCGACGCTACGGAGAGTAACGGAGAGTAACCTGGTTGCTCGCGCTTCATTTCCTCGTTAATTTTACACGCGTTTATAGGCAATGGCATTTTCCCTCTTTATAAAGTGTGCACCGCATTTAACTCTCGGATGAAAACTCTACTGCAGTTTCTTTCTTTCTCATCTTACTTTTCCTCAAAATTCGTCCGAATGAAATTATTAAACGACCTACGTATAATTCGCGACAAAATTCGATTTGGAATTCTATCTATATTTTATATTATCAGTGCAATGCAGGAGATATTTTAAAAAGTAAAATATACAGGTAAGGTATAAAACACATATTAGAGGATATGTACATTATACATTAGAATATGTAGTACACATGAAATTATAAATAGATTTGACGTCTTAAATTTTGTCGCGAATTATATAGATCGTTTAATAAGGTAAAAGCTTAAATAATAATATACATCAGCTTTAAAACATAAACTCGGTTTTAAACATAAATTTTAATGAATAAGCGCATACATTAGGGCACTGATTTTGAACACGTTTCAAAGTTGAATTACTTGCAAGATAAATTAGTCATATGTAACGAGATAAAAAGAAAAAATATTAAGTTTGTTAATAAAGTCAGAATAGCATAGTATCAATTTCTTAAGATAAAGTGAGAAAAATTATACAACGAACCAGAAAATATATCAAAAAGTTAATCCTTAGTGTGTGTATGTATGTGTGTATACACCGGCTGTGGCTTGTATAAAACTGCTCTTCCGCACCAATGAAAAATTGCTAAATCGTGAGTTTAAAAATGTAAAATTTCAGCTGATCATTCCGAAGTTTTGCAGCGAGTAACTTGAAAATTTGTTATACCTTCGACATTAGGAAGCAGCATCCAAGTAAGTAATATTCAGTTTGCAATATACAGAAAGGAGAGAGGAGAGAGGAACGTAAATATATGACGTTGAGATCAGCGGAAACAGTGTGTCTAAGTTATTCCCTCAAAAGATTTTGAATTTTCTTCTCTAAAATTTTCCCTCCATTGCTTCGCTTTGTATCGTTCTCAGACCTCCAATTAATTCCCACTCGAGCGTACCATGTCGCTCATGGTTTGTTAGGTGGCTTCGCCCTGTAACGGGAGATATCAGAAACAACGGATAGCATTGTTGCCCTGGAATGTCTTGAATTTCGTCAAACAGAACGTACGTCGCGGCGCCGATACTCGGAATTCCCACTGACGGTGATTGCATTATTCCGGGCGCATCCTATTGCATGGCTGCCGGCATGAGCTTTAACCCGATATGCGGTATTTGCAAACATCGAAAGGGATCTATTTCCTATAGTCCTTATCGGGCGAGACAAGATTGCTCTCTATGAAATTATTACAATATGCACGTTTTTTTCTTTTTTTTAAGAATTAGTATTTTAAATATTTTAATGCTGCATTCTGCGAACGACACTTCTTTCTTTGGTTTTACGGAGAATATTTCATGAAAATGGCGCTTTGTTTTTTAATGGCAGACTTGTCGCTAAACTTTTCTAGGAGTAAAAATCAATTTTTCAAAATTTGATGGTTATTATTTTTCGTTTATATTTTATTTTTGCTTTCAGGTCTTTGCAATTTTATATAAATCATCATAAAAGATTTAAGAAAATATCCAACAAAATAAGATTACTCGATATACATTTGAGAGCTTCATGGATTAAGAGATAAAAGAGAATATTATATACTAGATGTATATTACATAAAATATTTTTATTATTAGAAAAGACTGTTTTCTTTTAAATTAAAAATACACACAAGGAAACATGATAAGCAAAGTGTTATCTCAATATAGCCAGACGCTATTCGTCACCACGTTGATTAATTACGCAATTAGGGATAAAAGATACCGTGTGCTCGGTTTTTGCGAGGGTAATATTTGTCCCGAGAGGCGTTACATCGTACGAAGCAGGATCGACACCTTGTCGACGGCACTTCATTAATCACGTGTAGGGCTTTACACGTGCTCTCCTTTGACACATACACACTTTTCTAAATACATTCGCAGAAACTTTTTGCACAAATATACACATTTATCATAGACGTCGTTACTGAATAATATTTTTTGTACAAAGCACGATGATACTTGAATATTAAAATGTTGCGAAGCATAAAACTTTCTTTTAAAATTTTTGAAAGAAAAAAATTCGACGCTAATCTATCTTAAATTTAAAAAATCTATTTAAAAGAATCTAAAAAAATTTTCTAGAAAACATCTTGCGTACTTCAAATGTTTCATATAAATACAAATAAATTTATAATAAAATTTAAAAAAATGTAAAAATATTGATATATTATGATTGTAATCATTAATGTTTTTCGATAATAATAGATTTAGATTTAGATTATAGACTCATGTTTTTTCTATTGTAAGCCTAATTCAAAATCCCTTGTAATCTCGCGATTGTTTTGACGAAGGGGAAAGGAACAAAGGCGACAACTCTTAAGAATTGTTCTCCGCGAGAAACGCTCGTGAAACAATAATTAGATCACCCTGTAGATGAAACGCGGAAGGAAGGGATGGGTGGCTTAATTAGGTGATTGGCCTACCTATGTATGTCTAGGATCGATCGGTCTCCAGGACAGTTCGACTAATACCGTTTTAATCAACCGCCCGGTATGCGGGACCTCGTTAGGCTTCGGATGCCAAAGGAAAGTTCTGTATCCTTCGACGGGCTTCGACTATTACCCTGCCCCTAATTTGATGGAATGAATAAGTAAAAGTCCTCCCTTTCGTGATACTTGAATCAGATGAAAAAGTTGTTCCTCTCTTTGTGTTTCGAAATATTTCCGTAATGCTGTTAAGTTGTTACTCAGCTCTCATTTAAATGAATATTGATCGATGAAATTACAAAATACAATTGCGCATTGAATATTGATAGAAAAATTTATGTAAACAGTTAAAGTACGACATTAAAATGACAAATAAAGAACAAGTAAAATTTACACGATTGTATAGCAATTCGGCATACTTTAGAGAGATATTTCGCGTTAAGCTTTTATTCAGAAAAAATCGACTTTTATCTATTCAACGATTCAACGCAAATATAAATAAGGGGAGAATATAGAAAATTTTTTTTAATCAAGGGATTAATTTCGCCCGAAATCGAAAATGATTTCAAATTCTAAAATAATAAATAAAGCAAACCGGTGTTTTAGATAGAATCAAGCGCGATACCATCTAAGTATATATATATTTATGACGATTTAAGCGATAAAAGGATGTTTTATGACTACTATGAATGCAGTGGAACTATGAAAGCCGGCGATTTTTCTTCAATATTGAGAGAGAAAAATCCGAGTCAAGTGAATCGATGTATTCTAAAGCGATGCATAGCCTCGTAACTCGTAACGAGACATATACGAAATACGAGTACGTATTATCGATACGTCTACGCGTCTATGTACATATTAGGGAAGACATATGGGGAGAGAGAGAGAGAGAGAGATGCGGAATAAGGAGGACAACAGGTTTGGTCGCCTAATCCTAGGTTTAACGTGCGCGCGGGTCGCCGGGTTCAAGCTCGCTAATGGAACGTTAAGCCAGTTGAGCCTGGGCTAACTTTGTACACCTTATCGAGCAAGGAGGGCCTGATCGAAAGCTCTCGTTTACCTCGGCGTCGCGACGTTGTTCTCGTCGATCAAACAGGTGTTCGCCTTGGGCAGGCGTTCACGACGACAGCGATCCGTTTAAGAGGTCTCGCATGATCAAGGGATGTTTCATTGAGCGAACGTCGTTCTTAATTAAAGGAAATTGAACACATACTGACATTGATTGACATAGATTTGATAAGCCATAAGATAAAATAAATCACCAATGCAAGTATCATAGATCGTCTAATTTTTTTACGTATAAAATACACAAGTGACGCGTATATAAATTAGTAAAAATTATATTTATAACAATAAATTATATAAAATAAATTATATAACGTACATAAATATAAAATATTATATAAAACACATTATATTATTGTGGCAGAAAAGTTAACTAAAAAGTAACATTAGCATTAGACGATCTAATTATTACTGATTATACTAATTAAAAGATACATTCTGTTGTTGGCAGTTTGACGTGTCAACACAGATATCTGCTACGTTTAACGTTTGTATAATTTTTATTATTAGCTCTTAAAATTTTCCAGACACGCGAAATATACACAGGTGACATTTGCTAATCAGCATTAATGAACTCGTTTAATGAGCAGTTCTCTTAAAAAATTGTAACTCGGATCAAGTACAAAGGCGTTATCGAACGATATGCAATCTCTGCTGATAATGAATGCATTGTCATCCAATTTATTAGACGCGTTTAGTATAGAGACGCATAAGTTTACTTCTGTGTAATTAAGTCGTAAAGCTAGTGGAAGGTGTTTGCCTCGCGGCATCAACTGGTTACGAAACTACGCAGGTGCTACCTCGTGATGTTTGCCCTTTATGAAAGACGCGCGCTGTGAAACGCTTGGAGATAAGATAACGGCGGCTGCGAAGAATTTCCGGCTCGTCTCCTCTGTGGATTTCACAGCGAAAGGAACGAAGATCTCTGAACCGTCAGGATATTGAAGAGATGAAATAGTATTCGCGCGCGATTAGTCTCGCCAAGTTTTGCGAACCGCTGAATTCCAATGGGTTGACACTCAAATTCGCGACCAGTGGCGTAATACAAATTCCTTTCGTCTTGTTCATCTTTTTTGTACAATAAGTATGATATGATTTAGAACTCTATCGGACGTTCTATGAATTGAATTAAAAATAACAATTGTTTTAATAGCAGAGTTATTTGCTTGCACGTGAAAAATGTAAAAAAAAATGTATGCAAATAACACAAAAATTTATTTTCAATAAATTATAATTGCTGAGGTCTTTATCCCCTTTCAGTTCACGCCGCTGATCGCTTGCTCGCTTCGCGTATATTTGGAGGGAGCATTAAATCGAATCGGACTTAAATCGTGCGTGGAAGTCGGAAAGCTCGAAAGCACAAGGCACCGATTCACGAGAGAAGAGAGAAACTCAAGCTCGTACATTTATTTCACAAATTACAGCCACGGATGCGGGAAGCGTTCGAGTACACCTGGAGCTAAGGGAAACTTATGACCGCGATCGAAGTCGTATATCGAGGTAGGAAGTATCGCGGATAAGTGTCCCCGCTTGGAAGAAAATCCGTTAAGCAGCGGGGAAGATATCGGCTGCTTCCTGATGGAACTACATTTTCCACGGGGAAAGTTGGCGAGACAAAGATTGCGTTCTTTATAATCTTCCTAAGCTCTCGAAAGATGCGCTTCTACTCTTGAGAAATTGTTTTCTATGAGAAAATAATAACGCGCCTATATATAGAATTTATATATTATATTATTGCAAAGAAGTATACATATATCTTCACAAGCGCTTGTGCACAACACACACATTTTAGAGGAGGTTTCTATCAAAGTTTGTTGAAACTTACATAATTAAATTCCATAAATTTTCTCCACGAAAAAATATTTAACAAATATTGATATAACTATACATTCAGTTTTATAGTAATCAAGTAATGAGAAATCAATGCAAAATATATTCGATATAAACAAATTTTTAAACAAGAAGCTTATTTCGCGAAAGATAATACCAAGTGTATCGATATCAGAGAGAGATTCTCTTTGAAGATCCACTGACGACTAATTGAAAAATCGGATTTATAAAGATTCTACTTATTAAATGCGCAATATTGAGTAGATATTGAATGGCGAACCTACTAAAATGTTTTACGACGTTTGTCGCTATCTTCTTACCAGAGTACCGCGAAATCCTGTTATCTACTTAGTATGAATAAATTTCAAGCTCCCGTGCCCGGTACAGCGACGTCATTACCATAGAATTTACTAACTATAAAATATGGCTTCTGTCGTGGCTCGTCGTTTTACGTGCTTAACGTGCTCGGATTTTTCTAAAGCGTGTCGCCGCCGAAGATTCTCGACAAGAGAAAACTTTAAATAGCGAACGGTCGCTCGAGTATCGATTGGTCGTTCAGAATCTTGCGGCGACAACGTCGTCCCGAAGTACCTCGACAGGAAAAGCGCAAATTATGTAAACCGATTAGTGGCACAGGTCAATCTTTTACCGGACACTTTTCATTCAGTTAAGATTTAAGTATGAACTCACAGAGGAAATCTCTGTCATGTCGAAATGGAAATGGGTTTTGTGTAAGAATAGTGTGGCTAAAATTAATTATTCACTGAATTTCATCGAGAGCTGACGATAACGAAAAATAATTAAATAAACTTTGTTAATCATTTTATATCTCTGAAGTTGAATTTGCGAGAATTATATTTTCGATATAAAATATATTTTTTCTCATAAAATTAGAGTTGTCTGGAAATGTTTGTTAAAGAAAAATCGATATGAAAGTTGTGTTCAAAGTTCTTATTTTTTTTCAGTACATCCAGAAAGCTAAATATTTAAAAAAAAATAATTATAAAGTAGGACATACACTCATTATATAAATATTCTTTGAAACGCTTTGAAACGCTTTGAAACGCGCTCTCTCTCCCTCTCTCTGTCTCTATCTTTCTTTCTCTCCCTTTAAGATTGCCGAGTTACACTACTTGGAAAGTAAGGGGCTCACGTGTCGCTGACGAGCCTGTTCCGGTTCGTTTCTCGCGGATGCGTCACAGGGTGACGCAGAAGAAGAGCGAGATGACGGAAGAGGGAACGGAGAAGACGGACGCGCGTGTCCGGCGACAACTTAATTTGTTTCCTAGGGTGTGCTTGCGCGATGCACAGCGGCCATTAAGCGAGAATGGGCAGGCGCGATTTATGCGCAGTGAGATTATCCGGCAGATAACTGGCAGTGGTTAGATAACCGACGGAATTTCGGCGGCCCCGGCTTCCGTATACATATACGCGGACGACAGATCGAATTTATCACCATCGACCTACTTAACTACTATCGCGCGGCGCTCTTCGAGGGACGCAGACTCTCTCCATAGGGCGCCCGAATAAACGAAACTTTTGTAATTGTTCCATCGCGTTTCCCCGGCAAGATGGTCTCTGCCTTCCCTTTGTTGTCCTCTTTAACGATCATCGAATACATTGTCTCGACTTGGGAGACTTGCCGGCGAGATGGAATTGGCGAAAGTACAAATGTATCCTTCGAGATGCGTCGTTTTATTAATGTTTAAGTGTACAATCGTGCGCGTGATAAATTTTACGCATTTTTCATAAAATTTTATAAAAGCATAGATATATTATAATATGGAAAAAAATCACACAATTTTCTATTTGATATTCATTATATAATGCATGTATTTGTGGTTATTAATATGCGCCATTTTAGATTTTATGTATTTTGAATTTGTAGTGTATTTTTCTTTTAAATTTATAAATAATGTAAATAATAACAGCGCCCATATATTTCGTTTAATTTAATAAATAAATGGAATATGTGTATACACAACAATGGATATCGAGGTTGAAATAAATATCTTTTGTTAGTTCATATTCGTGATTCTTCCGAGTTGGTGTTAGTAAAAAAAATAAAATGTGCAAAAATATTATTGCAGATATTGATGCATCTAAATTTGAAGTAAACACGTCTCTTTTTGTGTGTTCTTTTTTTATGACGCGTCAATGCACTCGGCGGCAAAAACTGTGTTTTCTACTACTTGGACGATCCGCAGTAACCCGCTTTCTCACGAAGGATGCATTGCCAAAAGTTTCAGGTCATATCATTCGTAATTCCAGAAAGAGCATTTAGAATTTCGACCCCGTATAATTTCGCCGATTCACGCATTTGGCCTTTTCGCTAATTATGTACGAATTATGGGGTGAAAGGTAAAGGCACGGGAGAGAGAACCCGCGATGTATAATGTTAATTCGACGGGAATTATGAAAACGCGTGAATTTTGAAAAACGTGCGAGTGCAAAATAAACTGTTAATTCCTTAAAATGCCCCGGCGAAGCGAATAATTCTGCGTTATTAATGCAAATATGAGCGAACCGCGCGCGGAGCAAAACCGTTCCATTATCATCGTAAAACGCTATGAAATGTTAAAAGCCGCGCACGTTGTTGTTGTCTGTCCTAAAACTGTTTGCGAGTGTCAGTTAATTTTTGGAAAAAAAAGAGCCGCAAAAAGTCCAATTGTTTCATCCAGGCGTGATTAAAGAGAACGTAACCGAGATTAATAAGCGCGCGAAAGAGACTCGAAACCATGATTCTCTGATGCGGCGAAACTTTCGTAATTGTTCTATCGATTTCCTTCCGTTTCGTGTGCCTTCCTCCGCACAAGGCGCGTCTCTTTTCCCTTCCTTTTGGAGAATAAATGCCCCCGTCGTAGTACGCGCGCAGCTTGCCGAGGGATTAAACGTTTAGGCGTGTCTCATCGCGATAAACAAGCACCTGTAACACTTTCGGATGCGATAAATTGCAGCGAAATTTTTCTATCAATTCATCAGACTTATGGACCATTGAATTTTTTCGATCGAAAAATCTCGATCAAAATTTCGTAACGAGATTTACGTTTTTCGACGTTGATAGGGGATATCGACATCGACTGACCGGAGGGGTGGCGTTACTCGATCGCGGAATGAAACCCCCTGGTGTGATACAACGCGGATAAATAAACCGCGCGAATAATTTTCCAGGCGATCTTGGTGTATTTCGCGCGAAAACGGGTCGTTTTAATAAGAGCACATAGACGCGTAACGGCAGAAGTCACGGTATACCCACGTCGGCTTCATGTTACTCCCGTTTTATGTATATCCGCTGCGCGTATAAAGCCGCTATCGCATTACTAAAGCCCCGGCGGGGGCGACACAGAGGCGAAGTTTCCTCGCGGCGACGCGAGTCGGTCGGGTCGGTTGGTTGAAACTAAATAGTATATATGTATAATATATATGTATATACGAAACAGGCTTAATCAACAAACTTAATCAACGTGTTACTTCTTCAGATATATCTTAGATATTGGATCTGGTGTTTTAGGACACGAAAATAAGGGAGAAAGCGTGTGCATTTTTCTTATAAAATAATATAAAAATAAATTAAAATTTATAAATTGGCTAAAAGAAGTTTATATAAATGTTCGAACACAGGTAGAATTGCAATGTTGAAGTAAAGTAATGCTGCGATATTTCATCTATTAAGTAATTGTCATGCTTTAATTAGCGTCGTCGCATAAGCTTTACGTAAATGACAATTTAACAAGTGACGATACGATATAGTTACTCGACTTGTTAGGCGCGTACTTATTTTAGGCCGGTGACGACGAAGAAAAGAAGCGAGCGAAGGGGAAAGAGCAGCAGGCGCGTATCACCTTTATACTTCCACTCGCTCGCGAGTTATTTATTTTTATGGGGGTTTTTCTCCCTCCCTCCCTCCTTCACCACTCTTCTGTCGTGGTTCTCCAAGAATTCTCGAGGAACGGACGACGAGAGGAACGAGTTCGGATAGTCGAACGCGCGGCGCGAGGGGAGAGGTCGACGTTATGGCCTTCTCTCGTCTCCCGCTCCTACCCGGAGATACCCTCCGCGTCGGGGGAGAGAAATCCCGTGCCCGCTTAATGGCGTTACGGGGTTGCCATGGTTACCGGGAACCCCATGGAAGCGACGCCACCGCCGCGCCGCGCCCAGCGGAAAGCCCATTTATTCTGGAAAAACATTATAAGAACGCGCGCGTGGCACGAGCCGCATCAAGGTCGTTACTCGCCGGTTCCGCTCGCATCCCTGTCTCTGATGCACTCTGCGTTGGTTGCACGCCCGGCCGCTTCGTGCTTCGTTTTTCGAAGGCGCGGAGGAAAACTAACCCTCGGCTAGGTGGTACAGATTGCTCTGGATGATGCGAGCGAGAGAGAGAGCGGTGTGTGTGAGAAAAGCGGCACGTGAAGTCAGAAATCACGAGTTCCCGCCCTGTTTTGGGCTCTTTCCCGCGACTTTCGCAGAGGGGATCGATTCGGTTTATTATCTCGCGTCAGGCGAGAGGCTGACGTACGGTTTCTCCGCGTGCTCTCGTGCTAACTCGACACGTTAACCTTATCGTGTTAGGAAAAATGTTTAAAACGAACAAAAAAATTCAAGAAGACACATATGTACATTCTTTTATTAAACAAATTGGTTCCCCATTGCGTAAGAGAGCTATTCTCCTAATTTCTCAATTCGCGTTATAGTAAAATAGAAATAATAATCACAGTATTAAGTGATGGAAATTAAATGAAAAACTTGATAAACAAAAGCAAAAAATAAATATATTCGTAAGATTTATTCGTTGAAAAAAATATTTGACTTTCAAATAATAATTAAGAATGTCTATTGTATTGTATAATTATACAGCTTGAATTAATGTACTGATTACTTCTATTATCATTGGCATGATGTGAAAATTGTAAAAAAAAATGTCATCATTCAATCTCGATTAATCCAATTTAACACTGTGCATCAACCGAAAGTAACTTTACATATACGCAGATTTTAGTGAACGCAAGAGTGAGAGAAAGAGAGAGAGAGAGAGCAAAAGAGAAAGAGAGCCGGTCTCTTCCTGCAGTGCGTCAAAGCGAACGAGACGCATTAATTAAAACAACATAGAATCGCATTGCGTAAATACCGGCCGCTTTTGTAAACACACACGTTGTAGTATAATACAAGCAGTGTATCATGGTAACGTTATTACTATCACAAGCTGATGAATTGGTAGACATATTAAACGTATTAATAAATCCGCTTATACGCTGCGTTGCGAAATAATAATCCACTGAATAATTCGCGAAATATGCCACCGCAATGTCGGTTCGTGTGGTATATAGGCTGTTTTAGAATCGTCCAACGCTAATTATGATTACACATGTTTCGATAAATCAAAGAGCGATTTTTCATCAACGAAAATGTCGAGACACAAATAATTCCCGAATTTTAGAAAATTGTACTGTTTTTCTTTTTCGTCGAGTCTCAAAGATGAAATTATTAAAAGCCTTACATGTGTGGGATATTATTGTACCGGAAATGTTAATACAAAAAACTCATTACATTAAAATATTGTCTGCTAAATATTAAAAAGTAGCGAGATATCAAACTCGAACTAAAAATCACGATACAACTATTTCATTCGAATGTAATGGCTGTAAATATGAAAAATGTGAAAAGAAAAAAGAAAAATAAATTTAAATTCCCATTATAGGGAAAAATCTATATTTTTAGACAAGCAAAATAAAATTTTTGGCTTTGTTTTATGCAATCTCTATAGGGGTCTTTTTAGTCAAGAGAAGTATTATAAACTCTTCTAAAAATTTAATAATCCCCAAATTTTCGATTTTCGCGAAACAGTTCGCGCGAAGGAACTCGTGGCCAGCCGCAAAAATCCTTTGCGGGTAACTCGCGCGTCAAAACACCGGGCAATTAACCCTCGAAGGGGATTTAAAAGCGGGTGCAAGAAGCGTCTGTACGAAAGACAGGGAAGAAGGGGACAGTGGGCATCTCCCACTTATATGTCCCGAGAGGGATGAACGGGGGGAAGGGGGCGGCATGCGCCAAGGGAGCCTTCCGGTCCTGGGGTTCCTGCACGACCACAAGGGAATTACTAAGGATTACATGAAAATTCTATTATCGTCTTAACGTCGCGTCTCATAAACCACGACATTCGCGAGCGAAATCGAACCGACGCGAACGTTACGTTACGTATCAATCCTCGTTTCGAGCCGGGGATGATGCGACCGGATGTATATATATGCACCGGACGCACTTCGTGCTGTGCGCGCGACGTGCTTTTATTCGGCTTGCAACTGACGGGATCTTGACACGTATCACTATCAGCCTCTCGGTATGGATATATTCAAACTCGTGGTTTTGAACCGTGCTATCTATAGGGGCCTTTATCAGAAAAAGGGTCAGATGGTGGTTTATTCTTTCATGAATTGTCAGGTGTATCCGGTTGTCCAAGTTAATGGATCGTTCTATATTTTGCACCGAACTTTTCGCGTACGTAGAATAAAACGTGAATTTTTGCCAACAGTAAGCCGAATAGATTGCTATTTCCGAAGCAGAAACTTGCTGGTAATATAATTTCACTTCGATATTTGAGTATGCATGAAAATTTGATTGCTCAATTCTCGAATCGAATTGTTACATGTGATCCTGAAATTTTCAGACACATGATTATTTAGGATATACTCTCTCATTTTACATATTAAATATTTCTCTCGCGTAAATGTGTCACATTCGTCTCTGATATTTTCTTTCAAAACTATATTTGCCAATCAAAATTGCGAGATTTTGTCATCGCATAATTATTAAAAAAAAAATAATAAAGCATAGAATGCAGCGAAATATTATAATGTTCGGAGACAGATTGAAATAGAACGACGAGATGCATTTGCGAGAGAATCGATCGAATTTTTATTACGGCTGAAATAATCGGAAGATTCAATATGCGATGCGTTTATAACAATTCGCGCCTCGCGAAGCGAGAAGCGAAAGCGAGTAAATCCCATGTCCATTATCCAAACGATCCCGGTTAAGCGGGTTTAACGTTATGTTTAACGTCGTCGACGCACGTGATGACGCAATCCGATAATACGAGGCGCAAAATGTTGCGCGAGTAATCGCGCATCTCGCAAAATTGGCGTCACGCGATAAATTGATGACCCGACGTCATCCGGTAACGCGACGTTATATACGCGGCGCCAGGCTTTAATAAAGGGACGCGCGCGCGAGAGATCCAGAGAAAGGGCGACGTCGACCGAGACACACACACCGCAGCCAATTACCCGTTCCCTCATTAATCCGATTAATTATGAATTACACGAAAAGTCCGTTATCGCCTTAGAATCGCTCTGTAATGAAATTATGCACACGTGCGCTGCTGGCTCAACGTGTCATCGATCGACGTGTATATTCTATACACACGCCTCATTAGCTCTCGGAGTAGCCTTCTCCCGGAGAGAAGCGCAAAACCCCCTTTAACCCCATGGACGTACAATGTCCCGAAATTGGAGCTCGAGTGATGTCGCGGTTACCTCGCATCTCTGCTCGAAGCGAAGATTGTTTCACAAACGAAAGCACTCTGTTGGAGTAATTGCACTAATTCATTTTCGTTAGAATCGTGCCTCGTTTATATCATTCTCTCGACACTTACACGTTTTCGAGATAAAGATGAATGAAGATTAAATATATTTTTTTTCAAAATCAAAAACACCGATTCTTCATTGTTGGAACTGACGTTCAACAAACGAGAGACTAGAATTATTTTATAATATT